>NC_142882.1:87355735-87660588 GCF_051225735.1 Oryctolagus cuniculus | reverse complement strand
GGGATTCAAATGTGCACCTAAACTGAACAGCGATGAAGCTGATAAGGGCACGATGGTGTCCGATTTCCCTTCTCTTGAGCAAACACAGCAGTCTTCTTGTCCCCCAGTGTTCACCGCTCCTTGGAAGCTCTCCTCTCTAGGACAGTCGTCTGGCAGGGAAAATGGATGAGAAACTCAGCGCATGGGACGCAGGTGCGTGAGTGACAAGATCTGCCTTGGCCGTCACTGTCCCCGTGGTGTTTCGAGGTGTGCACTCATCAGCCATTCTATAAGTCTGCCTGAGTAAACGTTGCTGTTACCCTCACTCTGGCTTCAGTCTGCTTGGTGCTTGGCTGAGAAGGAATGAATTCTCTGAATTCTCTTCTTACTTTCTTGCTTTGTCTCAATCTGTGTCCAGGTAACTGGAGAAGAGCTATTTCTGATGGCTGCCTTGCTAAAAGATTTCCCCCACATCACTGGGGAAAGTGCCTGAATGCACAGCACGTGGTCTCTGTTCCCTGGCTTTCTGCTTAGGGACAGGACACCTGATCCAACCAACGCCAACTGAACTGAACCACCAAATAAATATAAATTTATATAGCCAAGTAACCACCAAACAAATATAAATTTATTATTTATTTGGTGGTAGAGATGCTCTTGGCTATAACATCTCTTAAATGAGGAGAGTGCCTGGTCTCTGGAGTTTCTGAAGCCATGAGACTGCAGAATGTTCCCAGCTGGGTTAGGCCCTGGGCTTGGCTCACTCGGAGCTCCTGAAGCTCTGGTTGCGGGCACTCTTGCTGCTTGCGCTACCGCCTTGGGCTTGGGCTTGGGGTCAGTAAACCCTGCTGAAGTTCCAGGGTCCTTGGCTCTGGTGTCATCATCATTTAAAAGAAGGTAACAACACAAAAATTAACAAATGAGCCAGCTGTGCTTTGCTGGCTAGTCCCTAACGTTCAAAGTCCCGGTGTGGCTTCATTGCGTACATGATTGTTTGAAAGGGAGCACATAATGTTGATGTTTTAAAGAGCTTATGAGCGGTTCTAGCTCACAGTAGTGCTCATATTATATCAGTGTGGTGTTGCTGGCAGTCTGTGTTAACCACTCCATGCACCACAAAAGTCAGAAAAGCCTCAACTGACCCCAACCTTTCCAAGGCTGGTCATACTCTGAATATAATCTAAAATTCTTGCAGTGTCGCCACGGTCCTGCCATCAGACACCTGGCTGCTTCTCCAGCCATATTTGCTGCCACAGTTCACCGTGGGCAGACTTTGGAAACAATACCAGGTTGCTTGTTCCTACTCCTGCCATTCGGGGTCTGTTCTCAGGGCCCTTGCACTTGCTGGTTGCTCTTCCTGGACATTTGCTTCCTTGAATATCTCAATGGCGTGTGTTGTTCAAATCTTTCCTCCACTTTCACCTCGTTCTAACCATGATGTCTGTACCAGCACTCCCTACCCTCAGGCTTATCTTGACTTATGGTTCTCTGGCCACTTTAGAAAACTTGACTCTGGGGCCAACATTGCGCCCAGCGGGTTAAGCTGCTGTCTGCAACCCCAGCATCCCACTGGGGCAGTGTCCAATCTTGCCCTCGGCTAATGCACCTGGGAAAGCAGCAGAAGGTGATCCAAGTGCTTGGGTCCCTGCCACCCATGTGCAAGACCTGTATGAAGTTTCTGGCTCCTGCCTTTGGCCTGGCCCAGCCCTGGCTGTTGCAGCCATCTGGGGAGTACACCAGTGGATGGAAGATCTCTCTCTCTCTCTCTCCCTCTTCCTCTTTCCTGTAACTCTACCTTCCAAATAAATACAGTAAATTCTTTTTAAAAAAATAAAATGTGACATTTTACCTACTCACTTATTTTCTTCTGCCCCAACATTTCAACAGACTCACATATACACACACACGTTCACGCTCTATCTTTCTCTGCAATCACAGGAATGGTGCAGCATGTATGTATAAAAATGACTTATTTATGGTACAAGCTCAATAACTATAATTGAATGAACTGGAAATATGGTAATGAAGAACACAAGAATGATTTTTTTAACAATGCAACACTGAGGAGCTATGGAAGCCCTGTTTTTTGCCATTCCAACTCCATTCTCTTGTAGTTGAAGAACCTGACGTGAAGATGGATGGATCGTGTCATTGTCAGATTAGATGCCTTGATTCAGTTTATGCTTCCAGGTGGACTTTTATCTAGATGATAAAGCACTGTTTAGCGCACATATAATGCATATATTTGGAAAAATTACATAAATTACATAGAAATACACCAGTAATTGGCCACCATCTCCAGGATCTGTGATATTTGACTTGTAGATTATAGTGTAGGATCATCTGAGATGAAGACATTATTTTAATGAGCTTTAATATCTTACTTGCATTATGAGAACATGTCCTAAGTAAAAAGAGAGTGAAATATTTACGTAGAAAAATATGTTGTATGCTGAGAAAATTCATGTTGCCAAAGCATACCAAGAGTCAGTGATCGGCCAGCGCCGCGGCTCACTAGGCTAATCCTCCGCCTGCGGCACCAGCACACCGGGTTCTAGTCCCGGTCGGGACGCCGGATTCTGTCCTGGTTGCCCCTCTTCCAGTTCAGCTCTCTGCTGTGGCCCGGGAGTGCAGTGGAGGATGGCCCAAGTGCTTGGGCCCTGCACCCCATGGGAGACCAGGATAAGTACCTGGCTCCTGCCATCAGATCAGCGCGGTGCGCCGGCTGCAGCGCACTGGCCGCAGTGGCCATTGGAGGGTGAACCAACAGCAAAAGGAAGACCTTTCTCTCTGTCTCTCTCTCTCACTGTCCACTTTGCCTGTCAAAAAAAAAAAGTGATTAAAAGAATCGGGGAATATGAGAAATTTCTAAAAAGGCCTGACTTTCAGATATTTTACAAGCTCTTTGTGAACGGTGGTTTTTCTACTTGCCATGGGTTGAATTCTTTACTCCGAGGAGGGTTAAGCTTGTGATTATAAAAAACTGAAAGTATGTCATTGTAAAATTAAAAGAAAAACAATAAAGGAGGAAGTGGGCGGGTAGGGTGGGAAGTATTAATATGCTCTTAAATCTGTATGTCTGAAACACATGAAATTTGTTCACTGTATAAAAGTAAAAACTTTAAAGAACCCCAAATCTATTTGTGGTGATGTGTACAGGCAAAGGAATTCACAGCGCTGGGCAGGCTGTGATGACCCAAGGTGACTGCGCAGAGGACACAGCCACACTCTGCACCCACCTCACAGAGGACCGCGTCGAGGCTGGGCTGAAATACATCTTCCTGGGTGACCCAAGTGGACGGCAGTGCAAGAAATTGCTAGCATATGAACTATTCCAAGCTGATCTAGTGAGGAGAAAGAGGGAGCAAGAGGAGTAAAGCCATCTCACCCAGCCTGGAGCATGTGTAAAACTCCAGGCGATTAATTGACCACCACGAAGGGCATAATAATTCCTATTTATTCTAGAGGGACGAGGTTCCTGCTTGCACAGCTGCTTCGCTTTTGAAGAGGAACACACCCCTTTAATGATTTAAATGCCTGCTGAGTTGACTATAACTCAAGGTATAAACCATGTTTATCTTTCTAACGAACCCAGAAAAGTGATGACATATCAGAATAACGTGAACAAACAGCCCTTGTAATGCTTACAATAGTGAATGAGCCTGAGCCATTCACGTTTCAGATCAAACTGGAAAGGGACCGGATCAAACGCCGCATGGACCGGTGACAGCGATCTACCTTCAGGTGTCGTCCCTGTTGTTCGAAGACTCTGGACGTTGCTAGTGTCGGGTTGTACGATGCTTTTCAGTTTATTAAACTCGCCAGTCTCTTGGAGAATCGCTTTATAACATATTCGTCCCGATCTACTTGCTGAATCTTTCCTACACACACTGCTGTTTGCGCCTCTCATCATTTGAAAGTGTCTTTTATCCTCTTCTCCTCCCTGCTGCTGCCTTCCGGGGGCCCCTGCACAGGCACACTCAGATGTGAGCACACTGGCATAGCAATCAGCTTCATTCTCCTCACCACAGGAGCAAACCTAAGGTAAGGCTCATGTTCATCTTTAACATCACTGTAGATACGGAAGGCGTAACTCTCCACTGAAATGTGAACAAGCTAAAACGCAGTCCCGAGATGAGTGGAGCATTTTCTTGGAGTTCTGCTCAAGTTACAGAAGATAATTGCCTATAAGACTTCAAGTGAGTGACTTTGACATTACAGTCATGTAATTTTTTCCCATGTGTCTTCTTTTTATCTGTCTCTTAGACGCATCTTAAGATATCTGCTTAAAATTGCAAACCACAGAAAATTGGGCACAATCAATGAGTAGGATCGGCGGGAGTAAAACTCTTACAAAGACATAAGAAATTTAATACAACCCAAAATCCTGCATTAGAAGAGGTAGGGAAACGCACAATAGGCTTTTACCACCTGAAATTGTCCATATCAGTGACAAGGGAAATTCACTTTACCTGAATGCCTTATTTCCTCATCTATAGGGAATAAATAAGCCACTGCTACTTGTTCCTTTAATTCTGCTGACAAAACTCCCACCCTTTACTTAGTACTGAAGCGTAGTCTGAAGACATGTTTGGACGTTTGGTGGCAGTCTGTAATATTAAGATGTAAGGAAAAGTACATGAAGTTTCCCTTGAAGAGATAATTTTAAAAACTAATAGGTTTTGTTCTGCTAAATTAAGTTTTTTGAAAATTATATTTATTCTAATTATATTCTCATTACAATGAAACTTCAGGTAATAAAATGAAAGCTCTAGGTGGTTATTGCACTGAATTTAGAGCTAAAAATTGATATGCTATGCTGAAGAACCCGTTTCAAGATTCATACCCAGGCAAGCCTCCTGCCCGGACCCTTGTGACAGGAGTTTCCTGCCTTCTCGAAGAAAGAGACTTGAAAGCAAATGGATTTCATATGTTGGGTCTTTTCCAGTTTGTACACAAGCAGTTAGCTTTCGACTTTCCAAAGCCGTAAGGTTGTTCTCGTGCATCTCAGCCCATCCCAGAGCCAGCTCTACTCTGTTTCCAATTCCCTGCGGAGAGTTTGTTGAGAGGCGCAGGAAGGAGGATGTCTGCCTTCACAAACTCAGTTGACATCTGAAACTTTGGAGAAGCAAAATCAATGTTCTTAAGACAGCAAACACTGCAATGATTCTGAAGGGGGTTTTCCTGTTTGGAGCAGTATACCTCAAGGGAAAAACTTCAGATTTGGCGGAGTGCTAGAAATATGGGCTCCAGACAACACACTTAGATTTTATACAAATTACAGCACTTGATGTTTGACGGACATCTTGCTCAGGCGTTTACACGTTGTGTTCCTCACCTTCTCAAACATTGCTTGAATGCTTCGGGGGTTCCCACTGGAGGTGAGACTAGGAATGGCAGTGAGTAAGGAATACTTTGGATCCTAAACTTGGCATCACCCAGAAGGGACCCACTCTGTGACCTCCAAAGTTGGATGTGCCTGTTGAGTTTCACTCAAAGAAAGGAAGGGTGTTGGTTTTTGGACCTCTAGAAAGTAGATGCCAATATGGCCCTTGGGGTGTAAGACACTGGTTGTGGGAAGCACCCGTGCAGGATACGGATGAGAAGAAGGAGTGGACACAGGTGGCGTGTGAGAGGCGGAGCCTCAGAGAAGTGGACGCTGACGTGACAATCACTGGGAATGTCTGTGTGCAAGGGAGGCAGAGGCTGGGGAAGGTTGGGACAGCCATCAATTCCCGAGCCCTAGTCCAGAAAAGTGGGCCCTGGGAGCACTAGATATCCAGGGAAGTTCTCAAGCTAAAATGGGTCTTCCGAGGAATCCCAGGCCTCCCAGACATGGGGCTGCCTGAGCATCCTTGCCCTGCCCAGTCATCCTCACTGCAAACTTGGCACCAGACGCCAGCGCACAGCACACAGAGCCATTGGTCAACTCTTCTCCTTGTCTTTGGAGGACTGGGAGGTGCATTTTCGTGGCTGCCACATGAGTGAGCTCCAGGCCACGATGTTGATCTGGTAGCTGCCAAGGAGGGAAGAGAAGAAAGGATCGAATGGGAAGAATCTCGAGCTACAGTGCAGCTCTGAGGAAGTCCCACTAGGCTAACGGAGAGACGCAGAACACAGATCGCTGATACAGGAAGTTACCCGCATCAGGCAAAAGTGACAAGGTCCTTGTGTCCCCACTGCTGTCAGGCACTGGAGCCAGCCCAGGAAGAGTGAGATGTAGGCACACACCCCACAGTGGATTCTGAAGATTTCTAAAGGATTCTAAAGCTGGCGGCTGCCCTCCAACTAATCTTGGAGAAACGTCTTGGAGAACGACCTGGTACATACTCCTGCTTCTGGAATCTGAAGCTTGCAGACTTTGTAGAAATACTTCACAGCAGTTTCTGTTCTTCTTAACGTTCAAGACAAATATGTACAGTGAGTGTTGAACTTGGCGTAAAGTAAATTCAAAAGATAAAATTAAATTAGCGATGGACTTGAGGGCTGTTCTTTCTGTGACACCAAGTCTAAGAAGCTGTAGAGCTGAAGTCTTTGCCCCTATTTTCATGTTTCCCTCTGTTTTTCAGCTGTCAAATGGTATACATGTTATTAATGCATTAAGCTGGCTTTCTTTTGTGAGTCTTTGTATTTACATTGCATTGCCAAAGAAGGCTTCTCTGATTGCTCACTGAGATCTCACTTGGAATAAAATAAGCCAATAACATGAATGAAACTGACAGTAGCTGTATCAAAAGAGCCAATTCCATAGGAGCATATGTATAATATTTTTTGTGTGAATTTTTGGCTTCATAATTCTGATCAGAAAATATTAATATAAATACTGGGAGCTGTGCTGCAGAACAGTTTTACCAAAGAAATGTAAGATTCTCTGTCCCTTTAAAAAAGACTTTTTATTTATTTGAAAGGCAGAGTGACAGAAAGATAGGGACAAATAGATCTTCCATCTGCTGGTTCACTTTCCCAGTGGCCGTAACAGCCTGGGTTGGTCCAGGCCAAATCCAGGAATCTGGAACTCCATCTGGGGCTCCTGCATGGGTGTCTGGGGCCCAAGTACTCGGGCCATCTTCCGCTGCTTCCCCAGGCACATTGTCAGGAGACGGGGTCAGAGCGGAGCAGCCAGGACCGGAACCGGCGCTCTGCTGTGGGATGCTGGTGTTAGGAGCGGTGGCTTCCCTGCTGTGCCCCACGTTGGCCCCTGAGAGTCTCCTTGTTTCCCTAAGGCCTCACTCACCAGGATCTCGGATCCTCCCACTCAGTTTTTTACTTGCGCATCTCTCTGGAAAGAGATCAATACCTTAGCCGCCACTTGGGTCAGGCAGGATTCTCACTGGGACAGATAATGATCACTGTGTGGACTGTGCCCAGCTCATCTGCTGGTTTTATTTATTCTTCAGGAAGCAACTTAAAATTGTTTTAATTCGTTTTTTCAAGGTTAATATTGAAGACAATTCTTACGTCTCCATGGAGCCACACAACTTCAGGTAAATGTACACGAACAAAGCTTTCTTTTTGAAATGAAATACTCTGCTTCTGTGGCTTTGAATGTAGTCCGGGTTTCATTAAGCGCCTTGCTTAAAGGAAGCCCATTTGTACAAGCAGATAGGACTTTTATTTCCTGGACTGCTTTGCTAACCAAGCTTCTTGATGCGAGGCAAAGGAAAGGGAGGGACTGAGCCTCTCTAAATCCTTCAGACGCGGAGTGAGGTATCTGGGGCAAATTGCAACAGGAAGGTCGGGGAAGGATGGCTTTTAAAAATAACAGAATCTGATAATTAGATTTAATTGGGTCACCTCCTCCCAACTACCTTAATCTGCTCTCTCATTTAGTGTTAAATTGCACATCCCAGGTGAAATGATGAGAATGCTTTACAGGGAGCAAATGGAAAGTCTGTTAGAAAGTGAGAAGTTTAAAAACATTTAGGAAAAGTCAGTAATTTGTAGCTATTTCGAAAATTAGTGTGTATTTTTGCGTACATGCACCCTACTTCACTTTCTGTAAAAATAAGAATGTATTGTGTAAAAGTAGCATGATGATGAGTGCGATTCTGTAATTCTAAGTGGAAGGTAAAACTAAAGCCAGGTTTTTTTTTTAATTTAAATTTTTATGATGTTTGAATAAGAATCATGTCTAAGTTCTATAGAGATTGAATTTACATTAGAATGTATGAAATCTAAAATCCAGGGTTCCTGGGCTTGGTTCTCACAGCATCCTTTCCCAAAATGACCGCTGATAATCGGCTGCTGGGAGTAGAGTAGATCTGGCTGCAGTTACACTGAAACTGATAGGCTTAGCTCATCATTTACAAATGGTTCCACGCACCAAGGAACAGCATGGTAGCTCGCCAAAGTGCACTCAACAAACTTCTCAACTCTGGCTACTGCATTATCTACTTTACTGAGAAAGAGGCACTTTGGAAATTATGAAATAGGAGATCTATTATCTCTAATAATTATTATTTTTTCTTGGAAAGGGTATGTGTGCATTTGCCCATGTGTGTATGCATGTATATGTGTGTGTATGTATATGTGACTGTGTGTGTGTGCATTTAATCCAATAACTTCACTGGCTGTTTGAATCACAAACAGATGCACCTGCCTCCCGCAATGGATAGAAGATCCTTAAATAAAACAACTTTGGAGGAGCCAGGCCCTTAGTGGATATTATGGGAAGAGTGGGAGCAGCTGTATTCATTGGCTTTGACACTCCGTTTTTCAAATACAAGTGCACATGTTTTGTTGAATCCCAAGTTTGGTGTTAGTTTTAAGTGAATGTTCTAGGATGGGGAAATGCATTAGCATGAAATGAAGTGCCAAGCAAAGCAGTAGGCAAGGGCAAGACCAAGCATCAGGCGAGGAACATGAGGCACGTGGCAGTGTCTGCAGCTGACTGCCCACCGAGGGTCAGCTCCCCCACAAGCAGGAGCAAACAGAGCTGCCAGGCGGAAGGGTAGCTGCTTATCTGGGGCAGCGGCAGGAAAACTGGAAAGGGCACCCTTGGCTTACGGGACGTCTTCATCGGCTCAGCTGCAGACGCCATGGCTTGGACTGCAGGAATGTTCTCTCCCGGTTCTGGTGGCTGGGAAGACCAAGTTCAAGATGGCAGCAGACTCAGTCCCCGGGGAGGGTTTGCTTCCTGGCTTGTGGTCCTGGGGCACATCTGCACACACACACACACACACGAAGAGGGGGACAGAGAAAGGTTGGGGGAGAGAGAGTTAGCGCGTGAGAGAAATCTGCTTTCTACTTTGTACAGGGCACTAATGGGATCCTCCTGACTTCACCTAAGCCCAAGTAGCTCACAGAAGCTCCACCTTCAACAACCACTGCTCTGAGCATCAGGGATTCAAAATGCAGGGTTTTTCTGGGGGTGGGGTGGGGGTGGGGAAGGACATGAGGATTCAGTCCATAACGGGGAGCACGCGGCATTCAGTTGCATCTAAGGGTGCCACCTACATGCTTCTGTAGGCTCAGGGCTCTCTGGTGCCTGGGTTTTTTTTTTTTTTTTTTTTTTTTTTTGACAGGCAGAGTGGACAGTGAGAGAGAGAGACAGAGAGAAAGGTCTTCCTTTGCCGTTGGTTCACCCTCCAATGGCCGCCGCGGCCAGCGCGCTGCGGCCGGCGCACTGCGCTGATCCGATGGCAGGAGCCAGGAGCCAGGTGCTTTTCCTGGTCTCCCATGGGGTGCAGGGCCCAAGCACCTGGGCCATCCTCCACTGCACTCCCTGGCCACAGCAGAGGGCTGGCCTGGAAGAGGGGCAACCGGGACAGAATCCGGCGCCCCGACCGGGACTAGAACCCGCGTGCCGGCGCCGCTAGGTGGAGGATTAGCCTATTGAGCCGCGGCGCCGGCTGGTGCCTGGGTTTTGAAAGCAGTGTGAAAGCTGGAGTCGTATGTGAATTATGTCTATTTGTTTTCTGTACTTTGTAAGCCAACCCCCTTAAGCAACAACAGCACAGTGTGTTTTCAGACCAGGTATATCTCATAACTGCTGGTTAATGTGTTGTCATTTGGGCCACATGCACATTTTCTCTTCTTTTGCAATGATTCTCCTTGGAAGACAAAGCAAAGATGAAAGCCACACCCAGAGCAAATGTAGATGGTTCACCATCCCTTGGTGTCCTGGTTCACCATCCCTTGGTCTCCCACTACCTGCTGAACAGCCACCATCTCATGAAATTGGTTATCTCCAGAAGTTTCCAGGCCAGGCGCCAATATGGGCTGAGAGTAACATCAAAAACTCTACAGCTTGTAAAATGATGTTAAAGAGGTTTCTCCAAGGCGATCTGAGTAAAATACCATCTTCCCTGCCGCAGGGTGAGTATAGGAGTGTTGACCGTGGGTGCAGGGGATGCTGGAGGAGACGGAGGGAAGCCTTATACAGCTCATGAGCCTCACAGATCTGGTTGCCCCCGCACAGTTAGGACAGGGAATTCCAGTGGCAAAAGGCTCACGCAGTGCTCCAAGCAGAGTGCACCTGCTTCCTTCCGCAAGAAAAGCCAAGAGCTGGATGTGCGTTTGGTACCGCGGCTGAGGGTCACCCAGGTCAGTCTGGGTTCAAGCACCGGCCCTGTTTCCAAACCCGCCCCTTGCTGGTGTGCGCCCTGGGAAGGCACAGTCAGCGATGGCTCCAGTGCCTGGGTGCCTGCCAGCCACATGGGAGAGCCAGATGGCGTTCTGGGATTCTGGCACTGGCCTGGTCCACTCCTGGCTGTTGTGGGCATGTGAGGGGGGACCCGTGGATAGACGGTCTTTATCTGTCTCGTTCTCTCTGCCTTTCAGATGAATAAAACTAAATAAAGGACCATTTGAAAAACCAAAAAGACAGGATTGCTGTTATAGAAACAAATTGCTTTTTACTTTTCCAGAAAACATGTATGATTAGGAGAAAATCTCAAATTTGTGGCTATAAAAATAAGCAGAACAATTTAGTTACATATGTGAGGTAACAATTCTTACAATTTGGAACTACATATGATCATGTCATTAAAAACCTTTCACGTCATGTGGAAAGTTTTCAAAGGGAATTTTCTTGAAGATATTTGGAAATATTTTATTACCTATATATTTTCAGAGAGAATATTTAATTTTGGTTAGCAAAATCTTTGCCACTAACAGCTTTTAGAGTTATTCTCATAATAAAAGTTTGAGTTACTTTAGGAACATCACAAATTAAGAAATAATAAATGTAATTGTTAATATCTATTATGCCATTTTTGCTAAATATAATTTTAGAAAGGTAAATTATTTTATTGAATTAATCATTTTCCTCTGAGAAATTATTATAATCTGAAGTTTCAATTAAAATAATGGAAACTTTAAAAACTAATTAAGTAAAAGTTTTGTCTTTATTTGAACTAAATGTAGATGCTTTAGTAGAAATGATACATTTTCCAGTGGATTTTTGGGGTGTTGGAAATTATCAGTAAAAAGCAGGTTATTTATCTCATAAAATCAACAGAATTTCTGTAAATCACATATCAAACATAAATTTTTATGACTATGTCACTATTTTTGTTTTATAAATTTGTTTTATAAATTTAAATTATCATAACTATTATGAAAATTATTTGAAAGATTTTTAAAAATCCCACACACGATGTGACCACAGTAGACCATGTTTATTCTGTCCATTTTCATTATGTGAATGCCACCTGAACACAGAGTTCCGTGTAGACATGGAAAGTCAACCAGCTTTTCAGTTTTTGCTTCAATAGTCACAACAGCACTGGGATTTGATTTCCATGATCTTGAGCAAAAAACCATTGTGAAATTCTAAAATATGTTCTGTATGGTGATGCGGATGGGCTCCACATATCAGCGGAACCAACTTTGTCTTCGGGGAAGACAGAAGGAAGCAGCGTTTGATTTTAAACAGCACTGGCGTTCTCTGATTCCAAGGACCTGTGTGGCAGACGACAGGTGTCGTCCTGTACTGGAATATTCGTTCCTCTGCGATTTGGCCCCGTCCCTGCTTGTGGTGTGTTTCACTCAGCCTCGTGTTCCACGGTGGGGCTTGCTGGGAAGCTGTTTTCTCACTGAGTGGAGCCCACAGTTGAAAGAGTAAGTCCAGTAACTATTAAAGTTCTTTTACAGCTAATGCTCGCTTATAACAAGAAATCCCCCAAATCTACTCAATAAAAATAGCAAAAGCATTGTCTTCCCTCATTTTTTTTTCAATAGGTTGTTTACTTTTTCCAAGATTGATATTTACTAAAATGATAGAATGGCTGGAAATTTTAGAAGTTCTATTTCATTCTGTGTTTTACAATCAGATGTCAAGGGGTTGTGACTCCTAAAAAGAGGTGTGGGAAGTAGTTCATCTATTTTTAAAATATGCTTCTACAAGTAGGAAATCAATTTCGTAAATAAAAGTTAATTCATATATTGATGAGGTAAAGTCAGCTCTAAACTTTGGGTTCACATGTTTCATGGTAACAAATATCCAGCTAATTCCCAGAAACAAGTGTGTCACACTCAGCAATTTACTGAATTCGTCCTTGTAATGTAATTGACAGTTACATCCATCATACAGATGAGAGCTTACTGTGCCTGTGTGAGCTTCGCCCCGATGGCTGCTACCCCCTCCATGACCCGGCCACCGGAAGAATCTCAGTCCCTCATCAGAGCGGTCAGGTCTTCTGCGTGCACCACAACATCAATGAATTCTCTGAAGGCTCATGCTCCGCTCGCCTCCCATCTAACTCAGAGGAAACAAGGGTGCAGGTGTAGAAACAGACGCAGGAAATCTCTCATCACGGTGGGCACATAATTAATGGGCCGAGTGTTAGACCCGGAGGTGGCTGCTGAGAAAATCCAGGCATTGTCTTCATTGAAAAGAAGCGTGAACACAGTAGAATTTGCAGATAGAGTGAATACTAGGAAAACATTCAGGATATCTAAGTTATTTCCTTATCAGGATAATTTTTTTTTGCTAGTAACACAACATTGAAGATGAAATCATCTGAGATTTTGCATGAAACGTATACATTTTAATTGAGAATTTTACATTTTTATTCGATTTCTAATTTATCACTCCATATACAACATGATTCAAAGTTTATTATGGTACAGGAGAAAGTGTGTTCCAAGGACACGTGTAAAATATAAGCAGTGCTGATCACAGACTATCAGAATATTTAAGAGCTACCATTTTTATATTACAAATTTCTTATGTTCTTTGAATTGTGACATTAAAATAGAAAGCATTTTAACAAACTGCTGGTTTCCAAAATGCATAATGGAAGCTGAAATTCGCTGTGGCGTTTGTTTTAAACTGCCCGTGGTGAGGGAAAATACCCCTTATTTCTGAAGACCAACTCAGGTGCAGATGTCCGTGGTTCGATTGTGAAGTGGTTTGATTAACACGACGATGGGATTTTTGTCGCCGTTTTAGGACGTGGTGCATGTGCCAATGACCTTCCAAAGTGCACATTTCAGTATCTTACATAAGACAGTATTTTCTGCTACAAGGCCCTGAAGATATGTTTTCTTCAAGAACTTTTTGAAGAAAATATGGTCCGAGGTAGAAATGCAATTGTACGAAATGGATGTCCGATTGTAAATTGTAAATTGGAAAGACCATCCTTCTCCATCCCCTCCCCCTCTCTGCAGTGGTGTCTCTGTCCTAAACCAAGGGTGCATTTTTGCACAAATACCCAATTGTCTTGATTATTGGAGCTTCAGTGAATGTTTTGAAATCTAGCTAAGTTCTCCAGTTTCTTTTCAAACTTTGTATTTCCCAGCTTGGACACTTTGTATTTCCATGTGGTATTAGGAAAGATTTCTCCATTCCCACAAAAGGAGGCATCCGGGGATTTGCACCGAGGCTGTAATTCAATTTGGGAGAAAAATATTAAGTTTTCTAATCCATGAGCAGGACAATATTTCTCCTTATTTATATCTTTTAAAAGCTTTCTCAGCATTGATCTAACATTTCTGTAAAATAATCTAACAAATATGATTGATTATATTGTAAATGGTATTAAAAATTTGAGTTGTTTCTTGACCACTTTTCTTTCTAAATTCACCTTTTACTACACTTTTTAGATTCTCTTGAATTTTCTACGGTATTTATAATAAAAATAATTTTACTTCTTTGCTTCCAATCTTTCTCTTGTATTGTATTGGCTGGGGCCTTCAGAAAAATGCTGAAAAAAAGTCATAAGGGAGACATCCTTGTCTTTTTTCTGCCTCAAAGAGAAGCACCTGTACGTGTGATGTTAGTGTCGATTTGTTGAGGAGACCTCTTCAATGAGAAGAAGGAAGATCCTTTCTATTACTGCTTTCCTTGGAAGTGTTGTTGAATTTTATCAAATGCTTTCACAGCTTCCGGAGATGGTCGTCTGCATTTCTACCCTTATTGTTAATGTGATAAGTTCTGTTGCTTGTCTTTGGCACAATTTATTCTGAATTTATGAAATAACGCCCTTTGGTACATGGTTATATACATGTACAAATATAGTTTGTGTGTACGTGTGATTATTTTGTTTTTGATTTTGTGTCTGTATGTATGAGAAATGTTCTAATTCTCCATTCTGGTCAAGTCCATACCACATATTGTTATGATTATTATGCTCCTGCAAGAACGAACAGGGAAGTATTTCTTTCCTACTCTCAAGGGAGTTTGTATAAAAATTACATCATTTATTCTTTAAATATTTAGAGAATTTTATCACAAAAGACATCTGGACCTGGACTTTTCTTTGTGGGAAGGTTATAAATTATGGCTTTAATATCTTTAAAATGATTTCCTAGATTGTAATATAGATATTTTATCCTCAATAGCGTAGACTGAGTGTCAACAAGAGCAGCTCAGGGAAATGAGACAATTCTGCTGCAAATGTGGGAAGGGTTTCACGCTGCATGGAAGTTCAAGTTCCTGATGTTGGAAAACCTGGAAGGGTAATGTGAGCATATTTATGCCTCCTTTATAATGAGCACGAATTATATTTATAATTTCAAACACAGCATCATAAAAATTTAAAATTTTATGACATATCAATGGGATTTAGAAGCCCAAGGGAATTGTTGACTTTCCTTGTCTGATTCTTTTTATGTCGAGATGTAAGGACCTGAACTCTGCTGAAAACTCTCAGCTGTCTTGGCGGTGTCCACCCTTACCCTGCCCACTACACACAGCCTCCATGCACAGTGTGAGAGGTGCCGCCCACTACACACACAGCCTCCATGCACAGTGTGAGAGGGAGCCGCCCACTACACACACAGCCTCCATGCACAGTGTGAGAGGTGCCGCCCACTACACACACAGCCTCCATGCACAGTGTGACAGGGAGCCGCCCTGCCCACTACACACACAGCCTCCATGCACAGTGTGAGAGGGGGCCGCCCTGCCCATCACACACAGCCTCCATGCACAGTGTGAGAGGGTGCCGTCCACTACACACACAGCCTCCATGCACAGTGTGAGAGGTGCCGCCCTGCCCACCACACACAGCCTCCATGCACAGTGTGAGAGGGTGCCGTCCACTACACACACAGCCTCCATGCACAGTGTGAGAGGGAGCCGCCCACTACACACAGCCTCCATGCACAGTGTGAGAGGGAGCCGCCCACTACACACAGCCTCCATGCACAGTGTGAGAGGGAGCCGCCCTGCCCACTACACACACAGCCTCTATGCACAGTGTGAGAGGTGCCACCCTGCCCACCACACACAGCCTCCATGCACAGTGTGAGAGGGAGCCGCCCTGCCCACCACACACAGCCTCCATGCACAGTGTGAGAGGGAGCCGCCCTGCCCACCACACACAGCCTCCATGCACAGTGTGAGAGGGAGCCGCCCTGCCCACTACATACACTGCCTCTGTGCTACTGTGCTGAATCGGTGTTTTGCATTTGTTTTTTAAAAATATTTTATTTATTTATTTGAAAGGCAGCGTTACAGAGAGGCAGAGGCAGCGAGAGAGAGAGAGAGAGGAAGGGAGAGAGAGAGAGGTCTTCCATCTGCTGGTTCACTCCCCAGAATGCTGCAATGGCCAGAGCTATGCCAGTCTGAAGCCAGGAGCCAGGAGCTTCTTCTGGGTCTCCCATGTGGATGTAGGGGCCCAAGGGCCTGGACCACCTTCTACTGCCTTCCCAGGCCACAGCAGAGAGCTGGGTCAGAAGTGGAGCAGCCGGGACATGAACTGGCAACCATTTGGGGTGCCAGCACTGCAGGTGGCAGCTTTATCCCCTATGCCACAGCGCTGGCCTCTGCACCTGGTTTTAATTATGTCCCCAGACTGGGTCATCTAATTTTGAAGATCAGAGATTTCCATTTTGAAATAATTTTACCATTTTGTTTGCTCTAAAAGATATCTACTGTAAGCCTGCTCAGTTTTTTCTGTGGGAGCACTCAGGTCTCTAACTCAAGCTGGTACAAGAGAGAGAAAAACATATTTGTTCTTTATGTCTTGAGTTCAGAATTTTGCCAGGTTTGTCTGTGAAATAGTTCCATACGCCACTGCCCAGAGTGATAAATTCATATTAAAATACCTGGTTTCCTTGTAGATGGTGATGTTATACCAAATATATCATTAGTTCTTAAGAGTATAAGGACTTAATGGAACTTTCTAAAAGATAATTTAGTTATAAACTTCAAATGAAAGCCATTTCTTCTACCTTGTATGTTGTCAAGTTTAAAAAGTTTGCAAAATGCTTACTTTTGAGTCCACTCATTTATTCGAGGATTTTTAAAATGAAGCATCAGCTATGTACGAGGTGCTCAGTTACCTGCTGCTGAAGTGAGTATTGGTAAACACCTCTGTGCTAAAATAATGCTTGCTGCCTATTTCCACCTAATATACATGATCTGTGAGTAGGCAAAGAACCCTAAAGTATGTATTTCACAATTTAATCCATACAAAGTCATAAGGAGATTAATGGGCTAAATATTTTGTCCCACAGAATTTTTATAACAGTTGAATTATGGAGTTCATTAAGTACTTGATTAAATACTTAGAATTGATTTTTTTATTTAGTATTCGTTGGGTAGCATATTTCACAAAGAAGTTTTAATAAGGATGAATTCATCATCTTGGTTTAATAGATATATCTTATATTTTGCCTAAAACTCTTAACCTAATTTTGATTATAACATAATCCTTAGCAAATGCTAATACCATTTAAATGTTTAATATCTGTTTCTACTTCAGATCCCGTATTCTTCCTATTAAATTGTAAACTACTTTTACCGTGGAGCTGTGTCTAATTTTCCTTTGAATTTCTAGCACCAAGCAGAGATTGTGCACTCAATAAATGTTAATTGAATGAGTGACAAAAATCATGTCATAATTTCTTCTCTTTGTAGAAGTGAATGACAGAAATATTGTTCTGTAATATGGACTGCAATGGATGGAAGTCACTAATCTAAACATCTATTCAGTTTTTGGGGAAAAAACATAATGAGACATATTTTAAAAAATCAAAATAACTTAGATGCATTTGTCTTTTTTTTCCCTAAAGATTTATTTCATTTATTTGAAAGAGTTACACAGAGAGAGAAGGAGAGGCAGAGAGAGAGAGAGAGAGAGAGAGAGAGAGAGAAAGGGGGAGAGAGAGAGAGAGAAAGGGGGAGAGAGGTCTTCCATCCACTAGTTCACCCTCTAACTGGCTGCAATGGCTGGAGCTGCGCCAATAAGAAGCCAGGAACCATGAGCTTCTTCTGGGTCTCCCATGCGGGTGCAGGGGTCCAAGTACTTGGGCCATCTTCTAATGCTTTCCCAGGCCATAGCAGAGAGCTGGATCAGAAGTGGAGCAGCCAGGTCTCGAACTGGCGCCCATATGGGATGCCGGCACCGCAGGCGGCAGCTTTACCCGCTACACCACAGCGCCGGCCCCTGCATTTGTCTTTAACGTCAATTTGACCTTTCCCTGCCAGGAACACTGAAATTCTCTTCGCTGTCTCATCTCTTACTTTCAACGTTTTCTTTTGATCAGAAGCCCGAAGTCGCGCTGTGACTCCTCCCAGGTTTTAGATACTGAACTAAGGGATCTGACTTAGGGACAACCTCAACAGGGTTAACAGCGGAGGGAGCCAGCTGTCCTCAGTGTGCCTGCTCACAGGAACACTGTGACGTGAAGCAAGGCTTTTCCACTTCTCACCCTTTTTTATTTAAATCTAAGTCACATTAAATCACCTTCTAATTAGAGTGTGGAGGCTGCCATATGACTCTTTGCTTTTGTTGTTCTAGTCAAGTCAATTCTAATTGCTAAAATTTATGACTCTCTTAAGCAAGGAACAAGCAGGAGATTTGGGATGTGAAATCCACACTCAGAGACTTTGAGGAATGGAAATAAATAGAGACTGGTTTCCCAGAAAAACTGTCAAGAGTGGAACTTAATCTAAGCGCCTCCATCTCTCTCTCTCCCTTTCCTGTAAGACTGTTTTCTTGCTTACTCAGCATAATGGCTTCTTGCTTATGTACCATCCCTAAACAACCCAAAGTGAGATGGCGTAAGCACAAACTATATTATTGCCTGGCATCCAGTATTGGCTGACTACTTTCTGTGCTCTTGAAATTGCCAAGAGAAATAATCCGATTGGCTCAGTTCAGACTATAGATTCTGCCTTCACCTGTGGCGTGTTGGGCCTACCCTCAGGCAAACAGAAAGGCCCAGGGCTATGGAGTCGTATGGTATCAGGACAGCCGCACCAAACCCAGAAGCTCCAGATGGGGCTCGGTGCTCTGGAACAGCTGTGACTGAGGCAGGTGCATACTCTAACATGATTGGTCAGAGTTGTATCAAGTTAAAGAGGGCCGTTATGGGGGGAAATAACCCACTTGAGACCATCTTCCCACGAAGGATGGATAGACATGTGAAGGTGGCGAGAAGCGAGGCTTTATCCATGACCTTGCAAGGTGGGCGTCTGGCGGCAGGTGCACCCGAGACAGGAAACAATCATCCCTTTATCTCTTAGAGCACAGGTCCCTTCTCCCAGTTCCTCATTGGCTGAGTATTTTGGGAGTCACAGCATTCCCAGATGTTGCCTAAGATGGGGCGTGTGATTGGGTGAGCAGACAGTCACCTGGGCAAACAGGAGGGGAACGCGGTTGGTGGGACTGTGCAGAGGTTGTGTATGGGAAGACTTGTCACGGTTGTTAAGAATTTACAGTTTTCAATCTATAGTATGTGCAGCTCGAGGCCCATTTATGGCTGGACAGAGGCTGGTCATGCTCTTGGAAAATAAACCATAAACACTTTCTTACAATGTTCCCTGTAGAATGGGAGTCTGTACCCTTTCCTCTTCTTTTATTCTCTCCTTTTGGTATTTTTTCATGATAGGAAAAATTTAGCATGCCATTTAAGTGGGTTTGAATTCATTATTTTTGTTTCTATTGCTGACTAGACTGCTTCTTTGTCCTTTCTCATTCATTTCTTCCACTTTCAAATACCAACAACCTGCACAATATTCACATAGGATAATAAATAAAAAGGCCTATTTTAAAATGTAGTATTTCTAAGAACTTAGATTATACATAATATGTATAATACACATACATTATAATACATAATATGTATTCTGCCATCCATCCAATGAAAGTATAGTGTAGTGACCAACACTTCAGACTCAAGAGTTGGATGATTTATTTTCTTATTCTTGCCATAACTCATACTTACCTTTATGATCCTGAACATTATGCTTAATATTTTGGACTGCTACACATCATAGAAATGAGTAGGCACTTAATGAATATAAATGAATTATTACTCCCAATAGTACTATTACTAATTCATATGATCACTACTGTTACAACTATTACTACTAATACTATTACTACTAATCAATTACCTTTGAAATGTATCACTTCCTTAGAGTTTGCAAAATAGTTACACGTATTCAATGGTACTCTTGCAGCTTTTCTGAGAATAACATTGAAAATTTGAGCCTGTGCTTCATTGGGAACTTTCTGTCCCCTTTACCTTTACTGAATGGTAAACTTTAGCCCTGTTTATCATAAGAAAAATATTTTATTTATTTATTTCAGAGGTAGAGTTACAGAGAGAGGGAGAGACAGAGAGAAAAGTCTTCCATGCATTGGTTCACTCCCCAAATGGCTGCAATGGCTGGAGCTGCGCCAATCTAAAGCCAGGAGCCAAGAGCTTCTTCCGGTCTCCCATGTGAGTGCAGTGGCCCAAACAGTTGGGCCATTTTTCAGTGCTTTCCCAGGCCATAGCAGGGAGCTGGATTGGAAGAGGAACAGCTAGGAAGCAAACCAGTGTCCATATGGGATGCCGGCACCACAGGTAGAGGCCACAGTGCCAGCCTCTGGAAGGTTGGCATTTTTGAGGCTATATTTTGCACTTAAATTTCCCCTCTCATTCTCTGTTCTAATCTGGATTGAAAGTTTGGAATACTACTAGATTTATTTTTCGATAGGCAGACACACACATGAACACACACACAGAAGCAGAGAGGGAGAGAGACAGAGAGAGAGAGAGTAAAAGGGAGAGAAAGTATGCACTCCTATCTACTGGTTCACTCTTCGAATGTCTGCAGAGGCTGGAATGGGACCAGGACAAAGGTGGGAGCTGGAACTCAGCCAAGGTCTTCCACATGGGTGGTGGGAGCCCACTTGCTTGAACCATCAGCTATTGCCTCCCAAGGTGCAGGCCAGCGAGAAGCTGGAACCAGAGATGGAGCCAGGACTTGAACCCAGGTGCTCCAGTGTAGGACGTGGCCGTTCCGACAGGTGCCCAACCACCATGCCAGATGCTCACCTTGGCCGCTAGAAGGCATGCGGTTTAACCGTTACTGTTTGCAACTTTTATTTTTATTTGTTATGTTGATTTCAATTATCTTACATAAGAAGAATTAAAAAAAATCCAGACATATAACACCCTATTTGAGTAAAACGGTATACTTGTTCTGATTAAATATTTTACTGTTGTCACAGAAATGAAGTATTTTGATGGCTAATGGTGCCATCATAGGTTGATTTGCTATCACAGGTTGATGCGTATCATAGGTTGATGTTTACATTTATGAATGTATCTACAGCATTCCTGGGGAAAGAAAGGGGAAATGATGGGAGGATATCGGACAAAGTTTAAAAAGAAAACATGCTATGATTTCTTTTCAAAACCATGGTTGCCCATTTCAGAAAGCAGCGTGCATGAGCAAGATCTGACTCAAGCCTGCACGTGAATTATGGAAGCAGGGCAACCTTTTCTGTCGAGACAATTCACACTGTGGCGATCCCTGATTTGGCTCAGATCTTGGCGCTGTGTAGATGTTGATACTGTAGTTGCATCTCAAGAGGTTGGTCTTCTTCAGACCCGGGGGAGAGCTGAGAAGACACTGGAGCTCAGTAGCTGGACAAGATCTCCTCCGGCGTCTCCAGTCTCACTTCCGAGAAAGGCCGTCTCCCGGCTGCTCCCTGAGCCCTTTCCAGAAATGCCCCTTGACCTTGGCAGTGGTTTAAAGCTGCCAGGATACTCAAATTCTTCGGCCACTCACCGTGGAGGAAGATTATTAAACAGGTGTGTAGAGAACTTGGCCCTCCTTTTTGATGACAGAAATTCATGTGGAGATGGGAGAGATTAGATTTTTCTTCCACGATCAGGAAAGCTGAATGTTATTTAACTGCACTGATTCTATGTTACTTCAAGTGGGTAAAATAAAACTACAGCAATTTCAAGTATGTGAAGGCAAACTGACGTTTTCTTGACCTCAGTTAAATTATCTTGTAGAGTTTCTTGTTTGTTTCTGCTTCTTCCATCACTGAGACTTGTGTTTTGACAAATGGTAGCAAGCTCACAGAACGTTTTATTGAGGTCACTGGATTATTTATTTTGACCAAAAAGAACCCCACCCCTACCGCCAACTCAAACCTAATTTTGCTGTTTCTATTTTAACAGTAGAAATTGTGTTTCCTTTTTTTAAGATTTTATTTATTTATTTGAGAGGTAGGGTTACAGATAGTGGGAAGGAGAGAAAGAGCGAGAGGTCTTCCATCCATTGGTTCACTCCCCAAGTGGCCACAACGGCCAGAGCTGCGCCGATCTGAAGCCAGGAGCCAGGAGCTTCTTCCCAGTTTCCCACATGGGTACAGAGGCCCAAGCACCTGGGCCATCTTCTACTGCTTTCCCAGGCCACAGCAGAGAGCTGGATTGAAAGAGGGGCAGCCGGGACTGGAACCGGCATCCATATGGGATACTAGCTCCACAGCGGAGGATTAACCTACTAAGCCACGGCACCGGCCCCCTCTTTTTTTTAAAGTTTGGTCCTCGTTTAAGAAAAAAAAAATTATGTACTTACTTTTATTTATTTGCTAGAGAAAGAGAGAGAGAGAGAGAGAGGGAGAGGGAGAGGGAGAGGGAGAGGGAGAGGGAGAGGGAGAGGGAGAGGGAGAGGGAGAAAGAATCTTCCATCTGCTGGCCTATCCCTCCATGCCTGCAACAGCCAAGCTGAACCTAAGAACCTGGAACTTCATCTGGGTTCCCCACTTGGGTAGAGGGACTGATGTGCTCAAGCCATGCTGAGCTGACTCCCAGGGTACACATTAGTGGAAGCTGGGTTGGTACCTGAGCTGGGACCGGAACCCAGGCACTCCAATGTGGGGTGTGGGCATCTCAAGAAGTGTCCTCACCACTGTTCAAATGCCTGCCCCAGGAATCATGCTTTTTGTTGCGATTGGGTGGTTTAGGAGTTAATTAACTGTCTTGATATGTCTGCCTCATTATCAATGATATTCTCTGGCAGGAGTGGACACCCTATACAATGATTTAAACAGAAATTAAAATTCTGTAAATCTACTATACTCTGTAAAAGTAGAATTAGATTGGGTCTGGCATTGTGGCACAGCAGGTTAAGCTGCTGTTTATGACGGTTCAAGTCCTGGCTCTTTCACTTCAGATCCAGGTCCCTGCTAATGACCTGGGAAAACAGTGGAACAGAGCCAAATACAGCCCCTGTCACCCACATGGGAGACCTGGAAGAAGCTCCTAGCTCCTGCCTACTGCCCGGCAGAACCCAGCCATTGCTTCCATCTAGGGAATGAACCAGTGGACGAAAGATTTTCTCTCTCTCTCTCTGCCCCCAACCCCCGTAACTCTGCCTTTCAAGTAAATAAACAAATCTTTTTCAACAATGAAAAAAAGAACTAAACGGAATATTTGCCTTCACACAGCCCTCAACACATCATGATGCTGTCTGCACTGCCACATCTGACGGCACGTTTCGGATGGAGGTGCCGGAGCCCATGTCATACTGGCTGGGGGCTGACCTGAAATGTGGGACCCGTTCGAAAGAAACCTACGTGAGGTCGTTACAGAAAAGGAGGATCAAGTCACTAATTTACTAATTCATTTGCTCAATGTAACTTTTCACAACAGGATCCTAAATCTTGTGGATTTGGGGGTGTTAAAAGGCAAATAAAATTATCCTCCTTCCTTTAGGTCGTTTGAGCTATGGAGGAGGGAAAGCTCATTGCATGATCAATATAACATTTACTAACATGAAATTAATGCAAAAAGGCATGCATTAGTGCAAAACAAGAGATGAACTTTGAGAAACACTTGGAGCAAGAACATGAGCCAACTACTGTAGGCAAACAGTGCGTGCATTTGGGACATTTTATGTGCTTCTTTGGGTATATGTTCATCTGTTAAGTCTCCATCAGATTGTAAGCATGTTAGATAGTTGCTAGGTTTCAGTAGGATTTGGCTCCCAAACACACGCAGGTATTTAAACAGAAAGTCATAAATGAATGCTCTGAAGAGGGCGGAGATTAGCAGTGGCACCTAGAGGGAGCTGCTTATGTCACTGGGGGCGTGTCCTCAGAAGGTGATTCCCATGAGAGTTGGTTACTGAGTCTGAGTGAGACCCAGCTTCTCTCTAGCTCCGTCCGGGGCTTGCCCTGTGTTCCTTCCTCTGCTGGTTCTATGTGGTCAGCCACCCTCAGCAGAGGCCAAAACCGGTGTCTTTCTTCCTAAGTAGTTTGTTTCACATGTTTCCTTGTAGCACCACAAAGCAAATACAATAATTTTTTTGTAAACTGTATTATTATGAAATTCCCTGTAGAAGTGTAAGAGCAGTTCTGGAGCTACATGTATTTTGATAAGATTCTTCTGATAAGTAATTTTTTTTTTTGACAGGCAGAGTGGACAGTGAAAGAGAAAGAGAAAGAGACAGAAAGAAAGGTCTTCCTTCTGTTGGTTCACTCCCCAAATGGCCGCTACGGCCGGCGCTGTGCTGATCCAAAGCCAGGAACCAGGTGCCTCCTCCTGGTCTCCGATGCGGGTGCAGGGCCCAAGCACTTGGGCCATCCTCCACTGCACTCCCGGGCCATAGCAGAGAGCTGGACTGGAAGAGGAGCAACTGGGACAGAATCCGGCGCCCCGACCGGGACTAGAACCCAGGGTGCTGGTGCTGCAGGAGGAGGATTAGCCTAGTGAGCCGCTGCGCCGGCCAAGTAATTCTTTTACATAAGGATGGAGGTTTAGTTTTATGCAAGATTTTTGAGTCACTATAGCATAGTCAACTCTTGTAAGGTTAAAATGAAAGATTGCAATGTAGTTCCTATTTGTGGGGAGCAATCCGGACTAGACTAAGTTACTCGAATTAAGACTTATTCTATGCATCTGCTCTCCCACAATGTGGCGTTGGGAGAGAAGTAAACAGCTTCCGCACAGCTGCCTCCAGTTCAACTGATAAACTGTAGGACTTGCTCCTGATTGGAGGAGAGCAGCGTACTCGGCGTGTGGGCAGCCGAGTTAGGATTGGCGGAGGAGGACTATAAAGGAGGAGAGAGACGGCATGCACCAGGAACATCTATGGGGAACATCTATCTGAAGGAACACCTGTGCAGCCCCCGAGAAGAGCCGGCCGGCGGTGTGCCGCTCCCCTGCGGAAGTGGGGAATGCGGCCGGGGGGAACTGCCCTTCCACGGAGGTGGAAGGGATAGTAGCCAACCCGGGAAGAACCAGCAGCAAACCCGGGGAGGGCCGAGCAGACGAAAGAACAGCGCAGGGTCCTGTGTCGTTCCTCCACGAAGAGGGGGAGCGACATAATGGTGCCGTGACTCGGATATGAAGCCTAGGCAGGGCTTAGTGTCGTTCCTCCACGAAGAGGGGGAGCGACACTATTAAATAAAAATTGGCTATCCTAATGCATGTTGTTCAATATAGAGCTATTTTAATATTATGAAATATAAATGGGAAGTCTGGGTTTTCTAAGGTAAAACTCCTACAGTAACACATCATGCTGTAAGGGCTCCTTCCTCAGCCACAGATCAGGTTACTGACAATTATTGGAGTCCCTCCCCCGCCAACCCTGTGCAGGTGAATTTCTAGCCTGATATCTTAGATTTGGCTCCTCTTTTTATGTGCTATGAAACCTGGAATTTGCTTCCTGTCTTTTCACTGGATGTAACATTTGCCATTTTGAGACATCATCTATGTCTTTGCATAGGACTCTAACTCCATTTTCACATTCGCCTTTGTTTTATTCTTTCCTACAAAGCTCAACCCCAGGTACAGCATGGCAGAACTCGAGTCCAGAGCTCCCAGACCACGAGGGGGCTTAGACGTCGAGTTTTCTGAGAGAAAGATTACGCATCCACCATGGAAGAATGGGACTCCAGAACTGCCCAAGTGTTGAAGGGCTGATGTGAAGACAGGCGACTGTGATTTGTGAGTAAAGAAAGTTGATCTCGACCCTGCAAAGGGAGATAGCTGAACACTGGGTGTGGACAACGTCCTAGTCTGCCTCCTAACGTCTGCGGGCTGCGCAGTGTCTGCCTTCCTGGGTGTTTCTTTTCTTGTTAGTGACGTGCACTTTACTGTAAGGCTCGCTTCTGACCTGCTGCTTATTAGCTTAGATCTTCCTTGCCATTGTTCATGGTGCATCTCAGGGATGAACGCGTTCCCTGGCGGCCCTGGACTGCTCGAGCAGCGCCCACATTTGTGCCCCGTAGCGCTGACGGCTGTGTCCCTCTCACAGTAGGTATAGCCACGCTGTCATCGTTTGCTTTCTCTCCCACTGGCCTGGAATTCTCTTGTTCATGTTAATTTTCTGAATGTCTGTCATGGATTCAACACATGACAAGTATTCAGTAGATGTTTGTTGAAAGTATTAATGAATACATGATAAAGAATCTTATCATTTATATCATACTCATGTGTGCATGTGTATGTGCGCATGTATGTGCACACACATATGCTTATGCATTTGCATGCCTGTGCACATGTGAGTGCACACATACATGTGTGCATGTATGGGTACACATTATACGCATGTGTACATGTGTGTATATGAATGTGTGTGCACATGTACGAATATGAATGTGTATGCACGTGTATGTATGTGCATGTATGAGTATATGTATATGTGCGTGTGTGTATATGAATGTGTGCACACATGCATGTATATGTATGAGTGTATATGTGTGTATATGAATGTGTGTGCACATGTATGTATGTGTGTATGAGTGTATGTGTATGTGTGCATATGTGAAAGTTTATGCACGTGCATATATATACATGTGTGCATGTGTGTATACGACTGTGTGTGCACATGTATGTGTATGAGTGTATATGCATATGCGTGTGCATGTACATGAATGCGTGTGCATGTATATATGTGTGTATGAGTGTATGTGTATATGTGTGTGTGTATGAGTGTATACGTGTATGTGTGAATGCATGTGTATGTACATGAATGCGTGTGCACATGTATGTGTGTATGAGTGTATATGTGTGTATGTGTATGTATATGTGTGCACATGTATGTAAGTGTGTGTATGAGTGTATATGTGTATGGATGTGTATGTATGTGAATGTGTGTGCACATGTATGTGCGTATGAACGTATATGTGTGCATGCAATATATATATGAGTGTGCACATGTATGTATGTGTGTATGAGTGTATATGTGTGTGGATGTGTATGTATGTGAATGTGTGTGCATGTGTATATGTGTGTATGAGTATATATGTGTATGTGTGTATGGGTATGTGTGTTCATGTGTATTGTACATGAATGTGTGTGCACATGTATGTGTGTATGAGTGTATATGTGTATACATGTGTATGTATGAGTGTGCACATGTATGTAAGTGTGTGTATGAGTGTATACGTGTATGTGTGAATGCATGTGTATGTACATTAATGTGTGTGCACATGTATGTGTGTATGAGTGTATATGTATGCATGTGTATGTATATGTGTGCACATGTATGTATGTGTGTATGAGTGTATACGTGTATGTGTGAATGTATGTGTATGTACATTAATGTGTGTGCACATGTATGTGTGTATGAGAGTATGCGTGTGTATGTGTATGTATATGAGTGTACACATGTATGTATGTGCATGTATGAGTGTACATACTTGTGTGTGCTGTCTTGACTGCTTTGGAGGCCCTGACAAGAGACCGGCCGGTTCCCTTCCTCGTTTCTTCTGAGTGAGTCTGAGCTCTAGCCGCTCCGCTCCTGAGACTTCGCCCGGCTGCTCCGCCACTCCGCTCCTGAGACGTCGCCCGGCTGCTCCGCCGCTCTGCTCCTGAGACGTCGCCGGGCTGCTCGCTGCAGCCACGATTGTCCCAGAGCCCCCGCAGCATTCGGCTCAGCCAGCCCACAGCAGCGGGGGACACCGAGTAACCCCAGCCTTCTTGCCACAGGTAGCCTTCCTCTTACAGTCCTCTTACTGTTGCAGCCCTGCACGTGGCCCTGCCTGGCAGCCTGCTGGTGTGGAGGGGTATGCGACAAAGCCTTCTGCACACTACATGGGTGTTAGTGTGCTGCATTGCACCATCAAGGTATCTTTAAACCTATAAAACTTCACAAAGCTTTCGCCTAGGAGTGGGCACATGGCCTCGTGGTTAACATGAGGTTAAGGCACCCACACCCCGAATCTGAGCGCCTGGGCTCAGGTCTCTGCTCTGCTCCCGACTCTAGCTTCCTGCTAATGCAGACTCGGATAAGTGAGTCTGTGCCCCTGGGTGGAAACATTGATGGAATTCCTACTCCCAGGAGTAGCCTGGCCCAGCCCCAGCTGTTGCGGGCATTTGGGAAGGGAACCAGCACGTGGGGGCTCCTGTCTGACTCTCTACCTCTTAAAGAAAACCAAACAAATAAAAATCTAAAGGAATCCTCACCTAAAAGCTATGAGAATCACATAAAATAATTCAACGTGTATGTTCAGGCCTGCGAATCAGAAGTATTCTTTAGAACTAGGGAGGGAAGTGTCTTCATAATTGAAAATCTTGAAATGATTGCCCTGGAGGGAACAAAGGACACGTAGCCAGTTCGCGTTTCTCACCAGCTCTTATAATCCTTCCAGGAAGCAGGCGGGCACGACTCCCCACACATGCGCCTAGCACACATCTATGTGCACCACCGGAACTCACAACACCGAGCCGTCGGCTGAGTGCAGGACATACTGCGGCTCTCCATTTGAAGGCTGGCCCTTCTAAGTGCTTCATTCCTTCTGTGTGGACCATGTAGCACAACTTAATTATATTAATCTAGGACAGGCCTCGGACACCGAGATCAAATAACGTAGACTCTAATTACAATCAGACTAAGACATAAATAGTATTTTATTGTTTTAAAGGAAGCTGGTTGCAGCTCCTCTCCCTTCTGCTGTTCCCAGCTGCCGCTAACTAAGTTGCATTGTCCATACACTTTGGCAGAATCTTAAAGAGAAAGACTCTTTTCCTTACTGCCCCTCACGCTCTTTGATTGGAAGGTTCCACTACCTTCTTTGGACATTACCTATTATATCTCTTATAGCATCCACATGCTAGCTTTTTGTGCCTATTAATGTTTTCTTGGCTCTGGGCACCCTTCCAAACACACTACTTTGAAATATGGAACTCCTTATTGAGTTATAGAGCCAATATCTAAAAACCCCAACTAAGAAAAGATTTCCACCAGGATTTTCTAAGGTGCTGTTAAGATCAATCAATGTAGCCACTCAGTGAGTGTGGAAGAGTCTTATATCAGCCCAGAAAACTCACCCCATAAAACTCTACCGAGGAGAACTTATCAGGAGACAGAGAATAGAAACCCCTATAAGGGAAGCCTGCAGCCCACTTCGGCAGCAGCAGATGTAGAATAAACGCACTTATTGACTGACTTCCTTGTGGAGTTCTATTTATGTTCCTACTGATTGGGTGCACGTTATATTTTCCTGCTGACAGTAAATGCTGTTGATTTCATGCAGGTGACTGCTCTACACCACAAGGTGGCCTGTGAAGTGTAGAGATAAAGGGAGCCATAGAACGCGGGCACTTTTGATCTGAAAAGGCTCATGGCTAAGAGAAACTTATATATTGCCTGTTCGTTAAAAAAAGCATAGGCATGGAGCGAAAATACTTTTTGGATGGCGATAAGCAAAACTGCTTCTTTTCCAGATGTCTGCCTAATTTCTTTGCCAGAAATTTCAAAGATTTGTATAAAATGTGCCTTAGAGATAGGCTTACCGGTGTTCTGTGAAAGAGAATCAAGGCACATAATGACTTCATCATCTCAGAGTGAATCCTGCAGAAGCAGACACCGGGAGCCAGAGACGTGGGGGGATGAGGGCTCCTGCCGTGGGCGGGGCCGTGCGGACAGGCAGAGGCGTCTGACGCCATCATGCCTCCGTGGGGATGACTTTCCATCCCAGTGTGCACAGGTAACCTATGCCCCTTGGCAATCAAACGCCAGAGATGCTGGCTGGAAGCCAAGGCGTTACCCCTCGATCCTAAGAAATTCGGTGCCTGCTGCACCAGCCCCTGCTTGTGATGGGTGGAGCTCCCATGACTGCTGTGCTGTGAGTGGGCTGGTGCCTGGGAGGTGCAGACCCCTTGGGGACGTCCCGGGGGACAGGCACCAAAAAGCCATGGAGGGGCTGGAGACTCGCAGCCCTTCCAGGTAACGGGATCACAGAGCAGAAAGTTCATCAGGTTCCTGAGGCTCTACGTGGGTTTCCCGTCTGAACGGGAAAAATTCGGTCTACATTTATGTCCCTAAAAGGAGACTCTACCCCGGTCTTCAGTGAAGGTTTTAAGGAACGATGTATCACAAAGCTCTGCCTTGTCATGCCTCTCTTTGTCGCTCCTGTAAACTTTTTTCTCCCATTTTCCCATGTACATGTGTGTGCATTCTCTTAACTGTTCCAGCATCAACACATCATATGGTATCTCATGGATACGTGCAGCTTTTAGTGTATCAGTGAAAGATAAAATAAATAGTAACCAGATCATCACTTTCAAGTAGCACATTGAGAGGTTTTTTTTTTAATTTTTATTTATTTGAAAGGCAGAGTTAGAGAGGCAGAGAGAGGAAGAGAGAGAGACACAGGGTGATCTTCCAACCATTGGTTCACTCTTCAAATGGCCACAATGGCCAGGGCTGACCCAGGCCAAAGCCAGGAGGCAGGAGTTTCATCTTGGTCCCCTTCGTGGGGGCAGGGGCCCAGGCAAATGGCCCATCTTTGATTGCTTTCCCAGGTGCATTAGCAGGGAGCTGGATTGGAAGTGGAGCAACCGGGACTGAAACCAGTGCCCGTATCTGATGCCAGCTTTGCAGATGGCGGCATAGCCCACTGTGCCACAGTGCCAGCCCTGACGCTGGGAGATTTTTATGTGCTGTGGAATGTAAGTTAGGAAAATGTCTTTTAGTATTGTGTATTCCAGAGGAATTTTAAGCCAAGAACTCATACTTGAGAAAAATCTCAAAAATAACTAGTCTTAAAAGTTTGAAAATCTTGGGAAGTCCACAGTCATCATTTTGACCAAATATTTGATTAAAATGTTAACCTCCATAAACAGAAAATTTTGAGAAATTACCCTCTTATTTATTATTTATTTTTTTTTACAGGCAGAGTGGACAGTGAGAGAGAGAGAAACAGAGAGAAAGGTCTTCCTTTTCCATTGGTTCACCCTCCAATGGCCGCTGTGGCCGGTGCACCACACTGATCCGAAGCCAGGAGCCAGGTGCTTCTCCTGGTCTCCCATGGGGTGCAGGGCCCAAGCACTTGGGCCATCCTCCACTGCACTCCTGGGCCATAGCAGAGAGCTGGACTGGAAGAGGAGCAACCGGGACAGAATCCGGCGCCCCAACCGGAACTAGAACCTGGGGTGCCGGCGCCGCAGATGGAGGATTAACCTAGTGAGTCGCGGCGCCAGCCAGAAATTACCCTCTTAAATCATTTGAACCATTGTGTTTTGAACTTCAATGGAAAGAACAAGAATGTTATGGTTACAATTTTTTTCTTGCATTTTCTTTGTTTCTTCAAATATTACATTGTTTATTCTATGGAATCCAAATTGATTTAACAAAGATTTTATGTATACACAGGTACTTCAAAGAGTCTGTGAAAATAGAATTAAATATGTTTGCTTTGCTGCAAAAAAGTTTTAAAATACACGCTTAGTTTATCCATAATACACATTTCCAGGAACTTTTTGAAGACTGTCCTGTGATTTTGGAGCTTTCCATCCTCCTAAAACGTTATGTCGAGGTTATCAGATGGTCAGCGCGCTTTGAACTTATCTTTATGAGGAAAATTACAAATAGTGTTAAATTTTTTCCTGAAATAATTAAATCAATAAATTACCAAATATTAAGAATTATCGGTGATGTACAAGTTATTATTTCTGTTTTCTGGAATTTGATGTTTTATGTAAGATGGCTTTGCCCAACTCAAAGTCACCAAAATTTAATTCTATATTTTCATTTAAGAGTGTTAGTTTTTTTGTTTTTAAAGATTTATTTATTTATTTATTTGAAAGGCAGCATTACAGAAAGACGGAGGTAGAAGCAGAGAGAGAGAGGGAGAGAGGTCTTCCACCCTTTGGTTCACTCCCCAGATGGCCCCAATGGCTGGAGCTGGGCCGATCCAAAGCCAGCAGCTTCTTCCAGGTCTCTCAGGTGGGTGCAGGGGCCCAAAGACTTGGGCCAGCCTCCAGTGCTTTCCCAGGCCACAACAGAAAGCTGGAGGGGAAGTGGAGCAGCTGGGACTCGAACCAGCGCCCAGATGGGAAGCCGGCGCTGCAGGCCAGGGCTTTAATGCACTGCACCACAGCGTTGGGCCCGAGTGGAACAGTTTTAGTTCTTAGATTTAGGTCTATGAACCACATCGAGTAAATTGTTGTGGATGGTGTGACGAAGACATTCAACTTATTTTTTGAAATGTGTATTGCAACAGACCCAAAACCATACTTGGGGAGACTATTGTTTTCCCACTGAATTGTCTTGGCACCCTTGTCAGAAATCAGTGGACCATAGACATAGTGGTTTGTTTCTGTATTCTTTTTTTTTTTTTTTGACAGGCAGAGTGGACAGTGAGAGAGAGAGACAGAGAGAAAGATCTTCCTTTGCTGTTGGTTCACCCTCCAATGGCCGCTGTGGCCAGCGCACCGCGCTGATCCGATGGCAGGAGCCAGGTGCTTCTCCTGGTCTCCCATGGGGTGCAGGGCCCAAGCACTTGGGCCATCCTCCACTGCACTCCCTGGCCACAGCAGAGAGCTGGCCTGCAAGAGGGGCAACCGGGACAGAATCCGGCGCCCCGACCAGGACTAGAACCCGGTGTGCTGGCGCCGCAAGGCGGAGGATTAGCCTACTGAGCCGCGGCGCTGGCCTGTTTCTGTATTCTGAATTATATTCATCATTCCACTTGGCTTGCTTATAGTCAGACTGTACTGACTACTATAGCTGTGTAGTGAGCTTCAAAGTTCGGAAGTGTTCCTCTCACAACTTTGTTCGTATTTTTCATCATTATTTTGGCTCTTCTAGGTCCTGTACATTCATATGAATTTTAGGAGAGATGGCCAATTTCTACAAAGAATGCAGCATGGATACTGATAGGGATTGCTCACTCACCCCAGAAGGGTCCCGAGGACACAGTCTCACCACAACTTGGAGGCATACATCTGCAGGAGGAGCCCCAGGGTTCATGAAATGCTCTGTGGTCACTCTCTCTTTAGTTTAGAAATTATCGTTGAATCTGCTGCCACTAAACTGGAATTCTTAAGAGCATTAAGAGCAATGGGAGCTGGGGCTGGTGCCGTGGCTCACTTGGTTAATCCTCTGCCTGCAGTGCCAGCATCCCATATGGGCGCCGGATTCTGTCCTGGTTGCTCCTCTTCCAGGCCAGCTCTCTGCTGTGGCCCGGGAGTGCAGTGGAGGATGGCCCAAGTGCTTGGGCCCTGCACCCGCATGGGAGACCAGGAGAAGCACCTGGCTCCTGGCTTCAGATCAGTGCAGTGTGCCGGCCATAGCAGCCATTTGGGGGGAGAACCAACGGAAGGAAGACCTTTCTCCTTGTCTCTCTCTCTCTCACTGTCTATAGCTCTACTTGTCAAATAATAAAAAAAGAGCAATGGGAGCAATTAGATCCTAGCTTGGCAGGGGTAAAGAGGTGTCTCTTAATCGCCAAGGATACAGTGGCTGGGACTACTTGGATGGACAGCTGAGTTAAAGTGGTAATCGTCAGAATCAACTGTCTCTGGAACTGGCGCTGTGGCATAGCGGGTTGAGCCTCCACCTGTGACACCAGCGCCCCATATGGGTGCCAACTGTGCCCCGGCTGCTCCTCCTCCAATCCAGCTCTCTGCTTATGGACTGGGAAAGCAGTGGAGGATGGCCCTAGTACTTGGGCCCCTGCACCCACCTGGGGGACCCAGAGGAAGCTTCTGGCTCCTGGCTTTGGATCCACCTGGCTCCAGCCATTGTGGCCATTTTTGGGGAGAGAACCAGAAGATGGAAGACCTCTCTCTCTGTCTCTCCCTCTTTATCTCTGTAGCTGTGTCTCTCAAATAAATAAATTTTAAAAAATAAATTAGATGGTCTCTACAAGTGCAATAGATGAGCAGTTACTAAATTCTTATTTGAAAGGTATAGGAGAAAGAATTCTAGAACAAGTGAATAGAAGCCTGATTTTAATCAGGAACACAGGGTCAGGGGTCCTCCATCAATTCCCAGACTTGTAATACTTTACAGACCCAGAGATCCCTGAGTGCATGGCAGGTCCGGCCCCTGGGAGGAAGGACCTGGCTACACTTCCAATATTTCAATAGTTAATCTTTCCCACCAGCTCTTCTTAGGGGGCCCTGCAGACTTTTTTCAGGGTGTTTATGCTGTGGATCAAAGAAAATAATCAGGATTTGGGGGTGGGCATTACTAGACACTGACTGCGACTGACACTGTTTCCCAAAGACCCCAGGATTCATGATGGTCCAGCAGTCAGAGCAGGGGCTCATGAGAGTGAGGCAGACATTGGACTTTCACAGGGCTATGCCGGGGGGACTCCATCTGGTCAGTTCTGAAATGTGTGAAGGGAATGTTCACACTCAGCCAGAGGTAGAATCCCACGCGCGTTTGCTCGCCTGTGCAGCAGAGTCTATCATGGTAGGAAAAGCTGAGTGGAAGCCACTGGAAGTTACTGCACCCATGAAAACGGTAACACAAAAGCCACATGGCATCCTTGGAGGGCAGCAGCCATTGGTGTGAACCTCAGCATGGACAGGTGCGGGGCCGGTGAGACCACTTCTGCCTCAGCTGGGCCATGTGGGCTTCTCAGAAGACAGGTGGATCCCGGAGAATGGCAGTGGGCTCGCCCGGGTTTCACCAGGTCATGATCCCAACTGCAGCTTCTGTTCCAGATATGGTTTCATTGCTTGAGAAAATTAACACATCCTTTGGTATCTGGTGTACAGCGATGGGCCGGCACATGCTTTTTAGTTTTTCTATTTCTCAATACCTGATCGTGACAGGCGCCTCAGCAGACGGCATTCATCTGGCACGGAGCAGTGCCCTGAACTGCCCCGTGACAGGGACTGACCAGTTCTGCAGCTGTCACCCATACATAGCTCTCAGGGGTCTTCAGCACCCCTCCCTCCCCTGGGATATCCCACTGGTTCATTCCAGTGATGACCGCACCTCCCGAGCAGGAAGGAGCAACTACTTTAGGCTTGTTGGGAAGACATTTGCGTGAAAGAAATCCAACCGAAACTCAGGGGTCCTCTTCCTCTGCGAAACTTCTGAGTGATACTGGGCACGCCAAGCCATTCCTTCCAGGGCGAAGGATCCATTGTTGGAAGTGACCTCTTCTGGACCCCGCACCCCAGAAGGCACGGTGCTTGGTGAGCCGCCTTGGACTTCAGAGACAATGGCTTCTGGTCTGGATGTGCTACCAGGACCCGTTCATGACCACCACGAATCTGCTGGTGTTGAATAGTGCCAAATGGCCACAGTGGCTGGCGCTGGGCCGACCCAAAGCCAGGAGCTGCTTCTGGGTCTCCTACATGGGTGCAGGGACCCAAGGACTTGGGGCATCTTCCACTGCTTTCCTAGGAGCATTAGCAGGGATATGGATTGGAAGAGGAGCAACCAGGACACAAACCAGAGGAGGAGAAGGTTCAGCAGCAGGTCCGGCTGCCGCGCAAGCCATTCTGGCACATGGCCCAGGTCATCCCGCAGATCGAGGGGAGCTTCATGTGTTCACAGAGGACACAGAGACTGCTCGGAGCTCCTGACGGGGACCTAAAGGATCGCAGCACAGATCTTAGAATTTGGGACAATTCCTTTCATCATCTGTGGATAACGAGTCTCCTTTTGAGAAACCACTTTTGGCTTGCTATTGTGCCTTTGAAGAGCCTAGAACCGGAAGTGGACTTTCTGTGTGTGCGCGCCTGTGTGTGCATGTGTTTGTGGAGAGCCTTCAGCCATGCAGCTTCTGCTGTCCTCAAGGACACCATGTTTGCTTCATTAGAGGGTGACAAATAAAACCATACTGGGTCCCCAGATAATGCAAGAAAGATCCTTCCATTTCACTCTGGAATATACTAAAAGCATTGCCGCTACATGTTTTTAGGCAAAGCACATTTGTCTTCAGGGAGCAAGATGAAAGTGATTTTCTTCAAATAGGGAAACGTCCTATGACTTCTCAAATTAATTGCTGAATAGGATCCTTTTGTCACGAGTGCTTGATAAGCATAAAGATAAGACACAGGGCTGGTGCTGTAGCGTAGCAGGTAAAGCCACTGACTGCAGTGCTGCATTCCATTTGGGCACTGGTTTGTGTCCTGGTTGCTCCTCTTCCAATCCATATCCCTGCTAATGCTCCTGGGAAAGCAGTGGAAGATGCCCCAAGTCCTTGGGCCCCTGCACCCATGCAGGAGACCCAGAAGCAGCTCCTGGCTTTGGGTCGGCCCAGCGCCAGCCACTGTGGCCATTTGGCAAGTGAACCAGTAGATGGAAGATCTCTCTGTTTCCCTCCCTCTTTCTTTCTCTCTGTAACTCTGCCTTTCAAATAAATAAATAAAACTTTTTTTAACTTTTATTTGGCAAATATAGATTTCCAAAGTACAGCTTATGGATTACAATGTCTCCCCCACCATAACTTCCCTCCTGCCCGCAACCCTCCCAACTCCCGCTCCCTCTCCTATTCCATTCACATCAAGATTCATTTTTCAATTATCTTTATATACAGAAGATAAATTTAGCATATATTAAGTAAAGATTTCAACAGTTTGCACCCACACAGAAACACAAAGTGAAAAATACTGTTTGAGTACTAGTTATAGCATTAAATCACAACGTACAGCACATTAAGGACAGAGATCTTACATGAGGAGTAAGTGCACAGTGACTCTTGTTGTTGACTTAAAGAATTGACACTCTTGTTTATGGCGTCAGAAATCTCCCTAGGCTCTTGTCATGTGTTGCCAAGACTATGGAAGCATCGATCTTATTCAGACAAGGTCATAGTCAAAGTGGAGGTTCACTCCTCCCTTCAGAGAAAGGTACTTCCTTCTTTGATGACCTGTTCTTTCCACTGGGATCTCAAGTGCAGAGATTTTTCATTTATTTATTTATTTATTTTTGCCAGAGTGTCTTGGCTTTCCATGCCTAAAATACTCTCATGGGCTCTTCAGCCAGATCCAAATGCCTTAAGGGCTGATTCTGAGGCCAGAGTGCTGTTTAGGACATCTGCCCTTCTATGAGTCTGCTGTGTATCCCATTCCCCATGCTGGATCGTTCTCTCCCTTTTTTATTCTATCAGTTAGTATTAGCAGACACGAGTCTTGTTTATGTGATCCCTTTGACTCTTAGACCTATCATTATGATCAATTGTGAACTGAAATTGATCGCTTTGACTAGTGAGATGTCATTGATACATGCCATCTTGAAAACTTTAAAAATAAATAAATAATAAAATAAATAATAAAAATTTCTTAAAATTAATTGAAATGATGAGATAAATGTAAGAGTAATGATAAACAAATCAAAAATAAACTAGAAACAAAATATTATTTATCGCTGTAGATTCTACATTAGCAATAAATCCCAGACACTGGCAGCTATTCTGTCCTGCTCTAAGAATGGGAAACCCTCTGAGGACCATCTTTGAAATGTTCAGTCAACAGAAAATCAGTTACAGGTGACTTTGTTTAACACAGCATGATTGTAATTTGCCTTTTCCCAGTCTGTTATATGACAATGTTACTTTCCAAGCTGCAAGCATTCCATGTAAACAATCAGTAATTATACAGAATGAGTGCCAAGAGCAACTCCTAATCTTAATGTTATTGAAGAGAAGGGTGCCACCAGGTCCCAGAAAGACTGCTCTGGTGTTGCGCCACACCTGCAAGCTTTCTTTTTGGTTTATTTTAAACACGCTTGCCAGCTTGAGTTTTTCTCTAAAGAGAATGTCCGCTCCCATTACCGAGTTGTAAATATATTTTTGAAGATTTGAAAGCAAGTGTAGAACATAAGAGAAACACAGAGTTGTAAATACATAATCTGAAAGTTTGCAGTTAAGCATTTAAAAGTTGAGGCGTATGTATGTTACTTTAAAAGAAATTGAGACGCTTGGTTAGGAATGCTTAATGAAACAAGGAAGAAATTCTTGACTTGAGCATGGGTGTTTGAGGGATATCGAAACCTAATTATGTAAAAACTGGGAGAAAAAAAAGAAATGTAAAGCAAAGTGATGTATTATAACATGGAGGTCATTTCCATGTCCAGAAGTGAATTGTAATTGAAAGCATTTAGATCAACATTGAAATCAGTAATTTCAAGGACAAGATAAACTTTGAGTGTAAGTAATAATAGGTTCTTTGAGTATATGATGATCAACTTGTTGGAGGAAAGTGAATCACAAAAACACATTAGAAAATATTGAAGATAAAAATATAAAAGGTAATGCACTGTGGCAATGAAGTTGTGGCATACTTGAGAAAATCTTCTATTCCCTGAAACACAGCCTTGCAAAGAAACACCTTTGTAGATGCTTCCCCCAGTTTGACAACAATCGCTTCATACTTTAAAGAAACATTTATCTATTCTGATTTCATTTCTCATTCTAAATATTTACTCACTTATTTAAAGTTGTATTTATCATTTTTGGTTTTTAGAGTTGACATATGTACACACCTATGGGGTGCAACTTGATGTTTCAATACTTAGAAGTGTGTCGTGATCAAATCAGGGTACTTAGCAGATCCACCAACTCAGAGATTCGTCACTTCTTTGTGTTGAGGTGTTCAAAATCCTCCTTCCTGCTGTTTTGAAACACACCAGGCTTTGGTGCTGACTGTAGTCCCTCTGCTGGCTGCATCACACCAGACCTTACCCCTCCCGTCTAACTGGGCACCCATTGCCCTGTCTCTCCTTCCCCTCCCTTCCCCAGCCTCTGCAAACCTCCATCCTACTGCCTTCTAGGAGTTTGACATTTTGAGATTTCACATATGAACAGTTGTGTGTGTGTTAAAATTAAAAAGTTGCCTAATCTGCAACCCCCATTGGTACTACTGATGGTTTCTGAAGCCTGTGTCATAACTTAGAGGATTCTATTGTGTGTAATCAAGAACTTAACCAAGATAGGAGTTTTAGTGTTGGGATAAAAATGGTACTAAGGGGGCTGGCACTCTGGCGTAGTGGGTAAAGCCATCGCCTGCAGTGCTGGCATCCCATATGGCACCAGTTCAAGTCCCAGCTACTCCACTTCCGATCCAGCTTCCAGCTATGACCTAGGAAAGCAGTAGAGGCTGGCCCAGTGCTTGGGCCCCTGCACCTGAGTAGGAGAGATGGAAGAAATTCCTGGCTCCAGGCTTCAGATTGGCCCAGCTCCAGCTGTTGAGGCCATCTGGGGGAGTGAATTAGCAAATGGAAGGCCTCTCTCTCTCTCTCTCTCTCTCTCTCTGCTTCTGCCTCTCTGTAACTCTGCCTTTCAAATAAATAAATAAATAAATAAATAAATCTTTTTTAAAAAAATGGTTCTAAGTAGTTTTTCCTTTCATTTAAATACAAAAAGATCTTTTCAAACCCTACCCATTTGCCTCTTAACTTTTTGCTTCTAAGTTAAATATTGAGTTCTCATGTAGAATTTACATTTGTTTATAAAAGATAATTTTCTAATTTATTAATAGAAGCTGGATTCCTTCTCTGCCTTTCACAACGTAAGCACCTCTGTGTGACAGGAAAGTACCAGAGAAATCCTTATAATCAATTATTCTTAGAGTCAGGTTTCTGTGGTCTGTTCAGCCTTGTTACTGATCCTAGCATTTATTTTCAGCGGACACATTCTCATCCTTCCATTTCTATAAATAAGACTAAAAGCCATTTTATTTTTTATTATTTTTCTAAAGATTTATCTATGTCCTTGAGAGCAGAGTGACGGAGAGAGGACACGCATGCGCACACACGCAGGTCTCCCATCCCCGAGGTCACTCCCAGTGGATGCAGCAGCCAGGTCTGCAGCCAGAGCCGGGAGCTCGCGATGCTATCCTGGTTTTCCACATGGGTGGCAGGGGCCCGAGCACGTGAGCCCTCGCCTGCTGCTTCCCCAGGTGCGTTAGCAGGGGTCTGGGTCAGAAGCAGAGCAGCCTGGACTTGAGCCAGCATTCCAGTATAGGATGCCTGCGTTGCGGGCAGCAGCTTAACCCACTGCGCCACTAGGCTGGCCCCTAAAACTGATTTAATCCTTCCACGAGCAGCAGCATCGTTACGTTCCCAATGCCAAAGCGTGTAGTTAAAAAAATGCCAATTCGTCTAATTATGTGTTATATCAAAGAGTGTTTGCTCTGGAAAAATGCTCACTATTTTTTTGCAAATTTTTTGCATGCATATTCATTTATAGATTAAAAATATGTGTCTGCTTATGTGCTGGAGTAGTGTCCTACCATAACTCCAGAAAATTACCAAAACCCGTGCCTTAAAACAATGCCCAGTTGTTATCCGTCAGCTTGAGTGTCTCAGAAGTCCAGCCCCACGTGGCTCAGCTGCTTGTCTGCTGGGGATTTCCCAAGGACAGTGTCCAACTGTCGGCAAGACCCTTCCCTATGGAAACCCTAGACGTGATCCCACTCTCGGTCTTAGGTCCGGCAGATTTCAGTTCTGTGCATTGTTTCCCATCTCGGCCAGTGTCTACAACGTCTATGGAATCTGACGGTAGAGAGCAGGTGCAGTCTATCTGCTTCTGTCATGGGTGCCCATGAAAAACTCCACTATCCCTGTAGGAGAGAACAGGCTAAAAGGCAAACAACACATTAGTATTGGTGACAGTAATTTGGATTTTAGGGAGCTCTGAAAGGGACTGCGGATCCTCCAGGGCTCCAGGGAAAGCCACGCAGAGCCACTGTTCTAGAGGAAGATGGAGTGTCCTGTACGGGAGTGACAGGTGAAGAGCATGCAGACGGGGTCATCGACAGTGATCTCCCCCGCTTACTGTGCTCCGGAGGCACCACCTGCCATGTTCGTGAGCTGCTCCATCCCGGACACGAGAGGGGGGTGCAGTAATTAACTCAAGTCTGTAATTTAATGTGAGGATATGTGTCAAGTTGTGTGTTTCCTTCATCTTCAACAATTTACTCTTCAGGTTTCCGACCAGCAGTTTGAAGATGCCAGTGTTCTGAGGTTTCAAACTCATTTAAACCCCACTGCTCCTTTCTCACACTTGTTATGGCAGGAGCTTGGTTTTCTATTAAGAGCTGGTTTATTTTGTTTTAATTTTTAAAGATTTATTTGCTTATTTGAAAGGCAGAGTTACAGAGAGAGAGAGAGAGAGAGAGAGAGACAGAGAGAGAGAGAAAGTCTTCCATCCAGTGGTTCACTCCCCAAATGGCCGTAATGGCTGGAGCTGCGCCAATCTGAAGCCAGGAGCCAGGACTTCTTCTTGGTCTCCCATGTGGGTGCAGGGGCCCAAGGACTTGGGCCATCTTCCACTGCTTTGCCAGGTCACAGCAGAGAGCTGGATTGGAAGAGGAGCAGCTGGGACTCAAACCAGTGCCCATATGGGATGCTGGCATTGCAGGCAGCGGCTTTACCATAACGTCGACCCCTTACACATGGTTTAAGCTGACGCCTACTAGCTATAATAAACTTTTAATAATTTGTGAAGCTTACGAAGCATCTCTATTAAAAAAACAAACAAACAAGGAGACACAGTGGGCAGCTGAACCTGACCTTTCAGTAGGTGTGCACTTAAATCACTTTCTCCAGGAGCGCCCACAACCTTTCCTCCTCCCCCAGTTTGATTAGTCCTAGTCCTGTTATTTCACTCCAGATATTATGACCTAAATCCCGAGAGAAGAGGTAACCAAATATAACATCCAAATGCGTTTCACTCCAGTGTTTCTCTACTCATGTTTCCACTTTGTCGGGCTCTATGCTTTGAAATTCTCTCATCTTCGCCTGTAACGAAGGGTACTGTGGGTTGTTTATCTACCTGACCTAACGGCATTTCTCTATTTCATCAAGGATTCTATAAACTGGTAAGATAGGCATTGCCTAGCATCCTTCCTGAACCATTAAGCAACTGAAACTCTTGTTCAGAACAGACGGAAAAGAGCAATCCTTATCAGCAAATGCTCAGATAGAGCACACGATGTTGGATAAGATGTGTTCCCAAAACTAAGAGACCAGCTACGCCTTTGATGTAATGACAAATTCTTTCCCATTCACTTCCGTCGATTCATCAGTCATCTGCCTGTTTCCAGCTCTCCATCCTGGATCCAGGGTCAGGCGCTGGGCGCTGCGAGTATCTCCATGCCTGGCCAGCTGGTGAGATCTTGCTGCGTGTACCTCGATCAAGGGCATTCCAAGCCAGCGGTAGGTAACCCCAACCCAGCCTCGGGCACCTTGAATCAGCACGTTCTGTTTGTGCTACCATTGCTTTTCATGTAGGTGTCCGTGGGCAGGCAAACCTTCAGTCCTTCCCGTGAATGTCTCACAAGGAAGCTGATGCGTGGTTCTTCTTAGAAACTACCCCTGCGGAGTAGAGTCTTTCAGTGGATTAGTCAGTCATTTAGGGAGGTTTTGAGGGCTTGTGACAGCCTTTGGGAGTGGATAGATATTAAAGTTAAAAATTCAAGACGGTTTTATGAGCAGACATTTAAAAGCTCATGGAAAGGGCTGGAGCCGAGGCGCACTAGGTTAATCCTCTGCCTATGGCGCCGGCATCCCATATGGGCGCCGGGTTCTAGTCCCGGTTGCTCCTCTTCCAGTCCAGCTTTCTGCTGTGGCCCAGGAGGGCAGTGGAGGATGGCCCTGCATGGGAGACCAGGAGGAAGTACCTGGCTCCTGGCTTTGGATCGGCGCAGCTCCGGCAGTTGCGGCTATTTGGGGGGTGAACCATAGGATGGAAGACCTTTCCCTCTTTCTTTCTCACTGTCTGTAACTCTACCTGTCAAATAAATAAATAAATAATCTTTTTAGAAAAAGCTCATGAAGAGTATTTCAGGCATGGATAGCCAAGACACTCTGGCAAAAAAACAAAAACAAGCAAACAAAAAACACCTAAATGAAAGATTCTGTGAGTGAGATCCCAGTGGAAAGAACAGGTCTTCAAAGAAGGAGGTACCTTTCTCTGAAGGGAGGAGAGAACTTCCACTTTGACTATGACCTTGTCTAAACAAGATAAGAGTCGGAGAACTCAAAAGGCTTCCATAGCCTTGGAAACTCATGACTGGAGCATAGGGAGATTACTGATGCCATAAACAGGAGTGTCAATTTGTAAAGTCAACAACAGGAGTCACTGTGCACTTACTCCTCATGTAGGATCTCTGTCCTTAGTGTGCTGTACATTGTGATTTAATGCTGTAACTAGTACTCAAACAGTATTTTTCACTTTGTGTTTCTATGTGGGTGCAAACTGTTGAAATCTTTACTTAATATATACTAAACTGATCTTCTGTATATAAAGAAAATTGAAAATGAATCTTGATGTGAATGGAAGGGGAGAGAGAGTGGGAAAGGGGAGGGTTGCAGATGGGAGGGAAGTCAAGGGGGGGGAGCCAATGTAATCCATAAGCTGTACTTTGGAAATCTATATTCATTAAATAAAAGTTAAAAAAAAACCATAATACAAGTAAAAAAAAAGCTCATAAAAAAAGGAATTAGAAGGTAAGTTTAAGGGCCAGCATTGGGTACGGCTGTTAATCCTGTTTGGGATATCCACACGCCGTGGTCCTGTCCACTTCTGATCCAGCTTCCTGCTGTTGCACACCCTGGGAGGCAGCAAATGACAGCCCAAGTCCCTGGTCCCTGCCTTGCAGGCGGGAGGCTGGGATGGAGTTTCTGGCTCCTGGCTTTGGCCTCATCCAGTCTGGACACCGTAAGCAGTTGGAGAAGAAACCAGGGGATGGAAGATATCTGTTTTCTCCTTCTTTCAAATAAAAATAAATAAATAAGCGACATTTTAAAAATAAATGAGGGGCTGGCACTATGGCATAGTGGGTAAAGCCACCGCTTGCGGTGCCGGCATCCCATATGGGCGCCGGTTCAAGTCCCAGCTGCTCTATTTCCCATCTAGCTCTATACTGCCTGGGAAAGCAGTCGAGGCTGGCCCAAGTCTTTGTGCCCCTGCACCCACATGGGAGACCTGGAAGAAGCTCCTGGTTTTGGATCGGCCTGGCTCCAACCGTTGGGGCCATCTGGGGAGTGAACCAGTGGCTGAAAGACCTTTCTCTCTTTCTCTCTCTCTCTCTCTGCCTCTCCTTCTCTCTCTGGGTAACTCTGACTTTCAAAATAAGTAAATAAATCTTTAAAAAATTAAATGAAACATAAGTTTATTTTAGTGCAAAATTTTGAAATCCGTGCATAGTTTTTTCATAACATTTTCCGTCAACGTTTTAAAGAGACCTCCACTGTATATTATTAAAAATAAAAATGGTATTTGAGGTGGTTACTTTATTGTAAATTGTTTTAAGAATTTGTTTCTTTAAACATTTTGTTTAAAATTAAGTTCCATGAAAATGGGGCTCAACTGTGTTCTGTTGCTGCTTTATAATTAAAATAATGACATAATACATTTCTAAAATGCTATGACAATGAAGCATAGCTGTCTATCGATTCTGTTTCTCTCAGCGCCTAAGAATGAGGTATGTGTGCAGTTTTCAGACTGTTGAAGGAAGGTGTGGGCTTGTGAATGGCTTTGAGTTGAAGCTGGTACATTCTTCATTACTGAGACCTGTAGGGCTATGCTAGAAATAGATCCCCCTGCCTCCCTCCTGCTCCTGATGGCCCGTGTGTGATAGGACTTTGTGGACACGAATGGACAAATGCACTTGCTTTATATCATGCCATTGACAGTTAAGGAGCTGTCTTTCACAGCAACTATTGCTATCCTGCCAGGAACCAACTCAAAGAAGGTAGAATTGCAGAAGTGTTGTTGGGAGAGGTTGAAGTTGTCAGGGAGCAATTTGTAGGCTGCATTTGGGGCCTAATCTTGGGAAGAAATCTGAAAATCTGAAAGAAGCCAGGGACATGGGGGGCGGAAGCAGAGGGATCTTGTAGGATCTTGAAGTTTGGTTTTCTTTGGCTGGATGCGTATCTGGCCGGTTGGATTCCAGGGACTCTCCTGGATTGTTTGTTTCTCGATACTAGTGGGCTTGTGTTCTTGTAGTGAGAGGGTCTCTGAGTTATTATGTATCTGTGAATTCCTCCTACTATGAACACAATGAGTTTCCTCTTTGTTGTTCTGTAAAACTTGCAAAGTTGCTATATAAAGTTTTATTTTATTTTATTTTTTTATTTTTTATTTTTTTGACAGGCAGAGTGGACAGTGAGAGAGAGAGACAGAGAGAAAGGTCTTCCTTTGCCGTTGGTTCACCCTCCAATGGCCGCTGCGGCCGGCGCGCTGCGGCCGGCGCACGGCGCTGATCCGATGGCAGGAGCCAGGAGCTAGGTGCTTTTCCTGGTCTCCCATGGGGTGCAGGGCCCAAGCACCTGGGCCATCCTCCACTGCACTCCCTGGCCACAGCAGAGAGCTGGCCTGGAAGAGGGGCAACCGGGACAGAATCCGGCGCCCCGACCGGGACTAGAACCCGGTGTGCCGGCGCCGCTAGGCGGAGGATTAGCCTAGTGAGCTGCGGCGCCGGCTGCTATATAAAGTTTTAGATCCGTTGTGCATATGAACAGACTTTCAACTGCTGTAGCTTGAGTTCTCCCTCGGAGTGGGGAGTCTCGTCTCGTGTACTCAACATGCCTCATGTGTGTAAAGCAAACAACCGCAGCAAAGACCGTTGCCCTTAGCCCACAAAACACAAATTACAATATTGATACCTCCTGGAAATGCAGAAGCGAGTGGCATTCGACAACTAAAGCAAGTTCAGCCTCGCTGTTGTCTGTCTCGTTTTCTGTTTCTTTCCTCCACCCTACGCACTAAATAGGGAATATTGTAATTTTTTTCTTAAACATTTGTCCCTCACTCTAATGTACAATAGAAAAGGACTTGGAGGCCGGCGCCGTGGCTCACTAGGCTAATCCTCCACCTTGCGGCGCCGGCACACCGGGTTCTAGTCCCGGTCGGGGCGCCGGATTCTGTCCCGGTTGCCCCTCTTCCAGGCCAGCTTTCTGCTATGGCCAGGGAGTGCAGTGGAGGATGGCCCAGGTGCTTGGGCCCTGCACCCCATGGGAGACCAGGAAAAAGCACCTGGATCCTGGCTCCTGCCATCGGATCAGCGCGGTGCGCCGGCTGCAGCGGCGGCCATTGGAGGGTGAACCAACGGCAAAGGAAGACCTTTCTCTCTCTGTCTCTCTCTCTCACTGTCCACTCTGCCTGTAAAAAAAAAAAAAAAAAAAGAAAAGGACTTGGATTCTGGGTCTTGCAGAACGCATGGTGCATATCAAGCACTTATATATTTGCTTAAAAAGTTAATGAGTTTAACGCTTGAAAATAAAACTTTTTGTATTCCTATTTACCACTAGAGGGCACTTTCCTTCCATCTTAAAATCCTAGTTCTTTCTTTTAAACTCAAGGTACTGAGTAACACTGAACAACCCTTGCAAAGGTGTAATATTTCAGATCGATCAACTCAAATTGTTAAAAGCGTGTATTCTTTATGGCTCATATGACCTTCAAGTATACATACTTTAAATATCCATACTGTATAGCTGCACTAGCTAGAATTTAGAACACTGATCCAATAAATGTTCAGCCCTTACAGTTTAAATTAGTGTACGTCCACACTCAGATGTTTTGGGTTGTGTAGACATAATGACCAAAACCTGCAGCATCTTAGTTTCTAAAAGTATGCGATGTGTGTGAGAAGAGTTGATACGAGTGGAAACATTTGACTGAGTTGAGAATAAAGCCTTTTTCCATAGACGAGGACAAAACCAAGTAAAGTGGACATGACCAGGCAGCGCTCGGGCTCGAGTCACTGTTCGGTGCCCCCGACACAGACTCAGGTGGCGTTCACCTGCAGATGTGTAGCAGGCCCTGCCCTTGGGACCAGCCAGGTGGTGGAGGGAGTGGAGTCTGGGCTGCACAAAGATGAAGACAGAAACCAGGCTGCAAAGGGTGCCGAAAGCTGTATGGGAGTCTGGCGCTGGGGTGGCCCGGGGGAGCAGGCTGGAGGCAGGGCACAGTGCTGGGCTCCCCATCCTGTCTCCGCAGTCCTCGGGGGAGCAGGCTCGAGGCAGGCAGAGTGCTGGGCTTCCCATCCTGTCTCCGCAGTCCTCGGGGGAGCAGGCTCGAGGCAGGCAGAGTGCTGGGCTCCCCATCCTGTCTCCGCAGTCCTCGGGGTGGGGGAGCAGGCTGGAGGCAGGCAGAGTGCTGGGCTCCCCATCCTGTCTCTGCAGTCCTCGGGGGAGCAGGCTGGAGGCAGCAGGGCACAGTGCTGGGCTCCCCATCCCGTCTCCGCAGTCCTCGGGGTGGGGGAGCAGGCTGGAGGCAGGCAGAGTGCTGGGCTCCCCATCCTGTCTCCGCAGTCCTCGGGGGAGCAGGCTCGAGGCAGGCAGAGTGCTGGGCTCCCCATCCTGTCTCCGCAGTCCTCGGGGTGGGGGAGCAGGCTGGAGGCAGGCAGAGTGCTGGGCTCCCCATCCTGTCTCTGCAGTCCTCGGGGGAGCAGGCTGGAGGCAGCAGGGCACAGTGCTGGGCTCCCCATCCCGTCTCCGCAGTCCTCGGGGTGGGGGAGCAGGCTGGAGGCAGGCAGAGTGCTGGGCTCCCCATCCTGTCTCCGCAGTCCACACGTGTGGGCCTGGGAGCACTGGGAAGTCCTGGGAGCACCAGGCAGTCCTGGGAGACGCCGCTTGTGGCCGGTGAGGAGTCCCTGAAGATCCGGCAGGTGAAGCCGGGGCAGCGAGCGGTTTGAAGGCAGAGCTGGCAAGCACCTGGCGTGTCCATCACAGCTCCGTTTTATGGAGGATTCCTGCGAACCGTTAGGTAAGTGGGACCTCCGGGATTGGTGCGTGTGTTTAGGAGCACCGATTCACAGACTGAGCAGAATTGTCTCAGTGCAATGATGTTTAAAATATTTTTGAGAGCATGGATGTTGGAAGAATATTATTGCGATGATGGATCCTGGATTCAGAAAAGAGTATAAAGTTACCTTGTAGATGTAAATGGTGTTTTAAGTGGAGCAAAGGACTTGTGAAGAATAATTTAATGTTACTAAATCTGTGATACTTTATTATGTTTTCAGTACAGGCTTGCTGTAATTTAAGTGTTGATATTAACATCCCTGAGTAGAGAACATTATGTTTTAACCATCAAGAATCCCCACTTATTTAATAGCTAACTTAGCAGAAGCAAATTATAAGAAAGTATAAATAAGTAGTTAGGAAAGAAAAAAAAAAAAAAAACAGACAAAACCCCTGACCTATAAAATGAGAACCGGGTCGTTATAGTTCTGTTTCAAAAGCAACCCTTCCCCCTCTTCCTCCTTCGTCCCGTTTTCCTGTCGAGTGCATTTTTACTCTAGTCTACGAAATCCTAAGTAGAAGAAAAGCGCAAAGGGTATTCTCCGCGACTGCGCTGTCCGTCTTCAAAGGACCCATCTTTTCCAACAGGTTCGAGCGGCTCCGCAGGGTCTGCAGCGCGCCGAGCGGCAGGTGGCGCTCGCGCACCGGCCAGCGCCTGCCCGCTCGGGCCAGCGTCTCCCCGCACCGGCCAGCGCCTGCCCGCACGGGCCAGCGTCTGCCCGCACCGGCCAGCGTCTGCCCGCGCCGGCCAGCGTCTCCCCGCACCGGCCAGCGTCTGCCCGCACGGGCCAGCGTCTCCCCCGGCCAGCGCCTGCCCGCTCGGGCCAGCGTCTCCCCGCACCGGCCAGCGCCTGCCCGCACGGGCCAGCGTCTCCCCGCACGGGCCAGCGTCTCCCCGCGCCGGTCAGCGTCTCCCCGCACGGGCCAGCGTCTGCCCGCGCCGGCCAGCGTCTCCCCCCACCAGCCAGCGCCTGCCCGCGAGCGCAGCGCGGGAGGAAAAGGGGCTGCAGCCGGGCGTCTGAGCCGATTGAGACGCTCTCAGTGCAGGTGCGACTAATCCTTTCAAGATGTCCCGAAGCTCAATAAATCCTCCCGGCCGTATCTTCGCTGGTCTTTGAGGCTGCCTTTGCTCTTTGTGGGAAGGAAAGCGCAGAACGGCCCGGCGCGACGCTGTGTGTTTAAGCAATAAGGAGGCTGCCCCATGTCCAGTGTCAAAGCCGGCAGGGATGAATTTCCTTTTTCCTGTCCTCAAAACTAGCTGATGAGATAAGTTCCCCAGGTGAGAGCGAGTCCAGATTCCACCCCTGCGCCCAGTGTAGGCCACCGAAGCACCCAGCCCTCGCTCCACGCACCTGAGCGCCGGTAATGACCGCGTCTCCAGCCCTGCTTCTGCCGGCTGAGCACGGCCCTCGCCTGCTCCCACTCGTCCTCCCCTTGATTTGAAGCCCTGAGCTGTTCTTTAGGGTCCATATCATGCAAATTTGTCTTTTTATCCGCTGGTTCTTCACTCCCCAGATGGCCACAGTAGCTGGAGCTGTGCCGATCTAAAGCCAGGAGCCAGGAGCCTCTTCCAGGTCTCCCATGTGGGTGCAGGGGCCCACGGACTTGGGCCATCCTGTACTGCTTTGGCAGGCCATAGCAGAGAGCTGGATCGGAAGTGGATCCGCGGGACTTGATCCAGGGCCCATATGGGATGCCAGCACTGCAGGCGGCAGCCTCACCTGCTACGCCACAATGCGAGCCCTCATTTGGTTACTTTTATAACACATTTCCCATTTCTTGGGAAATCTTAAATTCTCAAATACGGTTAGCTAGGAGGAGGATTGCTGACCAGCTGCGTCTTTCCTTGAGAAATGATACAGACACTAAAGGAACAAGACTTCTCTAGATTATCTTTGGTTCCAGGAAACTACTGCGGTCACCCAAAAGCTATGGATGGTAGGCCTTTACCACGTTCTCATTTAAAAACCAGTAACTGGGGCTGGCGCCGTGGCTCACTTGGTTAATCCTCCGCCTGCAGTGCTGGCATCCCATATAGGCGCCGGTCCTAGTCCTGGTTGCTCCTCTTCCAGTCCAGCTCTCTGCTGTGGCCCAGGAAGGCAGTGGAAGATGGCCCAAGTGCTTGGGAGACCCAGCTCCTGGCTTCGGATCGGCGCAGCGCTGGCCATAGCAGCCATTTGGGGAGTGAACAAATGGAAGGAAGACCTTTGTCTCTCTCTGTCTCTCTCTCTCTCTCTCTGTCTATAACTCTGTCAAATTAAAAAGAAAAAAAAAAAACAAAACAGTAACTTGATGGGGAGTCGGCACTGTTGGGTAGTGGGTAAAGCCGCCACCTACAGTGCTGGCATCCCATATGGGTGCTGGTTCATGTCCTGGCTGCTCCATTTCTGATCCAGCTCTCTGCTATGGCCCGGGAAAGCATTAGAAGATGGCCCAAGTCCTTGGGCCCCTGCACCTACGTGGGAGACCCAGAAGAAGCTCCTGGCTTCGGATTGGCACAGCTCCTGACATTGCAGCCAACTGGGGAGTGAACCAGTGGATGGAAGACTACTCTCTCTGTTTCTCCTCTCTCTAACTCTGACTTTCAAATAAATAAATCTTTTTTTTTGACAGGCAAAGTTAGACAGTGAGAGAGAGAGACAGAGAGAAAGGTCTTCCTTTCGTTGGTTCAACCCCTAAATGGTCGCTACAGCTGGCACACTGCGCCGATCCAAAGCCAGGAGCCAGGTGCTTCCTCCTGGTCTCACATGCGGGTGCAGGGCCCAAGCACTTGGGCCATCCTCCACTGCCTTCCCGGGCCATAGCAGAGAGCTGGACTGGAAGAGGAGCAACCGGGACAGAATCCGGCACCCCAACCGGGACTAGAACCCGGGGTGCCAACGACACAGGTGGCGGATTAGCCAAATGAGCTGCGGCGCTGGCCATAGATAAATTTTTTTAAAAGAGCCAATAACTTGCAAATGAGAGTGGATGACAAGGAAATCCAGAATGCACTTGCTACCTGTGGCGATTACGTGGCACAGACATCTTTCTGGAGATGTTCTCCCACTCTCCTGCTGCTGTTTGTTAGACACTGACTCAAGCTCCCGACGGTAGGGACCAGAGTCATGCCTACACGTGGCGTGGTGTGCCTCTCTGGGACCGTGTGCTGGCCACGGATGGGCCAGCCACACAGACTGCATTCTACCCATGGTAATGAGAGGGAACTGTAAAGTCCTAAGCCAGGCTGAACCTGCCTTGTGCTACTCAAGCATTTCCCAGTGTCTCCACATTGCACTTAGAATTTAAGTCTGTACTAGCGCCTGTGTTGCGTGCGTCCTGGATTCCTCCCTAGCCGGTCTCCTACCCTCAGCCTGGGGTTCCCTGAGCTCCAGCCAGGCTATGGGGCCTCACCTGCCCCGCACCAGGATGGCCTTAGGGGCGTCTGTGTGCTTGCCAGGTCTTCTCTCTTGAACATTCTTCCCGCTTATTGTTCTCTTATTTTTTGTTGTTTCTTTTTTCCACTCAAATCCCAGTGTCGGTCGTTGCTTTCCTACTGTTCTGTTCTCCTCTTAATTCTTCGCCTACCATGGCTCCTGCTGTAACCAACTACGTGGCCAGGCAACAACGGAAATGCACGCCTCCCATCTCCAGAGGGCAGGAGTCTGAGAGCCCGGGCTGCAGCGGCCAGGCTCACTCATGAAGGCAGGGGAGCATCCGTGCTCGTCTCTCCCGGCTTCTGGGGGCTCCTGGCTCTCCTGGCCTCGTGGGGGGAGGACTGCACTCTTGCCTCTGTCCGTCTCATGGGGCCTCCTCCCCTCTGCATGTCTGCGTCCTCTCTTCTTCTCACAAGGACATTAAGCATTCGATTTTAGGGCCTCCTCCGATCCAAACACCCTATTCCCGAATAAGGCCCAACTGAGGTTCTGGAAACACATAGGCTTCCAGGGACATGGTTCAACCAAAAATACCAAAACTGGTATTTTTCCTAATTTATGTTGATTTCTGGGTTGTCTTGCTTGCCACACCTACTTCTGCAATATCAACTCCGGAGACAGGAGGCGCCCTCTCGTGCCTATGTGCCCCACTGACACACGGCAGAAAGCCAGTCCGTCCTTTTTACTTTCAATAAATGACTGAAGAAGTGCTGCTTCGAGTATTCACAGTGTGACGCGTTCACTCAGACTCACGTCTTTGCGTCCCGCGCGAACAGGTTGGCCTCTGCTTTCCACCTCAGGTGCTGTGGGCTGCAGGCAGCATCCCGGCATCCACGGGCTCCGGAAATCTGGCAGATCAAGTTCGCGAGCATGTCAGGACCAGACACTGCACCCTGTTAAATACGAGAAGGTAACATTCTTCTCTGTGTGGCCTTTGTTGGCTTAATCTTTAGGATATCCCTTGGAGATGCCCAAAACTCACCAGAGCCCCTCTTTACTGAACCCCCACCCCCCATAACAGACAATGGCAACCGAGGGAAATCAGCAGAGGGTAAAGATAATACCATAAACCCTAAAAAGCTCTTTAAATACCATAGTAAGCCTCGTATTCCATTTCTGCCTCAACTCTGTGGGGGTGTCCATGGCTTTAAGCTCCTGTTAGGGACACCCTACCCAGAGGATTTCACCCTTGCCTGCACGTGAATGCCACGTGGGGAGTTTTGTTTTTTGTTTTTTTTTTTTTTTGACAGGCAGAGTGGACAGTGAGAGAGACAGACAGAGAGAAAGGGCTTCCTTTGCCATTGGTTCACCCTCCAATGGCCGCCGCGGCCAGCGCACTGCGCTAATCCGATGGCAGGAGCCAGGTACTTATCCTGGTCTCCCATGGGGTGCAGGGCCCAAGTACTTGGGCCATCCTCCACTGCACTCCCGGGCCACAGCAGAGAGCTGGCCTGGAAGAGGGGCAACCGGGACAGAATCCGGCGCCCCGACCGGGACTAGAACCCGGTGTGCCGGCACCGCAAGGTGGAGGATTAGCCTGTTGAGCCACGGCGCCGGGAGCTTTTGCAAACCCTGATGCCCAGGTAGCACCATGCGCCCAGTTGGTCCCACTGTTGGGGGGAGGAACGTCTCAACACTCATTTTCTTTTAAAATGTTTGGCAAATGATAGTCATACATAGTCAAGGTGTACAGTGTGATGCTGATCATTACGGGTGAGTTAACTTCACATCTGCCAGCACGTACAGTCGGCTCGTGAGAGATTCCAGGGTGGCGGGGGTTGCTGATCACTGCTCCGTCTCATCGGCTTCTCTGGTGCAAGTTCCGATGGTGGCTTCGCTTCGTGCAGCTGGTGCGTGTGAGGTGTCCTGTGATCCCATCTGGGTGTCCTCAGTTGTGGTTCAGCTTCTCTTGCAGGTGTTTGGCTGGGTAGGAAGTCTGCCTGGGGGTGCTCACTCGACAGCTGGTCCATTTACGACTCCGTGTCCCGGGAGCCTTGCAGAAGGGCAAGATTAGCCCGAGATAGGGAAGTTTCTGCGTTTTTCTTCCATTTTTCCCTGGCGTCACCAGCTGCCTAGAGCATTATCTTTTGTCCCCACCCATGGGAGCTCTACCTGGAGGTGAACGGTGACGCTGTGCACTGTGAAACATGACGAGTGTGTGTGTTTGGCCCAGCACTTAGACGATTCCGTGTAGGAGCCTAATGAATCCTGATGTGATTCCCCCAGCCCCTACCCTGTCCACATCCGCCGTGCGATGTCTGTGGCTTTGCTACTACCCAGCTTTAAACATTACGCTCTTCCAAAAGTTTGTTCACCCTTCGGTTTCAGCAAAGTTTGTTCACCTAACGTCCTTCGGTTTCAGCAAAGTTTGCTCCCTTTCAGTCTCTCAGGAATGACTCGGTTTGAATCTTTTGGGATTTTCTTTTCCATTTCTGAGCATGGCCCTACCTTTATGCGATTCAAAAGCACGTGTACTTTCTTGGAGTTCCAGGGTGTCAGGTGAGGGAAGAGGACCGTGGTATGTGCTTGGTATACTTTTTGTCCAATGCTGCGGCACACGGTCAAGTTCTATTCCCCGATATCATCCTGTGCATACACAAGGGGTCTTCAAAAGGGTCATAGAAAATATGTCTTATGAGATAATTACCCTTGAATTAAAAAAATTTGCACCAAAATAAGCTTACTTCCTTTTTTTTTTTTTAAATGATATTTATTTGAGAAGCAGGGCTGGGCCAGGCAGATGCCAGGAGCCAGGCGCTTGCTCTGGGTCTCCCACACCAGTGCGGGCACCCTAGCACCTGGGCCATCTTCTACTGCTTTCCCAGGCCATCAGCAGGGGGCTGGATTGGGAGTGGAGCAGCTGGGACACAAACAGGCACTCACAGGGGACGGCAGTGTCACAGGTGGTGGCTTTATACCCCACGCCGCAGCGCTGGCCCCTATAAACTGAAATCTTTAGTTGCACTTTCCTTGAACTCTTTGACGTGCCCTCCCGTGAGCACATGCACATTTGTCACTGGCACTCAAAGGTGGCATTCGTGATTCTGACACATTTGTTAAGAAAATTTTGCCTTGATCCTCATAGTGCTTTAACTACAAATCAGTTTAAACACCTATTCAGTGCTTAGGGTTATGTGTCTACCATTTGGCTAGCAGCAGCAGATATGAATGTAAGTAAGATACGCTTTTGTTTCTCTCATCATAAATCTCATCATGTGGGTAAAATAATAGATTAAAATATAGAATATATCTTCCATAGATATAATAATAAGTTCAAGAATAGAAGCACATGGGAAATATTTCTGAAGATAAACAAAGAATAATATGGGCTATAGGCTATGCTTTTTTTTTTTTTTTACAATTTATTTATTTATTTGGAAGGCAGAGAGAGTTGCAGAAAGAGAGACCGACAGACAGAGATCTTCCATCTGCTGGTTCACTCCCCAGATGAGCACAATGGCTAGGGATGGGCCAGGCTGAAGCCAGGAGTTTCATACAATTCGCCTACATCGTTGGCAGGTGACCAAACACTTGGGCCATCTTCCACTGCTTTTCCCAGGCCATGAGCAGTGAGTGGAGCAGCCGCTACACGAACCAGCGCCCATGTGGGATGTTGGCGTCATAGGTGGCGGCTTTACCTGCTGCACCACAACCCTGGCCTCTGTCCTTGAAGAACCAAGATTCATTATTTTTAATTACTTATTTGGTTTCTATTCGTTGTCAGTTTCCTCTGCCCTTCACCTGAGTTCAGGAAATCTCTCACTGGAATACAGTGACGTTCTATCTAGGGAGGGTCTTATGGGTCGAATCGGAGCACACAAGGCCTCCCTCAGCAATGCTATTGTATTCTTTTCTGCTTCAGGTCACTATATTTGGTTTTAGAAATTACCCTGTTACCACTGTTCTTCATATACACTTCGCCCAAAACAGCTTGAGGAAAACTGTCCCAATCTGATGAATTAAAACACCTCTTAGCCAGATCTTATTTCAGAATCTTGTTTCTGCTTTCTCATGCTTATATCTATTTTTTTTAAATAAAATATTGTGCAATTTAATTATATAAAATATATTAGTTTAGAGCATTGCATTAGCTGGAACCTTTGAGAAATACAAAAGTGTTCTCTATAACACCATTGTTAATTGGTGTGTTTTTTTTGATGTTTCATATATCTTTGTAAAAATTGTAGTTTATAAATAATAATGCTCTCCCTGGTGTTGTTTTCTGCTTATTTTTATATAAATTCTCAATATCTCTGTTTTCTTTTTATTTTACATTTAAGGCACTGTCTATAAATGTTATCTAGTTAGTAAAAACAATTGAAGTATGAAGTACTGATAAAATTGAGAGATACTGGAGAAATCGCAAATTATAATATTTACATGAGTTTAATTGCAGGGTCAGCTTTTACTCCAGTGTTTCAGGTGATGGGTTCTATGTTTTGTAGCTAACTGTAGAAGCATGGCTGACTAATACTGGGAGTTGTGTTACTTAGCAACGAGTAGCCTCCCTACTGTACAAGTTACCAGACCAAAATACTTTGGAGAAAAGTTTGCAATTTTAAAAACATGGTTTTGTAATATCCTGATGGGACAGTATTTTTTTATTTTACTATTTTCAGTTATTCTTCAGTGTAAAATATTAGATGCTATAATAATCTGTAATTGAGATAAATAGCCCTCTTGTTTCAAAAGTAAGGGAATTAAGGTTCTTTTATAAATGTACTTCTCTTTTGAAACCACAGTCATTTGGAGAATTCGTACAATATCAGTTTTCTCAATTAACAAAGAATTTGAGAGAATCAATCCAAACAAGAGAAAATAATGTTCAACTCCTCTGAGATTTCAGAATTAGGAGATGGAGGCAGAGAAGAGCTGATGCTATGAAAATGTTCCTGAATAAGTAGATTGCCTACAGTTATTTTTGTTTCCCCATCCCGTGTATTCCCTCAAGTTTGTGTTACTTCCTTTCCCCTTCCCGCTTGGTTTTACTCTCTGCAGCCCATGAGAAAGTCCAGAAAGGAAAGTATGCATTCCCATATTGTTTGTAATAAGAAAGACGTACGTGGTGGCTAAAGACATACGTTTTGGGTGAAGGTTTAATTACTCAGTATTTGCAAGCCTACTTATTCACTTCTTTATTTTCGGCTCTCCAGCAATAAAAGGTTATAATTTTGTGATTTATGGCACTTATTTACCTTTTAATAAAAATAGGCGCATTTAGTGAAATGAACTAAATTTGTGCATGGAATCTACACATGTCAAACACTTTGACTCCATGCATGTAATTAGAACCTCAAATAGCATTAGGTTCGTTAAGTTCTACCAACTGCCTCCGATGGAACCTATCATCAATTTACAATGTGTCATTTCTTTTCCTGGAGGCTTTTCATTTGAAGAAGGGCAGATGTCGAGAATCAAACCAAGTGGGGTTGGTTCTCCTTTACCAAGTTTCCCCTGGACTCTGTGTTCATGGCATAAAATTTGCAAATGAAAGCTCTTATATGGTTGGACAACAGGAATCAATTTAAGTGGAAGGATTTTAAGGGTCAGTTAACTGAGAATTTATATTATGATAACATGCAGGTGTCTGTCTCCTATTAAAGGATTTCTGCGTGGTGTGCCTGTCCAAAGCACCCACACATTTGCCAGAACATTCGACATATGCGATAGTTGTTAAATGAATGGACTGAGGTAGTAATAGCAAAACTTAACTATTACTAATGATAAAAGGGGCGGACTAGAGGCCCAATGTTGAAAGTGTCCTGTAGTATAATGATGACTGTAATACTCCTAGAGCATTTTGTGCCTCCACTTGGCACACCTGCCGTTCTGAATACTTGCACCACTTTAGCTGTGTATGGAAGCCACGTGGGGAAAGCTCATTTTCAGCCCCAGCTGCAGAAGTGCCTGGCTAACTATTTTGGCCTTCACACCAGGACCGACCTATTACCCATTTTACAGCGCTATCATCGTCCCTTGCCAGACTGATTCAAATCATTACCCGAAATCTCTCGGCCTCTCTTAAGTATGTGGGTTCCCATTGTGAATTAACAGATGCCAGCTGTTGAAAGTGAAGAAAGAACGGCGTGTGTGTGCCTCACTCTTTGGGGTGCGCTCACCAATACTCCGTGGCTGTGTTTAAACATCTACCCCAGCATCACTAGCTCCTTGCCTGCCATTTCCGTAATGTTTACAATGTGTTGTGCATAATTTTGTGCTGAAGTGAACTGCTGATTTCTGCCGTTGACTATGTGCTAGCCATGGGGACTTGCACACTGTATGTTTTAATCTCTGCAGAAACCCTGTAAATAACCGTTTTATTCCCATTTAGCAAAGATGATAAGTAGCTTGTTAGCAAAGCCAGGTTCATCTTCCATTCAACAAATGGTCCTTAAATCCTTCCTGTGTACCAAGCACTTTGTTTGGAAAAAGAAAATTGTGGAAGAAACAGACATACTGTGTGTTTAATTTTGGGGGGTTGTTCCATACCCTGAACTGTGAGAGACTTCAGTGTAGGAATTTTATCTTTTTTTTCTTTACAAAATAAAAAGATTTATTTATTTATTTTTGAAAGGCAGAGTCACAAAGAGGGGGAGAGAGAGAAAGAGAGAGAGAGAGAGAGAGAGATCTTCCATCCACTGGTTCACTCCCCATAAGGCCACAATGGCCAGTGCTGGGCCAGGCTGAAGCCAGGAGCCAGAGGCTTCCTCCAGGTCTCCCACGTGGGTGGCGGGGGCCCCAAGCACTTTCTACTGCTTTTCCCAGGCAATTATCAGGGGGCTGTATGAGAAGTGGAGCAGCTGGGACACAAACTGGCACCCAAATGGGATGCTGGCGTCACAGGCAGCGACTTTACTGAGTACAGCACAATGCTGACCCCACCTTTTCTTTAGCCACTAAAGCCTCAGCACTTGGACTCCTTCTTGCTTAGAGTAGCAGCACTCATCAAATATTTACTGAATGGGTGACTGAACGAATATTCCTCTGAGAGTGAGAGTGATGGCACAGTGGTGGGAATTCAAGAAGGGCATGTTACCTGCAGAAGCAATACCTTGCCTAGGGTTGCAAGCCTGATCTAGAAACAAGAGCTAGTAATTGAAGATTGCTTTGATGCTAGTTATCTGACCTCAACAATTGATATTAGTCATAAATTAAAATTTCTTCAACTTTTCAAAAATGCAAGAGGTAGAAGGCAAAAATCAAATGACAAGAGAGAGGCGTTCACAGCACATAACGGTAAGGAATTACAGCAGCGTCCTTTGTAAAAAAGTTTTTGTTTTGTGCAAGAAAAGTACAGAGGAGCAGTGTCCAGGGGAGACGGCAGGTGCAGGTGGGCTAACCTCCTGGAGCTTTGGTTAAGGGTCTGTATTCCTCACGTATGGGCATGCAATGTTGCATTCTTCAAGATAATGACACATTGAGACGCCTTCAGATGAAAAGTAAAATGTCAGAAACAATTGTCAAGAAACTCGGGCATTTCATGATGTGAAAGTAGCCTCTGCAAAAGCCCCGGATTCACATATCCCAAGAAATTTTGCCCAAGAGCTCACGGGCCTGTTCTGTCTTCCTGCAGTGCAAACCATCCTCAAGCTGAGCTCCTTCTAACGCAAATAGTGCGGTGTGAGCACACTGCGCTAACTTATGCACAGTGTTGGAATGAAAGAAAAGAGCAATCTAAACTAGACTCTACATGCAAACAAAACAGTTATTAAGGGATTGGTAGTTATGAAGTCATAGAAGTTACTAGAAGGCTAATTGCAAAGCAGAAAGTTATCAGGCTCAAATATTTGTTCTTGAGATATCAAAAGTATTTACACAAAAACATTTTATACGAGAGAATCTGTATACATACTTCAGTTACCACAGGAAAATATTTATGTTAGCTGCATACATTGTAGGGACGGTGATATATCGTATATACAGCATTTATGGGGAGAAATGAACTCCAGTGTCATAGCCGTCCGTTCTTTGTACATGGGAATAAGGAGGCAGGGTCTATGGGACAGAAGGGAGCTAGTTGCTCTTGCTTTACTTCTGAGGATCCTGTTTGAAATTATGACCCCAGAATTGTTATTAGGATGTAAACTTCATCTGTACCGCTAGCTTATAACCTCCTAAAGTCGGGTTTGCATTTCCTGTGCCGAGTACGTAGTGACAACTTGACAAATACATTTTGTCAAGTGAAAAATGAGACATACCAATCTCTTCTTGTCCTCCACTGTCAGTCCTTCCAGAAGGTGTATTTCATTAATTTTAACATATTCTAAACACATGTTAGATGATCATCTGTCATATGCCTCTCTCTGTTAATATTGCTTAAAATTAACATAGCTAGAGTAGGATGAAAGTATGGGTATATGACAGGGGATAAGAACACATATATTCTTCTTAAGATTTTATTTATTTCTTTGAGAGGCAGAGTTACAGAGAGGACAGACAGAGAGAGAAGTCTTCCATCTGCTGGTTCACTCCCCAAATGGCTGCAACAGCTGGAGCTGGGCTGATCTGAAGCCAGGAGCCAGGAACTTTTTCCAAGTCTGCCACGTGGGTGCAGGAGCCCAAGGACTTAGGCCATCTTCCACTGCTTTCCCAGGCCATAGCAGAGAGCTGGATGGGAAGAGGAGCAGCCAGGACTAGAACCGGTGTCCATATGGGATGCCGGCGCTTCAGGCCAGGGCTTTAACCCGCTGTGCCACAGCACTGGCCCCAAGATTGCATCTTTTTAAAAATTAGTCTCAGATTCTAACCATAGTACGAGTACTTGAGCACCCACAGTCATGGGGAAGAGTGAACAGGTCTCTCATGGAAGGAGAGAATGCAAATAAAGTGAACGTGGTAGACAAGAGGAGGCAGTCGTCTGGGGAAGGTCCGGGGAGAGCCTTCCTGCCCCCAGAAATACTGTCTCTCAGTGTTTTATATTGCCCCCTTATTTTTTTTTTTTTAATTTTCTCGCCTAAAGCAATTGTTTTATGATGTTAACATGCACAACCTGGGAAACGCAGAGTCACACTGGAAACGTCTGGAAGCATCCTGTGATCTCTGGCTTATCCAACAATACTTACTTTGCTTTCTTTCCCGTGGAATCTCTGGCAGTTTGAAGAAAGACTTGCAGCCTATTTTCAGCCTCTCCTTTAACGTGAGACAGGCGTTGGTGGTTAGATGCAGCCTGGGATACCCTCATCCCATAGCAGAGAGCCTGGGTCCCATTCTTGGCTCCTCTCATGATTCCAGATTCCTGATAATGTGTACCCGGGAGGCAGCCGATGGTGGCTCAAGACCTTATGTCCATGTGGGAGACATTGAGTCCTGGGCTCTTGGCTCCAGCCTGGCCCAGCCTTGGCTGTTGCAGACATTTGGGGAGTGAATCAGTGGGAGGCAGAACTCTGTCTCTGTTTCTGTCTCCCTGTTTTTCTATCTTTCTAGTGGATAACAATAAATAAATAAGTAAATAATTTAAAAAATGGACTCTAGGAAGAGCATGAGAATAATTGCATTGGATACTTCCATCTGAGACACAGCAAGTCTTTGTTACAATTCTTCATGTTGTTTGATGCTTCTTTGGGTTGGCTTTAAAATAAAGACTTAAAAGATTATTTAAGTAATTTAAAAAATAGCCATTTGTTTGAAAGGCACAGTGATGCACAGAATGAAAGACACACACATATACACACACTCACACATCTTCCATCCATTTGCTTTATTTCCCCAAATGTCCCAACTGCTAGGGCTAAGCCAGGATGAAGCAGGGAGCCTGGAACTCCCTGTAGATCTCCCATGTGGGTGGCAGGGACCCAAGTACTTGGGCCATTGTCTGCTACTTCCCCAGGTTCCTTAGCAGGGAGCTGGATTGGAAGCAGAGCAGCTGAGACTTGAACCAGCACTCTAAGATGCCAGTATTGTAAGCGGCAGCTAAGCCAGCTGCACCACAATGCCAGCCCCTTACAACGTGAGTAGATGTATTGCTAGTGTCATTCAATGACAGGGGGCAAAGCAGGAGCTACACTGTGTCGGGGACACAAGGCTGGGGTAGAGGAGGAATTCGGATAGCACCGATGCGTGTCATCAGGACCTGATGGGACTTCCTGGGGCAGCTACTCAGCAGTGGAGGGTCCACAGAGAGGGCTTTCACGGTCAGCTTATACACGTGTGTGGCAGCAGAGGCGTGGAGCAGGGCTGGACGCGGCAGAGCTGCAGGAACTGGAGGGGAGTTGTAGCAGGGCCAACAGACTGACCTGGACAATCAGGGCTTGTCAGAGAACAGGTGCAGCTCGAAGGTGCTGCCGTGGTCCATTTGCCGTTGCTGTCACAAAATGCCCAAGGCTGGGTACTTGAGGAAGAAAAGAGGTTTGCTTTGGCCCCAGTTTTCCAGGTTCAAGTGCATGACTCCTGCATCTGCTCAGCTCTGGTGCGTGTCGCCTGGGCTATATCAGCACATGACAGATGACATCATGGTGGGGGCACGTATGAGGGAGAGACCACACGTATGAGGGAGAGGTCAGGTAGAGACACAGGAAGTGAGGAGCAGGGAGGGGCTGGTTGCAGCTTTTTTTTTTTTTTTTCCTTCTTCATAACAACCCACTCTGGAGGGAACTAACTGGTCAAGCAAGAACTACATCAATCCCTTCCAAGGGTGATGCCCCCATGACGCAATGGCCTCTGAAAGACCTTGACCTTGGAAGGTCCCAGCACCTCAGCGCTGCCAGTTCCTGCTCCAGTTCCTGCCGCTCTGCCGTGTCCAGCCTGGCTCCACGCCTCTGCTGCCACACACGTGTATAAGCTGACCGTGAAAGCCCTCTCTGCGGACCCTCCACTGCTGAGTAGCTGCCCCAGGAAGTCCCGTCACACTAAGGATCACATCTCTAACCTGGACCCTGGGGGACAAGGGACAGACCGCATCCGCAGCAAGCAGGTGCATTTTACTGGGTTCCCTGTGAATCTGGGAGAAAGCCGGGGCTGCCGGGTTTCTGCTCACTGAGCTGTACATGAACAGGAGTCCCAGCTCACTCTCTGAGCTAGCAGCGTGTGGAGTGCGACGATGAGGACGGGGCTGGGTGCTGGGACACAGGCACTGCTTACTCTTAACAAGCAACGTTAGCTTTGAAAAAATGATACAAGTTCCTGTTGTAATGTGGATTAATCACGAGGGCTCAGAGTTCATCTGGGCATTTTTGAGTTAGTGAATACACATGCACACCGGCTTTTCATTTTATTTTTGAAGATTTATTTATTTATTTGAGAGAGAGAGAGAGAGTGATTTTCCATCCGCTGGTTCACTCCCCCAAAAGCTGCAACAGCTGGGCCTGGGTCAGGTCTCCCTTGTGGGAGGCAGGGGCCCAAGACCTTGGGCTATCATCCACTACCTTCCCAGGCGCATTAGCAGGGAGCTGGATCAGAACTCGGAACCAGTACTCAGACATGGGACGGTGGCCTGGCAAACAGTGGCTTAACTGACCTGCTGTGCCACAAGGCGAGGTTTGAAGATCTCTGTCCAGGGGAATGAGCTACTCCCCGAATCAACCCCTTTCTCCTGATCTTTGTGAGTTTCCCAAACGCGAGAATTTTCCTTCTCTGGCGTCACTGTTGCTCTCCTTCTGGGGTTTCTGGGGAGGAGTGAGTTACCCTTCTCCCTGCTTCCCTCACTCTCCCTCCTTCCTTGTCCCAGGAATTCCATCAGCGCTGACCCGCTGGGCTCCCAGGCACCGTCCTCCTCTCTGGAAGCGTCCTCTGGCCCCGGTCCCAGTGTGGGAGGAGACTCGGGGAAATGTAGGGCCCCCACCACGCCGGACAACTTCGGGCACTACTGCCTAATTAAAGCCTTGCCCTACTCGCGGGGCATTTGTCAACAGGAAGCTGCCACCCTGCTCTCCAGTGGGCGGGGCAAGGTTCCAGCAGTAAAGGCCCAGCGGCTCTCCACTGCACCTGCCTGGAGAACAGCTCCTGAACGCTCTTGGGGCCTCGGGGACACTGGCTGCCCCAGGACAGCCCATGGACCCAGGCAGATGCGAGGCAATTGGTGGCTATCAGAGTGGAGATTTGAATCTAGAATTCTACAGCTCTGGCTTGGAGTCTAAGGCTATAGATGTTGGAGTTATATGAGACTTCAAAACATTTATCTCTTTATTCTTTTTTATTTTTATTTGAAAGGCAGGAAGACAGAGACAGAGCAAGCTCCCATCCCCTGACTCCCTTCCCAGATGCCGGCAACAGCCGGAAGCCGGGAACTCAGTGTGGCTCTCCTACATGGGTGGCAGGGCCCGCAGTACTTGAGCCCTCACCACCACCTCCCGGGGTGCCCATTAGCAGGCAGCTGGAATCAGATGGGCAGCCAGGACTGGAACCCAGGCACCCTGGTATGGGATGTGGACTCCCCAGCCCCATCTTAACTAACATGGCAAATGCCCACCCAGCTACGTGAGATTTTAATTGAAGGCTTACCTTTTTCTGTGAAATATATGAACTATAACTTATTAAGTATATTAAGAAACCAAATACTCAGTGGTGCAAATGAAACACTTTTGCCATTTCTTAGTGACTTGACTTAGTCCTGTAACAACTGCCCAAATTAATGCATCGTATTCATTTTGGAAACATTCTTGTACCTCAGTCTGCCCCCAAACTCCCATTCCCATTGCTCCCAATGTATGCTTTTTCCCCAACAAAAATTTAGGAGTCTGTGGTACACATGAGCAAATCAGCAGTATTTTTAAATGATTTACAGAGAGCTTAAGGTAAAACTGCAGTTTTCAAACTTATGCCCAGCAACTCCCTTGAGCTTTAACTTAAGGCCCCCGCTTCTCGAGATCTCACTGACGTAAAACATGCAGCCCCAGCGGTTTTTCGGAAGTCTTTTTAATATGCACAGTGCCACTGCTAATCAATAAGCTAACGTGCATACAGACAATGGTGCGGAACTTTTGTTCTTAATGCCAGGTGTTCTGTGTGATCAGAGTGCGTGGCTCTGTGACAACGGATACTCCAAGAAGGAGTTCGCAGGCTGCTTTAAACTCATGCTTGGATGTGCACCAGTGAGTGCAACACAGAGAAACAGGTCCGCCCATGCACAGCCATACCTGAATTTGCCAGGAAAGATCATGGGGGAGAATTCAGCATTACGAGAACATTTGTGATGGTTCAATGAATGGTAGCTGCTGATGTTTTCTTGCTGGCCGTGAACTGGCAAAGTAGCTAAACCTTTGTAAATAACCATCTGGTACTTAAATGGTGCACACATGGATTTTATTTATGATGTTGTTCAATAACCCTGAACTTGGGATCAGTTGTTTGTAGCATAAAAAGCAGTAGTAGACCACCCAGCATGAATGGAAAATAAATCAAATCTTAGAACTCTATAGCATGCTCCCATACACATGAATACGTTGTTAATGTTGGTTCTGCTTTTAAATGGTGGCTCTATACATGATTGGCTTTTAATGGCACTAAAATATTCTAAGGAAATAGAATTTGATGACTGTTTTTGCTAAAGTTGCCTATTTAGGAGTAAAAAGTCTTTCCGTTGGCAATTTGGCTATTTCTATATATAGGAATTATTTAAGTTACCATGTTTCTTTCATAGAGTAAGAATACTACAAAATTACTGGAAAGAATTGTTAAGTTCAAAGGCAACTCTCACACGACTGTTAAACTTCACAAAACTTAATTCTGCAAGAACCCAGGAAAACCTGGTCTTCTTTCCCCTCTGAGAACTGATGGAAATGAGGCGACAATATCATTTACCAAGTCTTCTCCTCTATCGCATTGTCCTACTTCACCTAAGAATCTTACTTATAAGCTAGATAAAATTATACTATGTGTAGTTGAGGTTTCCCATAATACTTTTTATCTAAAATTTTAAAAAGATACCACTTTTTTGTAAAGATTTATTTATTTATTAGAGAGGCAGAGTTACACAGAGAGGGAGAGACAGAGAGAGATATCTTCCATCTGTTGGTTCACTCCCCAAATGGCTGCAACAGCTAGAGCTGGGCAGATCTGATGTCAAGAGCCAAGAGCTTCTTCCAGGTCTCCCATGTGGGTACAGAGGCCCAAGCATTTGGGCCATCTTCCGCTGCTTTCCCATGTCATTAGCAGGGAGCTGGATTGGAAGTGGAACAGCTGGGACTTGAACTGATGCCCATGTGGGATGCCAGCACCTGAGGCTTACCCTACTCAGCCACAGCCCAAGATGCTCCATTTTAACTCTTTTAACTGGTGAGAAGTTTTCTAAGTGAAATTCTCTGGTGTCAACTCTAGCTTATAAATTGCTGGGTAAATATTACATAGAACACAACTTTCTGTTGATTTCCACCACAGCCAGTCTCAAAAGATATGTAGTAATTTCTCTCCATGAGTAGATTAAGAATTTGAACCGCTATGCCAGGGCCCTTGCGTCTTGGTGCCTGGTCCGTAGACTTTGGAGCAGGTAAGCCTTCTAAACACTCAGCCTGGCTGCAGCAACTGGGCCCGTGCAGTCTCCAGAAATCTACCAGTGAGAAAAACCCAAGTTTGTGCCCCTGAAAGAGAATGAGATCTGACCTGCAACCACCAGTCACTTCCAGGCCTGGTGTGTCATTTGAATCATTTGAGGACTGAGCAAAATTGCTGGTTCTGTCCCACAGGTGTGGGGTAGATCTTGTGTATCTGTTTCTCATAAAGCCCTGGGTGGTGCTGGTGTCTGCAGTCCACATTCTGACCACATGTTTTGAGTGGTCTGGTCTTAGTGGATGGTTGGTCAAGGTATGAGAGAGAGAGAGAGAGAGAGGGCAATAGCACATAAATTTGGGATATCCAGATATATAAAATGAGGAATGACACAAGAATCCAAGCATTTGCATTGCCAATGAAAGGGAGATATGATGTATTTGTTTCTTTTACTTTTAGTCCCTTTGACAATCAGTGCCCTTTCTTCCCTGCCTTCCCCAGCCAGCTCCATTCTCTTATTCCCACCTGCACACCATTTGAGATTTTTCTGCTCTTAAAATTTCTTATCTTTGAACACTTTCTTTTCAACTCAATCCTATAATGTTATGTTCGGTAATCATGTACCTCGTAAATAAAAGTTGAAAAAAACATGAAAAAACATGAGCTGCATTGCACTGAGTGGAAGGTGTTGAAACACAAGGCCTTTGAAAAACCACCTAGAAGCACAGAGCCCAGAAGTAAGTATCCAGAGGGTGCTTCCATATCCATGCCCCGAGGTCCATACAAGATAGCCCATTCAAGCGTTCTCTGAAAATTCTCTGCAGAGCCATCTACCACTGTCTATGGGCTTCTAACCTCACGCTGTGTTCAGTTATGAGCTGTGTAGGTGCTGGGGTCCTTCTCATGCTTTCTCACTTCCAGATAACCTAAGGCAGAGGAGGCAACAGCCCGTCCCAGAGGCAGCCTGGACGGTCTCTCCAAGTCCCTAGGGGCACAGCAACTGCACTTCAAAGCCTGCATTGTTGATTCATCTCCTAATGCTGTTATTTTTTTTACCATCAATTTCCAAGATAGTTAAAGCTGCAAGACGACAACACTTCAAACGGCAAGCAATTCCTGTAGAAGAAGTACCGGATAATTGAAGCTGACCAGTGTTCACGCGTCTGTAACTTTCATCCGTCCCTACCAGGCCTTGAAGTCCGCCCGATTTCGCTGAGGCATTCATATTCGGGAACATCTGGATCGTGTCACCGTTCGCTCTTGCTTTGCCTCACTGTTTCTCTGTGGAGCTGCCTCCCACAACACATGTGGTTTATTTCTTGTGTTTATCCATCTCTTGGCAGGGTTTTGTGGTGTCCTGTCCCTTTTCATCTTTACTTTTTAAAGGGAGTGATTTTTGCATAAATTATTATCTTTCTAGGTGTGAATTATGGTGGAGCTCTTTTTCGTGTGCTCTTTAGAGACCAGGCTAAATGCTTGATCTTTCATTTCTTCCTATGAGTTATATCTTGTGACAGGAAATATAATTTCGCCTATGCTGTGTATTTTTTCAAGTTCTCTCCATTCGTAAAAGCTCTGCATCAGTGCTTGCAATTGCTTAGAATGTGCCCCGGGCTTTTCATGTATAAAAGCCCACCTATTGCAACATAGTGTATTGAATCTACATAAAATAATTATTTGGGGGGAATATATTTTATGAAATAATGTGTAGAGAAATGTCTCCCGCTCAAGCCGGATAATGCTAACTTTGAAATCTGTCCATTGGCAGATTTCTATCACACTGTCTATACACACAGTTTCACTTTGTTCAAATAAATGACCATTCTGCTTTGCAGCACACCCTGCGGTGTGGCTGAGGTGGCCGACAGTAGCTCATGAACTGATAGCTATGTGATTATTTGAAAACTTGCCACACATGAGAAAAGTTGAATATCTTTGCATTTGACTGTTATTTAGAGCTCTTGCCTCTTTTCCGGCTGGACTGTTGGCTTTTTGTTTGCTGGACTCAGTTAAAAAATATGCTATCTCAAAAAGAATAAAATAGTGAGTTGAAAAAAATCCACAGTAAACCCTCCAAGATGAAAAGAAAGAACTAGAGTGGACAGAGCCGTAAGCTGAGACAGGTGTTGGTCTCTTCGATGGAGTTTTGAGAGGATAAAAAGTCAAACACATGAGCTCTGTCTTCAGTTGGGAATCGTTTAAGACCTCTTTGTGCTATGTTTCTGATAGGAACAGGCAAGAAGTAGAAAAGTGTTCAAATGAATGGCATAGCTAAGAGCAATTATTGGTATTGTTATGATGATTGGCATGGGAAGAAGGAGTAATTACAGGTACTAGAGACCTGTAGAGGAGGGGGAGCTGCTTATGGAGGAAGCAGAATACACAGTCACGAGCGTTTTCTTCGGAAACAAGGAAGAAATCTTTCTCGTCGTTATTAGGACACACGTGGAGCACAGTGACTACAGATCAGTGTTATCGGTAAAGGGGATCCATCTGTGTTAATTGTCCCCACAACTCTGAATAAGGTCCCTATCACTTCTCTTTTACAGGTGAGGAACTGAAATGCCTGTCATGCAGATGAGAGAATGGAGGCCCAGGGGAGTAATAAAGACAACTGCCTAAAGACACTGCTGTGTGAAGGGGTGGAGCTTTGTTCAAACCACATAGGGCAGCTTCCGAAAGCACACCATGGCTGCTCTGTGGATTTGCTGCTTGGCTGTCTGCTGGCCACCACCTCCCAAGATCTGGCATCCTGCTTCTCTCCTTCCACACATCACTGGCCCTTAAAAGCTGCGTGGAATAAGCACCTTGCTTTCCGGAAACATGGTGGATTCCCGCTTGAGGTACCACTTCACCACTTCCGGGTGTGTGAATTGAGCAGTTATTTACTGACTACCTCAGTTTCTTTATTGGTAAAATTAGGATAAAATAGGAGCTTGGGAGCTGTCAGAATGATTAAAGTAATACAAATAGAGCCCTGAGTGAAACTGAAAACCCAGTATGTTGTAAGCACTTAATCTTACTGCTACCATCATTAATATAACCTCTATGACTACTGTGGTGTCCGTACCCCTCTTAGGACACAACAGGTTAAATGTTGTGTTTCTCCTCAACTGTGAGTCTCTCAGTGTCACAGGTTAATTTCTCCCTCATATTCGAAGCCCTGGTGTAGCATGTTGTGCCAGGTACTGAGGGTGCACTCAACACAGATACGACCCCTGGGCTAAGGCCTTGGGCTCCGGGAAGCTGACTCTACCTCCCTCCATCTCCCCGAGCAGAGGTCACGTATCCTGTTTATGCCGGGGAAATGCTCCTGATCTCTGACATTGACTCTGTGTGTCCCAGCCACGCGGACTCTTGCCTCTCTTGCTCCATTCCTATAATCCTGTCCTATGGAGGAAGAAGAAAAAAAGTGTAACAAGGAAGGGACATGGGGCATCGGAAGGTTACAGGCAGAACGTCCGGATGTTGATTTCCGTGGGAGAGAGAGAGGAGGATGTGGTTAAGGAGGAATGTCGTAGGCTTTTCAGAGGCAGGGAATGGTGCTATTTTGAAGCTGAGTAGAGAATATACGGTGTCTATTTTTCTTTCTTTTAAGCTGTCCCTAGGTAACGGAGTTCGAGATCTTCACAACAGAGCAGCTCAACGTGTCGCCTCTAGCTGGTGACTGCAGGTGGACTGGAGAACTATTTCAATTAACTGGAGATGTTGGAGAGGTCATTGGTGAGGACGTTGAGTTTGTGGGATGGCCTGCTAACGGGAAGCAAAGATGAGCTGGAAACTTCAGAGGGAGAAAAACGATTGTAGAAATTGGTCTCAGATTGCAGAAAAAGTGATCCCTGTTAGGAATTTGGAAAACATTATGCTGAGTGAAATAAGCCAGTCCCAAAGGGACAAATACCATATGTTCTTCCTGATCAGTGACAACTAACTGAGCACCAAAAAGGAAACCTGTTAAAGTGAAATGAACACTACGAGAAACGGTGACTTGATCGGCCCTTGCCCTGACTGTTGATGAACAACTAATACGTTATCCCTCTTAGTATTTTTTTTGTTTGTTCTACTTAATACTTTTGATTGAATACTGTAATCAATACACAATTATTCTTAAGTGTTGAAACTTAACTGAAAAGTGATCACTGTTAAATATAAGAGTGGGAATAAGAGAGGAATGAGATGTGCAATTCGGGACATGCTCAAGCTGACTTGCCCCAAACAGTAGAGTTAGAAACATACCAGGGGAATCCAATTCAATCCCATCAAGGTGGCATGTACCAATGCCATCTCACTAGTCCCAGTGATCAATTTCTGTTCACAATTGATCATAATGATGACTAAAAACCAAAGGGATCACATAAACAAGAATAGTGTCTGCAAATACTAGCTGATAGAATAAAAAAGGGAGAGGAACAATCCAACATGGGAAGCGAGATACACAGCAGACCCATAGAATGGCAGATGTCCTAAACAGCACTCTGGCCTCAGAATCAGACCTTAAAGCACGTGGATCTGCTGAAAAGCCCATGAGAGTATTTCAGGCATGGAAAGCCAAGACACTCTGGGGAAAAAAAAAAAAAAAAACAAACCACAAACCTAAATGAAAGATCTCCGTGAGTGATATCCTAGTGGATAGAACAGGTCATCAAAGAAGGAGGTACCTTTCTCTGAAGGGAGGAGAGAACTTCCACTTTGACTATGACCTTGTCTAAATATGATCAGAGTCGGTGAACTCAAAAGGCTTCCATAGCCTTGGAAACTCATGACAAGAGCCTAGGGTGATTACTGATGCCATAAACAAGAGTGTCAACTTGTTAAGTCAACAACAGGAGTCACTGTGCACTTACTCCTCATGTAGGATCTCTGTCCTTAATGTGCTGTACATTGTGATTTAATGCTATAACTAGTACTCAAACAGTATTTTTCACTTTGTGTTTCTATGTGGGTGCAAACTGTTGAAATCTTTACTTAATACAAACTAAACTGATCTTCTGTATATAAAGAGAATTGAAAATGAATCTTGATGTGAATGGAAGGGGAGAGGGAGAGGGAAAGGGGAGGGTTGTGGGAGGGACGTTATGGGGGGGAAGACATTGTAATCCATAAGCTGTACTTTGGAAATTTATATTCATTAAATATTTAAATTTAATTAATTTAATATTTATATTCATTAAATATTAAAAAAAAGAAATTGGTCTCTGATTGCAGAAAGGCTAGGAAGAGAGTGAGAAGAAGATGACAGAATCTTTCAAAGCATTTTAAGCATTTCTTTTCTTTGCTTTTTGTTAATTAATTTACAAGTCCAGCGCAGAGTTTCAGAAGGGGCAGGAGCGCAGCAGTGCAAATGCTTCTCTGCACCAGAGAGAGGATTCCTCCAGGCAGTGCCGCCTGGGACGACGCAGAAGCCGCTCTCAGGATGTTGCTATGTTGATCCAGCTTTTCCTTCAAGTTTATTTACTTATTTTTATTTATTTGAAAGGTAGAATGGGTGGTGGAGGCGGGGAGCGGGGAAAGAGAGAGAGAGAGAGGGAGGTCCATCTGGTGGTTCCCCTGCAGAATGCCCGCGAGAGTCAGGGCTGTCACAGCCCGAAGTCGGGACCGGGAGCTCCAGTCCAGCTCTGCATCCGGGGCGGAGGGAGCCCCTGCAGGATCACCCGCTGCCTCTCAGCATGCACATTATCAGGAAGCTGCCATGGAGGGGAGACTGGGCCCAGGCACGCTGATGTGGGACGCGGGCATCCCAAGTGGAGGCCATGACACCTGCCCCTGGACACGGCTTTTATAGATCATTTTAATTGAGTATCACACAGTTGAATGTGGTGAAAGTGAGACGGTGATGCCATAGGAGATGGAGGAGTGATCCTTGTGAAACTGACCGTCCTCACCTATGTTTAACTGCATCTTGGGATGTAAAATAATCTTAGACCAGTTCAAACGTCTAGCGAAGGAGCTGTCCTGAGAACACACTGATTTTCTGAGGGCCCGTTTTACTGGGAAGTGAACTAGATCTTGAAGAAGTCGTGACTTCTTCACTGGCATAGTCCATGGCCCCAAGACTGCTCTCCTAGAGGATGGGGCTGGGGAAGTTCACAAGCAGGAAACAAACTGGAGAGCTTAGAGTTTCATCAAAATACCTCAGTTTAGGATTTTTGAAATATGATGTTCTTATATCACCTAGATAAATGCAGTGGGTAAAATGATTTATTTCAGAAATCGTACACGTTTTAGTTAGATATGTATTAAAATATATTTGGGGGCCGGCGCCGCTGCTCAATAGGCTAATCCTCCACCTAGCGGCGCCGGCACACTGGGTTCTAGTCCTGGTCGGGGCGCCGGATTCTGTCCCGGTTGCCCCTCTTCCAGGCCAGCTCTCTGCTGTGGCCCGGGAGTGCAGTGGAGGATGGCCCAAGTGCTTGGGCCCTGCACCCCATGGGAGACCAGGAGAGGCACCTGGCTCCTGGCTTCGGATCAGAGTGGTGCGCCGGCCGCGGCGGCCATTGGAGGGTGAACCAACGGCAAAAGGAAGACCTTTCTCTCTGTCTCTCTCTCTCACTATCCACTCTGCCTGTCAAAAAAAAATATATATTTGGGACGATTGTACTTACTACTGTTAAAGAATGAGAATCTATGTGTAATTTCCTTCTGGCGTGTCTTGGCATAGGTATTTATGATTGCTCTACCCCAGGAAGGAGCAATTCCATGAAAAGTATTCGTAGTTTCTCTAGCAACATATTTGGTATTAAAACGCTAGGAATTTTTAAAGTTTGCTTATGGAATGTTAAATTTCTGTGCAAATGTATGGTCTCACAAAGTATCCTTTTGAAATTACTATTAATATTTCATATATTTTGTAACAAATGACTTTCTTTGGTCAGCTAATCGAATATGTGAAGAAAATTATTTTTGTTTGTTTTGCATCAATTCAAAAGTTCTTTTATTGGGGTGTCCTCATATGAACTGTTTAAGAATGATGCATGAGGAAATCAGTATTTTTTCTTTCATCTTGTTCGTTAGAGAAAGGGAATTTCAGACACTGGCCAAAGTCTGAACACAGGGCTTTATTCATCTTTCCTATTAAAGATCTTGTGTTACCACTGCTCAAGTCATTACATTGTTTCCTTAATGTAAAGTGCTTTTTGTGATCAACATGGACATAAGCTTAATATGGTGATAAAAAGATTCTAAATGGATAAAAAAATGACAAGATTGTAAATACAGAAACCTGAATATAACCCTACCATACAACCCAACTATCCCACTCCTTGGAATTTACCCAAAGGAAATTAAATTGGCAAACAAAAAAGTTGTCTGCACCTTAATGTTTATTAACGTTATAACTAGTACTCAAACAGTGTTTCACACTTTGTGTTTCTGTGTGGGTGCAAACTGTTGAAAGCTTTACTTAATATATACTAAATTGATCTTCTGTATATAAAGAGAATTGAAAATGAATCTTGATGTGAATGGAAGGGGAGAGGGAGCGGGAAAGGGGAGGGTTGCGGGTGGGAGGGAAGTTATCGGGGGGAAAAGCCACTGTAATCCATAAACTATACTTTGGAAATTTATATTTATTAAATAAAAGTTAAAAAAAGAAAAAAATAGCTAATACCAGGGTCGATAGGAAGGCCAAGGAGAATAGGAGCAATAGATGGCGGCCAGCAAAGTCTGACAGGTGAACCATTATTAGTATCTAAGTTCAAGTGGATTTTATTGAAAAGTATGCAGAGATCTACGATTAAACTAATTTAGGGGCAATTTAAAACACTGAATGAAGGAAACAAATACTGGAGCACTAATAGAATTGTCACCTTTTTTTTTTTTTTTTTGAAATTCAAGGTTGAAACCATCCACTTCCCTGAAGTGTAAAAGCTGTTTAATTTTAGACACAGACTTTGAAAAACTGGAAGCCTCTCTGGAATTAGTTAGCAACAAAACAAACAAAACGGTAAGAACTCGGCTACACAAATGACGTGGATTTTTTTTTAAAAAATGTGTTTACTGGAGGTCTACTGCTTCGGTGAGGTTTCCAGAGAAAGGATGGAAGTCGTGACTTCAGCATTCCCAGACTGTGATGCTGTGAGCGCATCAATGAGCACCTTTGCTTAGGTATAGATACACATTGCATCTACAAATATAATGTTTTGGTTAAAAAATACAGTCTTTTGTCATATGAGAAAGAAACTTGACAGTTTAATATAATGGTTTGAGGTGGAGCTAGCCTCATGGTGAAGCTAAGCCTCACTTTTAACTTTTTCTTTCTTTTTTAATTAAACAAACAGTAATCTTTGCCTGTCCACTCTGGGCTGACGCTGTGCTGTTCAGCCACCAATCACTCCAGCCCGGGCATTCCTTGAACAAATACAGACGCTGTCTTTTAATGCTGCCCTTGCTGGAGGCACAGGGCTCCTTAGCCAGGCGGTGTTGGAAACTGGTCAAGTAGCCGTGGAAGCAAGGTTGACCAGATGGAGAGTCTGGGGTAGCGGATGGTCTGGCGGTGGCTGTGGGGACATGGCCCAGTGCTGTGGCTCTGGCTAAGGGAGGATAAAGGCGGTCAGTGGAGGAGGGAAGAGAAGGGGAGCTGGGGGACAGGAGGTGGGGGACGCCACCCCACCCCTTGCAGGAGGATGAGAGCTGCAGAGGCAGTAGGTCAAGTCCAGACTAAGCCGACATGCAGAGGGACACTTGGTTCCTTTGGCAGCCCTGTGCCCCAGGCGTTTGGAACCCTTGCTCTGTGCCCGCCGCCTGCCCCTGCCCCATGCATTCCCACCCCTCTCCTCTCTCCCTACTTCCTCTCTGCAGCCTGCCCTTCTTGGTCTTCATCTGGACAAATCCTCCTGGCCCTTCAACGCGCAGTGCGCCGTCGCTTCTTCTCTGAAGCACTCCATGATTTCTCTCCCTAACGGCCCCCTCCTCTTCGGTTCCATAGCCATTTTGCTGTGAGCTCCAATTTGGCACCAGACACGCTGTAGCCAGGCTTTTCAGCAATGACTTAGCTCCTTCTCTGTGCCAGGCAGTGGGGCCGGGATGAAGCAGACACAGAGCTGCACTGAAGGAGCTCAGTCTAGAGAGGGAGGCCGGGGTGTAAACCAACCACTCACAGCACTGTGACAACCGAGCCATAAGAAGCATACACAGGCCGGTGCCGCGGCTCACTAGGCTAATCCTCCACCTGCGGCGCCGGCACACCGGGTTCTAGTCCCGGTCAGGGTGCTGGATTCTGTCCCGGTTGCCCCTCTTCCTGTCCAGCTCTCTGCTGTGGCCGGGAGTGCAGTGGAGGATGGCCCAAGTGCTTGGGCCCTGCACCCCATGGGAGACCAGGAGGAAGCACCTGGCTCCTGGCTTCGGATCATTGTGGTGCGCTGGCTGCAGCAGCCCTTGAAGGGTGAACCAACGAAAGGAAGACCTTTCTCTCTGTCTCTCTCTCTCACTGGCCACTCTGCCTGTCAAAAAAAAAAAAATTATAAAAAGAAGCATACACAAGGCACAGGTTTAGCAGAGAGAAGGTGGCTGGCTGGGTCTAGGGATGCAAGTCTCAGGGAAGACCTGCGTGGCAAGCGGAGGCCAAGTAACACCGCTGAGCTGTGTGATGATGGGAGCATTCGTCTCAGTAGCCTTGCCGCCTACCACAGTGCCCAGCACACGGTGGTGGTCAAGGTGGAGCCACAGAATTTGCCTGAATGAACAGGAACCGGGCTCAAGGGGCCCAGCATGTAGCAGTCCATTTTCTGTGTACTCAAAGTCGTCTCTTTGCAAGGTTTTGCAACCTGGGCCTCTGCCAGTGTGCACCTGCGCAGAGGAGTGGGACGCCCACTGTTTTCTCGTGTGGGAGGATTGTGAAATGGCCGTGGTGTGTGCAGCACCACTTATTTTACGTAGAGATCCTCTTAATCTGCTTCTGTGGTATAAGAGAATTGCTAAAAATCAAAGTAACAGGACGTTGCAGACTTTCGGAAAAAACGTCGTCTTCTTTATGAAAACATGTATTTTGCAAACATTAACATTGACTTTAAATAATTATTACAGACAGAGTTAAAATGAGAAGCATGAATGTCTTTGGCATGGGGCCAGTTTATGTCTAACACGTTATTACACAATAAGGTGGTGTCGGATTCTGTTTGTCTTTTTGAAGCCATCAAATCCGCTATACTTCCATTAAAGTGAATAGAGTTTGTGTTTAGAAAATGAATTCCAATGTTATACTTACTGACTCCATATTAATAAAATGCTTGCCTGTAACCCTCAGAAAGGACAGTATCAGTGACAAATTGTCTGGCATCTTTGTAGATTCAGAATTGGAACCAAACTGATTATGATAACGACACATTATAGAATCTCACCTCATCTTTCCTTTTTTTAAGCATTACATAAAAAAGAACAGTATTTAATTGAAAGGCCATAAAAATTCACATCATCACCATAAATATAAACTCCAGTTTACAGATGACTACAATGAGGAAATCTGTTAGTTAATTATGTAGCAACCTGGATTTGGTTCTCAAAAAAATTTCTAAGCTTATGTTCCTTAACACCATATGTTCCAGGGAACAGGAAAGACATCTGAATTCAAATATTTTGAAGAAATGTGTATTTAGCAACTGAATACATGCTAAAGGGAATAATTTACAGCAGCAGTTTCGTTACAGATTTTGCTCCAGTTTTCTAGTTCCCATCTGAAAGGCAAGGATAAATACAGATACGGAACATGTTTACCACCTGGCAAAAAACATGCTTACTGAGTGGACACACACCTTCTGCCCTTCAGCAGTACAAAGCCACCTTGTCACCTGTGTGGGAAAATCTTGCAACTTAGGATGATGTCGAACACATCGCAATGGAGTACTCATAGAAAGTTGTATTTTACACCATTCCACCTTTGCAAAAATTATTTACATCCCCTTTGCCTAATGTGTAGGTAGCAAAGATATTAAACACATACCATTGAAAATCACTAAATAATACATTAAAAAGAAGCATCGAGTGTGCATTTACATGCATTTACACTACGTTTGGTTTCCGCTGGGCCATCTTTTCTCGCTATGATGCGTCTTTTTCATACCTTAAGATTGCTGTCATGGATTGTGTATGGTCATACAAAGCTCTCAACCAAGTCTCATCTCGGATAATACATGCATATGCCAAAGTCTATTAAAATGAATTACTGAGTGGGACGTTAACTGTTTTCGTGCAAACTGCCCTGTCTTGATACATATTGGCGGAAGATTACGACTGAAATGAGTTACTTATCTGCAAGTCATATATCTGCAATTTTCTTCGAACCGTTAGACTCCATGGTTTATAGAGACATGCCAGCAGATTTGTTTTGTTTCTTTTAATTGGAGTCTAGATTTTTTTTGTTGGTTTTTCATAATGCTAAGCAAAATGCATTCAGATTTTGGATGGCATCCATGAAGTTATCATATAATCGCTATCCCTTCAAATTCTTTACTTTTGAGGATTATTATGAAATGAGATACTTCTGTTACAGCAAATAAATTTGTTTCAGCTGCAAATTTAGAATGAATGGCAACACTGAATTTTAGTACAGTTAAGATATTCTATGAACACGAAAGAATGACCTTTGGGGCACTCTTCATTTTTTGATTTAGATTTCAAACACTATTTTTTGTACAGGAGTGTGTCCTTCAAATATTTTAACAATTCAACTTCTATCTGAGGATGAACATCTAAAAGCAACACCATTATACTCAATGGAGACTAAAATTAAATGTGAATATTGCTAGGCTTTCATTTGAAACAAGCGTCAACAAGTTGTTTATTCAAAGTAACAATTAAAACTGAAAGGTGAGCTTCCATCTGGGATGTAGTTCAGCTGATAGGGAATAAAATTTCACTAGTCTGAGGTGAGAAATTAATGCTACGTTAATTTGAATTCTAAGACAGCTGGAGTTAGAATTGCACCATGACTTCATTAGTTAGCAACACGATGTTTTCTGTTCATTTTTGGGCATGATGAAGGATCTAAGAAGGGATTCCTAGAAAGGTGACTGCAGTGCAGAAAAACCAGACGGGAATGCTGCAGGCTCAGGTGGCTTGGGGTGAATGAGCCCCAACAAACTGAGGACAATGAAGGGGCGACTTCTGACCTCAAAAACTTTCGCCAGGCAGGTGCCTGGTCTTGCGGTGAAGCCGCCGGCTAGAATGCCTCATCCCCGGCAGAGTGCCTGGCTTTGATACTTGGCTCTGATTCTTGACTCCAGCTTCCTCTTAACGCACACCCTGGGAGGCAACAGTGGCAGTGGCTCAAGTAATAGGTCCCTGCCTCCCACAGGGGGACCTGGACTGAGTTCCTGGCCCCTGGGTTTGGTCCTGGCTGGATCACTGTGGGCATCTGGGGACTGAAATAGCAGATGGGAATTCTCTCTCTCTCTTGCTCTCTCTCTCTCTGTGAGTGCCTGAAAAAATTACATTGAAAAAATAAAAAAAAATCTTTTACCACATTCTGTCAATTGTATGAAACAAACAAACAAAAAAAACTTTACGCTGTTTAGGCGCGGGTTGTGTCCTGGAAAATAGTTTGCATAAAAATCACTCTGTGGACTTCCAAAGCATCATGTATTCCCCATGTAGATAATTATCTTAAAGTGAGGTGAGGTGAGGCAGATGATGCAGATGTAAACAGTGGAGATTCTGACTTTCGTTGTTCTAAATGTTACTGATCTCTCTCTGCGGAACCCGACACTGACATAGCTGCTACAGGAATCCTGAGAGAGCTTTTATGTCTCAACCATCATGCGGAGATTCAAGTACAGAAAGATATTTTCCCATTAATACTATGCTAACAGTATTAATAGAAAATTAATATTAACACTATATTAAGACAATGCTTAATATTTTGTGAGATACGCAGTTCCTTTTCATGGACCCACTAGACAGAAAACATGTACTTAACCAATCCTCTTGTTTCTTTCCTGTTTTGCTGCTTGAGTGCTCTGCTGTTCTGAGCACCTCATGCAGTTAAAATTAATTTAGATAATACTTAGAACAGCTTTCATTGGTTTGGTTTCCTCAGGAAAAAAAAATGAAGCATAATTTATATTCTGGTTTCAGGATTAAATGTTAATAATGTATATAGATATTTTAGGACAATATCAGGTATCCCTTTTACAGATCTGCGAATGTCAAAGGAAAAAAAGCAGCACACAACTGGAATCTTAAAACAAAACTATATAGCACAATAACTGTAAGACAAAAACCTACTCTAGCTTAGAAAACAGCTAACCTTTACTGCATATTTGTCATGGTACATTTAAATTATCGTTTTAATAAAATACATCTTTAGGTCAAAGCTGAAAGAACACATCAGTAGTCGATCAGTGTAGCCCATTCTTCCTCGGGTGGTGCGTGTCTGTGTTCGTACTTCCGCGGAGCGCGTCCTTCCTCCCATCTTTCTCCCTGTCCTGCTCCAGGACAAACACCAGTGCGGCAGGCAGAGCCACCCCGGCCCCCAGCCGCGTTCTGGAATCTTCGTCAGCGGAGCCGGGCCACGCGGTGCACGGCGGACACGCGCTCCCGAGCAAGGCTTGGCTGATGGCGCTGGCTCCGCCCGCGGGCGGCGTGGCCAAGGGCGCCTTCGTTTCTCGGGCAGGAAGAGAGCGACACCGGTACAGTCTGCGCCCCGGGACGCGCACGGGGCCCTGGGGTCGGGGGCCGTCGCGGCCGCACACACCCGCAGTTCCGTCCCGGGGCCCGCGCGGCTCAGACGCTGCGGGGCGCCCGCTCGAACTCGTGGGTCCTCCGGTTCCTGCCCTTCTTGCTCTCCTGCAGGTGCTTCCACTTGGTGCCGCCGCCCTGCGCGTGCCCCGGCCGCGGCCGGCGCTGCTTGCGGTCCCTTTTCCACACCTGCTCGCAGAACTCGTCCATGGTGTTGAGGTGCGGGTGGCTGAGGAGCTGCATGAAGTCCCGGTACCACACCTTCTGGCTGGGCGTCAGGCCGGGGGCCGCCTCGCGCGCCGCGGCGCCGGCGCCGTCCCGGGGCAGCAGCGCGTCCAGGTGCTCGGCGTCGATGACCTCCAGGCGCACGCGGAGCAGCGTCTGCATGAAGCCGTGCTCCACGGCCTGGCACAGGTAGCGGCCCGCGTCCCGCCGCTGCAGGCTGCGCAGCAGGAGCCCCTGCTCCGTGCGGATGAGGTGCTCGTCCACCCGGACCTGCGGAGGAGAGCGGGCGTGAGGCGCGGGCGTGAGGCGCGGGCGTGAGGCGCGGGCGTGCGTGAGACAAGGGCGCGTGCCGGAGCCCCAGCGGGGGACCAGCCACCGCCGAGGCAGCTCTGGCCCAGCAGCGATGGCAGGTCCACCTCGGAACAGCTACAGTGGCGCACAGAGGGGAGAGAGAGAGAGGAGAGACAGAGTGTGTGAGTGTGTGTGTGTGTGAGAGTGTGTGAGCATGAGAGAGTGTGCGTGTGTGTGAGAGAGTGTGAGTGTTAGAGTGTGTGTGTGAGAGAGAGTGTGAGTGTGAGAGTGTGTGTGAGTGTGAGAGAGTGTGTGTGTGTGAGAGTGTGTGTGAGTGTGAGAGAGTGTGTGTGTGTGAGAGACAGAGTGTGTGAGCGTGAGAGTGTGTGTGAGAGAGAGACAGAGGGACAGTGTGTGAGCGTGAGAGAGAGTGTGAGTGTGTGTGTGTGTGAGAGATAGGGAGAGAAGAGAGAAACTGTGTGAGAGTGTGAGTGTGAGAGAGTGTGAGTGTGTGTGTGTGAGAGAGAGACAGAGTGTGTGAGTGTGAGAGAGTGTGAGTGTGTGTGTGTGTGAGATAGGGAGAGAGAGAGGAGAGAAACTGTGTGTGTGAGAGAGTGAGTGTGAGAGTGTGTGTGAGAGAGTGAGTGTGTGTGAGTGTGAGAGAGTGTGTGTGTGAGTGAGAGAGATAGGGAGAGAGGAGAGAAACTGAGAGTGAGAGTGTGAGGAGTATGAGTGTGTGTGTGAGAGTGTGTGAGTGTGAGTGTGTGTGTGTGAGAGAGAGAGAGAGAGAGAAAGAGAGAGACAGAGACTGGGCCGGGCTGAAGCCAGGCGCCCGTAACTCCATCTGGGCCTCCCATGGGGGTGGCAGGGACCCAGGTACTTGATGGAAGCAGACGGGGCCTCAATCCCAGGCTCTCCCATGTGGGATGCGGGTATCTAGAGTGGGGCTTAACCCGATGCCCCACACACCCACTCCTATTGATTAAGATGCACTGGGAAACATTGGTTGTGCAATTATTTTTACAGAATTTCTTATAATAGTTTAAGATAATGCCAGAAAAGAACCAAGATAGACTTTATAAATTTTAAATAAATATGGGAGATAAAAACATTAATATTGGTTAACATTATTAACATTAGTTAAAAATAAAATTGGAACTAAGAACCATGATAGTAGAAAACAGTGGGGGCATTAAAATGAATTTAGATTAAAATTTGAACAGATGACATTTTCAAAAAGCAGCAGTTGAGCAAGCAGAAGAAACTGTCTTAGATACGACATTAATATGAGGCTACATTTCTAACTTGATTTTCATGCTGAACACAGTTTCCGATTGAGATCTCAAAGCCTAACCTGATAATGTCCCAAATTCATCTTCATATCTGTAGGATGCCATTGTGTAAAGACTGCTTAGAATGTCAAAAAAGATAATGGGAGCATTTTTATCTTTATGTTCATATTATGCCTGTACATTTCTCTGCCATAAGGCGTTTTACAGATTCCATAGTCTGGTTATGCTCCGGTGCCCGTTTATGGCACTTAGAGTGGTGGTGCTCATCCTGGCTTCCCACATCGGAGTGCCTGGGTTCAGGTCCCTGCTCTGTGGCTTATTCCAGCCTCCTGCTGATACAGCCTGGGAGGCAGCAGATAATGGCTCAGGTGGTTGGGTGGTGCAGCCCTGGGGGGAGACTCGGATGGGGTTCCCAGCTCCTGACTTCAGCCTGGTCCAGCCTCACTGTTGTGGAATGTGGGAAGTGAACCCGTGGATGGGCGCTCTGTCACCATCTGTCTTTCTAATAATGAATAAATAAATACAAACTTAAAAAAGCTTTAAAGATGTATAGAGCGCTCACTGGGATTTTTGCATATATATATATTTTTTTAATTTACAGAGGAAGAAATAGCTCCATTGAGGAGGAAAATCGGCCTGATGCTTCATCAGTAGTTTATTCAGACTGATTCTGCAGATCCTGGGTCCTAAATCTACCACTCCCTTCTCCCCGTCTCTCCTTCTCATTGGAGGAGTAACTAGCAGAGAAAGGTAAACAGGTTTGCAGAAAAGAATGAACACAGTTACTAGGATGATTTGATTTTTTGTGTGTGCACAAATATAGCTAACAGAACTATGTTGTAGTGACACAGTAAGAAATAAGGAGACCCTAAAATAGGCTCCTAAACTGCTCTGGGACAGACTCGTACCACATCACACACACACACACACACACACACACACACACACCCCGCCCCTCCTGGCACGCACCCAGGAATGCCGTCAGCCTGGGGGAACACTTGTTTAATGGATGAGCTATTGATCCGTTAAGGAAAGGCTAAGGGTTCTCAGTGTTTTTCTTCCCCTCAGCTCTGCAGAGCTGGGACTGCCCAGCAGCATGCGTTGGACAGAAATGACCCGTCCGTTTCACGCCTGTACCTCTTCCTTTCGCTCTTCATTCCGCCGCTGGAACTGCCAGTACACCAGGGCCCTCTGTGACTTGGGACTGCATTCCAGGAACGTGCTACTGTTCTCCACCCCGTAGATGATTCTCTCTTCAAGGCTGTGGCCATGGTGATTATCTGGCCAGGGGTGAGGAAATGAAATGAGAACGTATTAGAGAGGCAATGTCAACTTTCCAAAGCACTTGCCTGGAAATTCAGTTGGAAGCTGTTTTCCAATCGAGTGAGGATGGCAGGAAAGGCGAGGGCCCAAGGTTTCGGAACCCAGTGCCTCCCTAAATGGACTCGTGACTTTGGTGTGAGTATTTACATCATATACAGGGTTGCCCAGCAGAAAACAGGATTATGTTAACAAAGTCAGTCATGTGTGTAGTATCACTATAAATCTTTATACGCCATGATAATGCTCCACGAGAAATTATTTTCCCTACAAAGCTCTATGCTCTGGCAAATTGAGCCACTTTGTATTATATTATTCTCTAGGAGAAAAGTTATTAGACTAGGCTTTTGTAACTAAGGATCTCTTTCTGAGAAATTATTTTGCCTCATTGTGTCTGTTTTTCATCTGTAGAATTAAATTCACCCCCAATAATATTTATCTAGCATTTCACAGAAGGTAGATTTCAGGAAGTTTATACTCTCACCAGTAACCCCTAAATAATCCACAGGTTGGTTCTGAAGACCAGTTGGTGTGAAATGTTTGGGACAGCTCCGAAGAAAGATGTGTAATTATAATGCAATGTGGTTTCCATTGTCCTTATTTTAAAATAACACATCTTATATTATTTTCAAAAATTAGGCTCTGGAATATGGCAAGATACAGCCACTCAAAAACCTGTTTCCTGATTAAGTTTCTATTATTTTACCCTTGATGTAACCTCCTTCAACATGGTCACTGAAACACAGCTCAGATCAAAAGGACACACAGGGAGTCCAGGTAAAACTCATGCAGAGAACAAAATTCCACATTATCTCTTATGATCCTGTTTCCATTCTGACATCCTGTACAATCTGGATCTCATTAACTTAATTTAGAAAATAATAAATGCATTTTCACAAGCATAGAAAGCTGACAGCGAAAACAGATGAAAGAGTTTTGCTATTTCGGACTCAGCGAGGTTTTAATTAAAAAAAAATGTCCCCTCCCTCCCTTTTGGTGTCTCTTTGACAGTTTTACTCTCTTCATAATCAACAGGATCCTTTTGTCTGTCAGAACCAATATGGTTTTCTCTCACTAGGTTTAAAACTTTCCATCCTGTCCCAGTCCCTGTCCATGGCCCATGGCCTGCCCTCCCACTCTCCCCGCTGCAGGCCACCCCCTGCCTCTGTCTTCCATCTCCAGGGAAGTGAGGCTTGGCGCTCGCATCTCAGCTGCACCCTAGCTGCTTAAACAAAACTCTTCTATTGTGCTTCACCCTTCTTATTGAAAAGATCAATTCTCTGGGAATGGGAAAAATAAGACATGACTGGCATGGGAAAAAACAATACTGTGTAACAGATTTCAAGTCATTTTTTATGCTGGAGATACATATCTTTGTGTGTTGGTATCTATAATGGCCATAGAAGATTTTTTCCTTCTGAAATTATTAGTGCATATTGAATTGAAAAATATGGCACACACACTAGCTCGCAAGACATCTGCTTCCCTGGATAGAGGTGAGTTGAACCGCTGTGTCCAACAGGGGCAGACATATCTGTGGTTCAGGAACTACTATGAGTAATTGAATACCTGATCCCGGAAGTCAATGGAATTTACATTAAATGCATTTGTTCCTCTGCTAATTGTTCTGCAGCTTGAACTTTTTGATTAAGAAACCCTTTTACTTTTAGGAAGACCCCTCATGACACACCTGACAGTGTGATAACGTTAGATAAGCCTACTGGATTTACAAACAACCCAGTGATCTCCCAGCATCTTCCTTTTCCATTGGCTGCACCTCCCAAGCCCACCTCTCTCAGGCAGAAATTTTAAAGATTTATTTATTTATTTACTTGAAAGATGGAGCCACAGAGAGGAAGAGGCAGAGGCAGAGAGAGAGAAGGCTCCCATCCGATGGCCCCTTCTCCAAGTGGCCCCAGTGGCTAGGGCTGCGCCTTGGCAGGAGCCAGGAGCCAGGATCTCTGTCCGGGTTTCCCACCTGGGTGCAGGAACCCTACCATCTGGGCCATCCTCTTCTGCTCTCCCTGGCACACCAGCAGGGAGCCAGATTGGCAGTGGAGCAGCTGGGACTTGAGTGGCACCCATATGGGATTCCGGCACCGCAGGCAGTGGCTTAGCTCACTATGCCTCAGAGCCGGTCCCTAGAACTTTCTTACAGTAACCAACTTGTTTCTTTTCTAGGCTGCTTTTCTAAGTTACTACCACAATCTGTGGACATCTCAGGCAGAGGAAGTTATTGCTCTCAAACACAGAACTTAAATAAAGTCTTAAATAAAGTCCTTCAATGCCGTAGCTACCACATAGCTAAGAAGACCAACGTGACTTGTATAATAGCAAACAGGAATGTTCAATGTTAATATAACATTATTTTTTTTTAAAAATCACTGCATTTCTATTAATTTAAACATTCTGGCTAATCCATGGAGATAGCATTTTATGATCTTTCTAGTAGTTCTGAGAAACTTGTTCACTTTTTGTTTCCTCTTCAAGTTCTCCTCTGGTGGTGGCAGACTTTTCCCAATGTGCTACAAATAAAACCATCCTGATGGCAAGTTTTTTTCTTATACTTAAAAACATTTCATTGTATGTGCTACTCTCTGTGGTAGAATCCAATACAACTGCATTAGCTTAACAAAGCTTTACACCCAGTGTGTTTGCTTTAGTCTGACTACAGCAGTACTTGGTCGCCGATGGTCTTCAAACACATGGTACTCAGGTGCTTTCTCTCCTGAGTAAGAGAGGAACCACACATGATGCCTTTGGCTCATTGGCTTGGTGCCATTAGTTAGTTTGCTGTGAAAACTACATTCGCCAATGTGTTAAGGTCTCATTCTCCATTATGTTGACCTTTTTTTTTCTATAAACAAAAAGAAACATCTTCAAGCTGGTAACAGTGAAGCCAGCAGTCCTGTCGTAATAACTATCAATTATGGCTGGTGGTACACAGAGGTACTATCGTGCTTCTTTGGTTGGAGATTCTCCTATTTTATGTTTTGTTAGATTCTGCTGCCATCAGCCATAACTATAAAAGTAAATTTACATGGGACATGGCAGTTTCTGTGCAGAACATCTCTGCCACTGGCAAATTTTAATTTAGGACCAAAATGTTAGTTGAAAGTGGTGTTGGCCAAGCATACAAATATTTGAGTGTTCAGATGAAATAACCACTAAACATTTTTCTGTTAATTTTGACATCTTTTAAGCAGTTATCTAATAGCTATTTAAAAAACAATGATGAGACAGTGTTTAATAAATAGCTATTTCTCTTCCTGATTCTTCTACCCTAGACACTTGGATAATTTTTTACAACAAAGAAAGCATTAGTTCTCACTCTGTTTCCTTTTCTGTTTTTCTTACTCTCCCTGTCTCTCTGAATCTCTTTCTCCATAATATTTACCAATGGGAACAGTATTTTGACTCTTGTCCTCTTTAGCTTTATTGTATTCTGTCTTTACTGAGATGTCACGTTTGGTTGTTTATAAAGCTAACGGCTCTGTATGAGTGCATAGTACAGCTGTACTCCAAGTATTTTTCATTTAATATTAAACTCACAGTTACCCAACATGAATAAAATGCTTAGCTGAGGAAATACTGTGGAATAAAGATTTCCTAAGGATATGAAATCTTACAGACGCAAGGTAAGTGTATTCTAACATCTTCCTCTGGATTAAACTGGTGGATCTGAGAGTAATTGGAACGCATTGTTTTAATCACATCAGATAATGGACTGTAATGGGGTCCCACTGGTGTATATCGAGGGAACCCATAAGCAACGCTCTTGTTCTCCCCTGCATTTACGTCCTGATATTGTTGAGTAGAGCATCCTTTTCATGGCGGGATTTTTTCCAAGTTCACCACTGGAAAATTTTTCTTCTGTTCTTGGTTTTTAGGAATTACTGAGATTCTGTTGAATGACTGTCTATTTCTTTTTTGCTAGGAACTTTGTTATCTTCTGTATTTCATTCTACATTGGCTAACAAAAAACTATTAGACAAATTATATGTCTTTTTGCACCATCTCCTTGCCACATGCCTGACTTCAATCTCTGCCAGTATTCCTTCTTTGGCTGTGTGGCCCTGTGGTTATCTTTATCTTATCTTTGCTTTTTAAAAATCAACTAATTATAAATTCTCTTAAATATATTAGGTCAGTTAGCAATTACAGACTATGTAAATTTTGCCCTTTAAAATATATTTCTTGTCGTACTTAAAGTACAGCTGTGTAGAATGTTGGTACAATGTCTGGTAACAGTGATAGTCATTGCTGTTACTGCTGGTTCAGGGTCTAAATGTTAAATCAGAACTTAACATCTTTCATGGAGAATACAGAATAAGACAAATGATGAAACCCTTCATGATCCTGCCTGCTCAAAGAAAATGTTTCCTTTCCTATACGTCTTGAAAGTCTCTTTTTACATATCTCTTTTGAACACATGTAGTCTAGCTTACTGTGATTATTGTTCAACAGTTTTTTTTTTTTTAAACCCCATCTAGAGTGTAAACCCCTGGCTGATGTTTGCTGAATGGCAAATCCAGGTAACTATGTTGAATTTAAAAGCTGAAATCTCATGTAATTTTGACATCTGTAAGATAGGGAGTTTTCATAATTCTGTTATGAAATGAATAAAAATGAATAAAAGTTTAGTCAATCAAGAAGGTCAGAGCAGTTGTCACCCTATTATGATAGAATATTGAACAGTGGATAGATACAGACATTTCAGCCCTTCTAAATTTGTTAAGCTTAATAATGTTCAAAAAGTTGATGTGAGAGATGGTAGGAGCAGATGACGCCTAATCAAGCATACTCCTCAATCAAAAACTCTGAATTCGAAACAATCAGAAGAGAAAGCTATATGAGACCCCTGTGGATATTTTCCCACATTTCCAGGGAAACCTTTACCATGGAAGGGTAGCCATGCCCATAAGTAATTTTATAGATGTTCAAGAAGAAAGGAATCTTACACTTAAACATTTTAAAATATTTTTCACACTTAGAAAGTAACGGTTTTAAATACAAGTGTTTGTCATGAAAATTACCAGTAGACATGAAGGGTAGAGTTGTTAAACTGGCATAGCAAATTCTTGTAGGTTCAGGAATCTGGCTGGTTATAGCAAAATAGTTGAGAGCAACAAAATAGTAAAATTATTTTAAAAGCACCACAGTGTGTTTGGATAGCACAATATTACAATATGTTGCAGCCGTTAATGACATGAAATAATGTTTTTAAGGAAGCAATCTTCAATTAATCATTTCCTCTTTTAGTGGGGTAATTTATGGAAATGAAATGAGTCTAATAAACCAGAAAAAATGGGAGGAAAGAAAGAAGTTAAATAAATTGCTTCCTTTTGTAACAACAAAAAATCATGATATCCATCATTTGGCCAGAAATATCATGTTGCTAAAGGCCTTATTTAGCATTTGATTCTCTTCCAATATAACAGAAACAGAAGGCATCACATTTCAGTTTTCCATTCTTTTCACTCTCCATTTTAACCCCATAAATGTCTCCCAAGATTGAAATGTGAATAATGTGACAATCTTAGGAAATCTGCTGTCATATGGAAAAGTCAAAGATGGATGAGGTAGTGAGCCATATATTCATTGAATTCTTTATATTTCTATTTCACATTTGATGTTATCCCTTTTATTAAAAGTTGAATTTCATAAGCAGTGTATATAAAACAAGAAGCAAATAGATTCAAAGTATTTTAAATATTTAGTTTTTTTTTAGCCATTTTTTTAATATTTAGTTTTTTTTTTTTAGCTAAACATAGTTGCTGGACTACATAAGGAGAAATCAAATTCCAGTTGTTTCCAACACATTGCACTTGTGTTTTCCTCAATAATGTTCAGTATGAAAGTCAGAGAGGAAATGCTGACCACGACTCTTGCTGACATGAATATTTGTGACAATGCATACTGAAATATAAATTTCATCACTTAGATTTTCCTTACTGTAACCTAGATCATTCCCTTCAGAGATAGAACAGGTATCTTATCAATAGAGAAGACTCTAATTTGATTGCAAGTGGATGAAAAACATCTCTTTAAGTAGAGGTAGCTGAAAAGAATGAATCACTATCTTTTGGGAAAATGAAATATTAAAAATGTTTAACCATAAAGAAACATTTCATTCATCCTTAATAGTCATGCATATTTTAACCTGGTAGCAATGGCTACAGCTGATCTAATAACCTCATTAACTGGGGCAGGCATCGTGGTGCCGTGCGTCAAGCCGCTGCCGGGGATGCCTATGTCTGCATCCCATACTGGAGTGCCCGGTTTGAGTCCCAGCTGCATTTAGGACCCACATTCCAGATCCAGCTTCCCGCTAACATGCCTTGGAAGCAGCAGCTGATGGTGCAAGAGCTTGGTTCCTGCCACCCACGTGGGAGACCTGGATGGAGCTCCTGGCTCCTGACTTTTGTCTGTCCTACCCGTAACACTTGTGGACATTTGTGCAGAGAACCAGTGGATGGAAGATCTCTTTCTCCATCTCTCTATATAACTCTGCCTTTCAAATAAGTTAATGAATCTTTTCAAAAGAACTCAATTATTGCAGTGCCCTTAAATTCTACAATCTATACTGAAGGGTAGGTGTATAACAAGGGCATGCTTGTTTATTTGATAAGATAATGCTTAGTCCACTGTCTCTCCAGTGTTGGGTATGATGCGTACATCAGTTAGCTTCACTGGAAAAGCCTGCTGCGTGTGTGTCTGCATGCATGCACAAGTAATGCTCGTGTGTGTGTGTGTGTGAGTGTTAATGCACATGCATGTGTACTTAATCTACCTAGTGGGAACATCACCAATGTATTTGAAGTTTAGTGGATGTGACTTGTCAAGTGCAAAAAGATCCGATTAATTAAACCTCAGAGAAAATTTAATCTTGCAACTTATTAACTTGTTAAAATCAGCTTAAGTGGTTGAATGACTGTTTTATAGCCTAAATTAAGCTTTGTCTTTGGTGCTGGGAAGTAACCATCAACCAGAATACAACATTTAGAATTTTACAATCTAAATAGTTTCCACTGTTTCCTGGATTCGCAGATTCCTATGGATTTGTGTTAAAAATGTGCTAGTTTGTATATAGATAGGTAGATGGATAAACAGACAGCCAGGGCCAGGGTATTTCAATTTTATTACTACTAATAAAACTAATGATATATATATGATAATGGGATTAAATAATTATTAGGTTAACAAGGAAACCATTTGCATGGTTGTATTTATATTCATAAATACAATAACACTGTACATAAATACATAATACTGTACATAAATACAGTAACACTGTACTGAATATCTGATGATGTCATAGGCTGCAGTGCTTCCTGGTATAGGACAAATTGGAACTCAATGACTTAAAAAGCAACACCAACATGGAGATATCTACTGTAATATTTAGTCTATATTGAGCATCTGGTGTGCTTTATTTTCATGATTTTAAAGCAAATGCATTACCAAAGAAAACATGAATAATCTAAATGCCAGAGTAAAATTACCATACATTTACTTTAAAAGTCAGGAAACATGGATTTAATGTTTCATTTACTTTCCCCCACGAGAGAGGATGGGAGATGGAAAATACCCATTTGCTGAAGCAGAAGCCCTCCATAAACAATAATGAAAATACCATCTTGCATTTGAATGATATTTGATACTTTTAAATTTTAGAATTAAAAAACACAGCATGCATAGCAACTCTGTTTATAACAGTTACATTGTGGATGTATACAGGTGATCTCTGATGGCAGAGACTTTAATAAGGAACAAAGATAGCAACATCTTTCAGACTTCTTATTCATGGTGCGGGGGCCTGTGCCACACAAGCATAGAGTGCATAAAACTGGATTATTTGCTGCTGAAACATCAGAGGATGAACACTTCTTTAAAAATTTTTTTGGTCCATCCTTTTTAATATCTCTGATATCAGCATGTGTCTTGAAACTGTTCTTGATCTGAAGTTGCTTGCTTCCAGAAAGAGTTCTTCCCTACATCTGCCAGACATGTGGACCCCTACTAGCCTTATAGCTCTTTAAAGTCTCCGCCTGAAGTTTTGGGTCCTCCAGAGAATGCAAACCCAGGAAGGACAGATTCATATCACCTTGTGGCTCAAGGAGGGTCGTCCTCACTTTCTGCCACCCGTGATTGTGGGTGAAACGGGCAGTTCTCCCTGCCATCTACATCTGCTCGGGAGTGGATTCTCCTTAGAACACCCCTGAGTCGCTGGGTACCCGCTGGAGGCTGAGGCCATCCCCTAGACTGTCCATCTTGGGCAGTTTCCATCTTAGTAGTGCACAGGGCAGTAGTCATTTTATATTCATTGTCATCTTAGACTTGATGGGATTTGGTAATTTATTAAAGGTAGGGATTTTCAGAGCCTGACATGATGCTCATCTATCAAATCTTGAGACTCCTTTTGGGGCTAAATGCTGAGACTCACGGTTGAAAGAAGCTCGGGTACAATTCATAACAGCAGTGCTGCAAAGTGCTAACTCTACAGCTCCGCAGAGCCCAGGGAGAGTTTGATGACATTGTGGAATGATTTTGCTGCCAACCAAGACATTGAGAGGGGCTAGCGCTGGAGATACTTTCAAAGATTGAGGTCTCTGGATGTTTTACTGTGAAAGGCCACAAAGGAAATGTGTATAGGCAGAATAGCCAAGAAAACGGTTAGGAAGAGAAACTCAATGATGCCATTAAACTAGAGAGAAGTGTAAGATGCCGTTTTGATTTTTTAAAGAAATTCGGCATGTGTGACATAGCATTTGCCCATCTTTCTGGACGTGTAAATCAAAACACGGCTCATTTTCATTTAGGAGGGATGAGGGAGTGGGAGATAATGTGGAGGTAAACTGACTGGCCAGTCATTTTCTTCACTGCAAGTCAGGCAAGTTCCAATTTTATGCACAGCAATTATTTTAGGGCCGGGAACAGATTGGAAACAACCTGAGGTTTCTCTTTAGCATCCTGAATGAGGTGTGAGTGGGAAGACGAGACCTGCCAGCACACATATATTTAGGGTTTGATACTAAAAGCTCCCTGGGTGAACAGCTGCAGGTGACAGAGAAGTGTGCTGGGATCCAGGGTAAGCGGGGCTGGGTTTCTGTGTCTCACCCGGGCCAGTTCACAGCTGGCCACGTGAGTGCTAAAGTTTTCATCTAAAGTGAAATTTCTTTCATCCTGATTCTGAGTTAAAACCCTGGGATATGTAAAATATAGAGTGTTACAGAATATGTTTACCATCACAGCTGGAACTGATCATCCTGAAGTGTATAATTTGGCTTCATGTTGCTTAGCAGCCTTCTGTGCAAACATCCCATATCTTTATATGTTTCCATAGGAGCGCATATATTTTATTCAATGTGAGAAGTGACATTAGCAAGACAACAATGATTTAACAGGGCTGGGCTCTGGATTGTTGCCCATTTTACTTTCAAATATTGACATCAATTATTCCACGATAATTCAGATTCTTAACGGGAAGATGGCCTGGCCAAATGGGAATGCCTGACTTAGTTTCCAAACATTTGAAATTCACTGTAATCTATGGTGTATATGTTTTATATTTGGTCAATTAAGCAGCACAAACAGACAAGGAATGAGGAGGCTTTCACGAAAGGAATGTATTATTGCTACACAGTTCCTCAACCTACTTTACCCTTTCCTCCCATATATCATGTAAATCTACTTAGGGTTGAGCACACACACACACAAACACACACACTCACAACCCTGTAACTCCGAACTAGAGCAATTCCCCCCTTTTTTTCCCTCCATAGTGTGCATTCTGATTGAAGAATTGGAGAAAAGTTCACCCACATTCACTTTATTTCCCATAGCTACGTCACTCTTAGCTATAGGCCCATTCTTTACAGGGTTCAGGCACACTGATTTCATCAAAATATATCTTCTAAATCAGAAACATCCCCAAGGCCCTGCACTTCATGGTCAATGATGTTTATTCCACCACATCCAAAGTCTCACTTTAAAAAATCCCTTCGGTCAGTTTACACACACACACACACACACACACACATTCCAACGTCAATACCATTTTGAAATACTAAGTGGGTCTGTAAAGGGAATGGATGGTTAAACAAATGGATGTGTCAGTAGGATTACAGAACATGATGTCTAGTGATTTTTAAAACACAGCATATTTCCCTACACATGATGGCCTATAATCAACATTTATTAGTTAATTGATGGGTTAAAATGATGTTTCTTAGGGGAGATTTGGTGTTAATGGTGTTAGAGGTGATAATGGATAACTTGAAGCCTTTTTCACAAACAATAATAGATGCTATTTTGTATAAGTCTCCACTAAAAATGCTAAGATGGATATATTATCGACTGAGATCTTTGGATCATTCAACAAATTTCACTGAACATCTGTCATGTTCATGATATGGTACTTTTTGTAGCTGTAGACATATAACAATGAGCAGAATCAGTAGGTTCACCTTGATTTACAGGTTAGCCTCTGCTTGGAATGAGTTCCAGTTCTACTCTCTTGGTTCTCTTCCAGTTATTAATGTTAACTCTACATCTACCCCAACAAATAGATCCTTTAATTCAATAAGTTAACAGTTCATAATACTTCATTGCTGAAATAAGTCTGATCATGACAATATTTTTACATAAAATAGATTAATGGAATATTGAAGTGAATATTTTATCCTCCAGTGGAAATACCGCATTTCAAAAATCGAGGGAGTATCAATAAATGCATGAGACCCATACACAAATAGTCACCACTTGTTGCAATTTAGTGTATTCTTCCTGGGTGATAATGAGGACAGGAGAGTCTGTGTGAGAAAGTATTGCAAGCAAAGTTGAGTTGGAGACCCCAGACTCATTCACAGTCACCTATCTCCTAGTACTGACATCCCCCCAATAACCTCATGAGCACTGCTGCTGTAATGCAGCACACCCAGAGGAGGTAGCAGGAGGGGGTCCCAGTTCAGAAGGCTGTGGAACACGTGCACTTTGCTGGCTGTATTCTCTTAGCATTCACGAAAGACAAACATTCTACACAAGAATTAGCGAATCAGGTAGATGTTGCTTGACAAAAACTGCTAGGGCTGCTTTTAGGATTAACGTACAAAACTCAACAAAGGTATCAGGGTAATGACATTCAGTCCCTTTGACATTTCCGCCATTTTCGCCCACACATGGCTCCTTAGCAGTGTTGTCATTGATCAGTTCCCCCAGCAGAGGGAAGCACAACCTAATGATGATTTTCACCAGGGATGGACCTGGGGGCAGGGAGCTATCACTTCAATTTTACCACATTTTCAGTACAGATTGTTTGATGTGTCTACCCAAAACAAGGATTTTTGACACCAAACAGGCTCTCGCATCTTTTAGGATACCTAAGAGGATTTTGGTCCAAAATGCCCATTCCAAGGGAGTCCACCATCAGTGATTCAGTGTGGACATCAACATTAGTTTCCACTTGATTATGATACCGTCTTATCAGGATAGATGTGAGTTTCTATTACCAGTATGTACATGTGTGATATGCCAGACTAATTTAAGACTATACTTTCTTTGATATATTTTAAGGAACATATTGTTGCTACTGTATACAAAAGTAAGCATTTTAACCTGAACTCAGCAAGTTGAGGTTTCAATGTGGTAAGCATCTAAAATATTGAACTTATCATGCTGTAATAGTAAAACAAATTTTGTGCTCTGCGTCTTTAGTATTTTCTTTCTGCGGTGTTTCTTCCCCGCAGGTGTATTTCTGTTCATGTTGTGGGAGAGGTGTGTGCACTGCACACGTATGGGTGGACAGGCCTCATCGCTCATGATTTTAGCCTGGTGCTAACAGGTTGAAAGATGAAAACTGTGACTTACCATGGTGCTGTAAGTCTGAACAGTGAGTCAGTGGATCTCCATTTCTTATATCTTGTCGTCTGGTGCGTCTAAAACAATTACATTTAAAAGTTATTATTGTATCTATTTTCCCTCTTAGAATTTTGTCATAGAACAAATGAACAATCAAAAATCTGTGTCAGGGGCTGGTGTTGTGCCATACTGGGTAAAGCTACTGCCTGTGATACCAACATCCCACCTGAATGCCGGTTCATGTCCCAGCTGCTCCACTTCTGATCTAGCTCCCTGCTAAGGGCCTGGGAAAAGCAGCAGAAGACGGCCCAAGTGTATGTTTCCTGATCCCTATGTGGGAGACCCAGATGAAGCTCCTGGCCCCTGGCTTTTTCTGTTGTGGCCCTCTGGGGAGTGAACCAGTGGATGGAAAATCCTCTCCCTCTGGCTACATAACTCTGACTTTCAAATAAAATACACCCCCTACCCCCAAAAAAGATCTATGTCAAAGAGTGATTTATTGGGAGAGAAGCATCTATATCCAACTAAAAGATATTTTAAGTGGTTCATTATACCTGTAAGAGCCATTTCCAAGATGATCAAAATATGAAGCAAACACAGAAATGTGCTAATAATGTGTGAAAGGTCCTTTGAAATACTGATAACAGATTTTCTTGGATTTTCGCAACCACATGTAAATCAGTAACTATCTAACATCCAGACACCCTGGGCTTAACTTTGGAGAAAAAGCACAACATTTAGCATAGCAGCCCATTTCTTCAGTAAGTAGAGTTAAACTTGTCTCTGGTCATCAATGAGGGAGTCAGCTTGAAATGAAAATGTTTGTGAATGTAGCCTTTCTCTCAATGCTTGTGCGAGGTCCTTAAATAGACTGGTGCTAAATTTTAACATATTAAGAGCAGGAATTCTATTTTTAAGTTCGTGTTTGAATTTTTTTTTGGGTTGCTATATCAACCTATATGTTTTAAAGCAGTTTTTTATGATCATAGCCTCTGACTGCAAACCAATTTGCCTGTGAAGTGAATAAAACAAGAAAAGCAACCCCTAATGCTGGGCTGAGGGCTGGGCCGCTTTTTGCCAGGGGAAGATAAAGGAGAAGTGACAAACTAACCTAACAGCAAAGCCAAATTTTACAATAAAAACCACAATGAATTCTGTGATCCAGAGGTTAGATTCCACGCTGGGGTCTGTTTCCGGGAGCATTCATCTCTATGCACCACTGATGGTTGGCTTGGAAGGAGGAGGCGGGGCTCCGTCCATTGTGGTGCAGACAAGATGTGTGGTTGGAGGAAAAGGCTACAAATTGAGACAGGGTCTGTGTGACAGCCTGGAAAAGACTGGGAAACACTTGCCTAACGATTTTCTGCAGTTATTTTAATGGGTATTGTCTCGCAGCAAAATGAGCTCCCCTCCCTGAGAGGAGCCCACACAAAGGCCATTGAGAATTGCAAATATGGGATTTGTTACTGTATTCATAAATTTGGAAGTTGAAAGTATTTATAGATTTCTATTTGTAGAATTAGACTATCAAACAGATGTTGCACATTTCAGAATTGAGCCAACACGAGAACTTGTGAAACATGAACTACAAAGCGCTCGGGAAGGCATTTTTCACTGCCATTTAAGCTTTTGGAAAATGCCATCACAAAGAATATATACACACTGTGAGGCCTCCAAACAGCCTTTCAAAGACACATGTAGTATCGGAAACATGAAATTGGATTAAGGAGAATCTGTGAGGCATAACAAAAATGTGTTAATGAAAATTCCTTCAGTCTTGAATTGTAGGAATACAATAAACACATTTCAAAGATATGACAAGATACAGGTTTTAACTTATTATAGATGTAGTTATGGTTTCTTTTTATCTCCTTCTTTATAATGAAAAGTTCTGAATCCAAGTGGATTATTACTAAAACACGCAATGCTATAGACCTATACATGGAAAGGCAATAATATTCCTACTTAGTTCAAACATGAGTTCCACATTTTTTGAGTAACAGAAAATTCCCCTGGAACTAAATGTTTTTAAGAAGCATAAAATCTTTATCTTAAATGATTTAATTTTATTAAGACTGCATATTGCTGTTATTAAACTAGCCATGATTTCTTTAATTAATAGACATGAATCTCCATCTTAAGTTTGTATTTTAAATTTACAATTCTAAGAAAATCACTGTATGTATGAAAGTAATAACAAACATGGTATCATCTTAATTCTGATTATTGGAGAATTATGAAAATTATAATGATTTCTTTCGTGGGAAGAGTTAGCACTGCATTTACAATTAATAGTATTAATGTGGTACTGTGTTTTAGTTCCTATGGGCTTACTTTGTAGATAACTTAGCACTCCATCAAGGTGATCTGAAGTATGCGGGCACAAGATTTAAGTAGGAACTAGGGCCATTTCTTTCCCCTGATATTTTTCCAAACATGTAGAATGATTCAGGTGTTGTAGCACATACCTTACTAGCCATGCAAAATTCACATCCATAGCTTCTTTGAATATAGTAGCTGTAATAACCAGTAACCAAAACAACTTAATTGCCCCTAGAATGCAGGGTCTTGGTAATGCTGCTTTCTCTTCTGTTTCATTAGGATGCTGTCTGCTGTGCCCCTGCCAACCAGACTCGTGCGTCCCTCAGAAAGGTATCCATGAGAAGTGGTAGAGGGACGCTGAGAGGGCCATGTTGTCAGATGAAGGGAGTGGTTTTATCCCTAAGCTGGAGTGGAGGGATGAGAACAGTTATCCAGGAATTCCAGGATATAGCCACCTGAGGGAAAGACGTTATTCTGCTCCATTTCAGAATAAGGTGTCTCTAGCAATGATAATGTGCTGTATATTAAAAAAGAAAAAAAGAGCTGGGGTAGGAGTTGGGGCTGTGGTAAGGACACACTCTGGGACGCCTGCACCCATGCTAGAGTTCCGGGCTTCGATCCCAGGTCTGCTCTGAACCCAGCTTCTGCTCCTGTAGACCCGGGGAGGCTGCAGGTGATGGCCATGCACGCAAGTCCCTGTGACCCCCAGGGGACCTGCACTGCGCTCCAGGCTCCTGGCTTTGACCTGGCTGTTGCTGGCATTTGGGGAACGAATCAGTGGATGGAAACTCTCCACGTGTTTCTGTCTTTGTCTCTCTCTGTCACACTGCCTTCCCAATGAATGGAAATAAACAAATACAGCTTTTAAAAATGCTAAAAGGAAGGATTTTGAATGATTTTACATAGAGAAATGACAGGTGTTCAAGGAGACAGAAACATTTACTCTGACCTGAGCATCACAGCGTGTACAGAGATCATAACACGGGGCTTCCTAAAGGCAGGCAACTTGTCAGTAAAAAATCAAATTGAAATTGAAGAATAACAATAAATCAATGAATCAGGAAAAAAATGGCAATAAGTAAATAAATAGTTTGGAAAAAAAAAAACCCTACAACAACAGAAGGAAAAAAGCATGACACTCTAAAGAATTGCTTTCTAAAAGTTATATATGAAACAAAACTGATAAGGGCAAAAAAATTGTGTTTGATTATGTTGACTATTTAAAAATAATAATAAAGTAATGATAAGTTAATTATAATTTTATATATTAAAGGCCAGCGCCGCGGCTCACTAGGCTAATCCTCCGCCTAGCGGCGCCGGCACACCGGGTTCTAGTCCCGGTCGGGGCGCCGGATTCTGTCCCGGTTGCCCCTCTTCCAGGCCAGCCCTCTGCTGTGGCCAGGGAGTGCAGTGGAGGATGGCCCAGGTGCTTGGGCCCTGCACCCCATGGGAGACCAGGAAAAGCACCTGGCTCCTGGCTCCTGCCATCGGATCAGCGCGGTGCGCCGGTCGCAGCGCGCCGGCCGTGGCGGCCATTGGAGGGTGAACCAACGGCAAAGGAAGACCTTTCTCTCTGTCTCTCTCTCTCACTGTCCACTCTGCCTGTCAAAAAAAAAAAAATTCTATATTAAGTATTTATATTAAAACAATTAAGTTAATCTTCACGTTTTAGGATGTGTCTAGGATTTTTCTGTACCATAACTGCTTGTCCTGAAAATAACACAATACTAAATGTCAAATGTCTGTTCCTAATGATTCAATCTCATTAACAGTAATTTATATAGTTACATTTTACCTAAATGTATTGGTTCCGGTAACTTTCTAGGTGTATCTTAGTAAATTTTATTCAAGAACGTGATTTTTGAAAACTAGAAAGAATCTTGACTTTGTATAACTGTGTCCTTGTGAATTCCTTGACTCTAAAGGTAAATAAACTCCTTTCTCTGAGAGCTCTCTGCGCATCCAGAGACACAGGTGGCCTCGGGACCATGAAAGACAAGCAAGAAGTGGAAGAAGAAGAGCGTTTTTGGACAAAGGAGCACTTTGGGGAAAAGGCACAGGAGGTCGACTGGGAGTCCAACTCTGGCCCTGAGCGCCTCCTGTCCAAGGAACCCGCAGAGCTACCACTCCCAAGCGCACCTGCCCTGGGATCTCAACGTTCCCTCTGTGGTCCACGAAACCACGGTGCTCGGGATGCAGCTCCCACCTGTCCCGCTGTGGTCCATTTTGCTGATTGTTCTCACCATTTTCAGGAACGGAACGCAGGGACAAGCCCCCCGCCCCCTCGCCTGGGCCCCCAAGCCCCCCGCATTCAAGGAGAGAGCAGGTGCAGAAGCGGCCCCCCGCGTGGCGCGCGGCCGTCCCCGCATCCCTACCTCTTGGCCGTGGGGAAGTAGCGCGAGCAGGAGGAGCCGTCCCAGGCGCAGTAGGGGTCGCGGGCCAGGCAGCACTCGGCGCAGGCCTTGCCGTAGATGTCACAGCGGTGCAGGGGCAGCTGCGCCACACCCGCCGCGGATCCCACGTACAGCTGTTGCTGTGGAGACAGGGCACCTGTCAGCTTTCCAACAGAGGGGACCAGCGCGGGGATGCATCTCACGAACAGAGGCCGATATGGGCAGATCGGGCAGGTGCACCTCTGGAGTCCTGCTGGGCTGAGGCTCAGGTCGTGGGTGGTGGCCTGGGCCCGCCTAGGTCAGGGAGACAGGTGGAGTTCTGGTGTTGCTCCTCCACGAAGGACTGGTCGGCTCAACACCGACGACCATCCTGCCTGGCCCCAGCTCCAGGAAGATTATTGTAAGTAAGACCATAAGGCTTCTCACTCACAAGATCACCAGAGAGGAGACTCAGGAACACGTGGTGCAGTCAGCGAAAGCAAGAACTGAGGTTTGGTGGCAAAAGCACCAGGGTGGGCGGTCAGGCCTGGCCAAACCCCATCTCTGTGTGACCGTGGGCCAGGCACAGACTCTGGCTGGGAGCTACCTTCCTCCTCTGCTACATGAGCGTGAGGACAGATCTTTTACATGGCGCCTCCCGGTACAAATTCTATAATGCCATATTTGCACACGGATTTTGTGTTATCAAGGAGGCAGAAAAGGGAAGATTAAAACAGGAAAGGCTCCCCACTAGCCTCTACTCAGGACTCCCGCACCACTTTAAAATGTCTGCAACATATCAGCTGCAAACTGAACACAAAATGAAATAAACATAACATTTTGCGATTTCTCTACGTTTGTTGTAGTTGGGAGCACAGCTCACTTTATCTTGCACCAGAGAATCAAACAATTACCGTAAGCCTGATACTGAAACACAGGACACAAGGCAAAAGGCCTTCCAAGTGTAGGTCAATTGCTATGCTAGGTAGAGGGAAGTAGGTCTCGGGGGTGCCAGCGGACAATGACATGCTCGTTCAATATCACAAATGGTCTAAGGGGGACAGTGCCAGAATTAAGACTGCGTTTCCAAGTTGCATTACCAGAGACTTCTTTATGATCCACATATATAAATACACAGAGAAGCTGAATACTGATGTACCTAATAGAATGTAGGCAGCTACCAAGGTTATAGTGAGTGTTTCTGTAGAACCGGTTGTATGTTTAAAGCTAACCAGCTTACTTACGTATTTATTCAATAAAGGGAAATAAGAGGGGGAAAGTAATTGTAATAAAAATCGAACCACTGGGGAAGCATTTATCCCGATACATATTGCCAGGGCATTCCACTGGCCTATTATTACAATATTACTAGAGTCTCAGTCTTTTCCTATATTTAACTTCATTGTTATTTTGAAAGGTGCTTTAGATCGGGGCAGGTTAAGTAACAGTGACTGAAGTGAAGTCAGGTTAACCTTTCCCCAGCCTTAGTGTCTTTCTGCTCACACCCTCCTTTTTTTTTTTTTTTTTCTAAATGAACGTAGATGGAAATGCAGCAATTTCAATGATTTCAATGTGATCGAATACATTCTATTTTAACAGCACTGGGATTGGTAAGGATATTGTAGCAATAACCAGAAGTGAGTGTGGACTTGCCAGCTCCTATATTGTAATTAATTTAAAAAGCTGACCAAATGGGTCATACAATCAAAGAACCAAGAACTTTTAAGAACCAAGAACAAAGTTCACATTAAAATACTTTAAAGTATGAGTGTATGACATTTAAGCAGCAAAAGAGTTTTCTAGGTAGGCTAGAAAATCAAAAATATGGCAACTGAAATTATTGTAATGAAAGACCTAAAGTGTAATAAAATGTCAAAAATAAAGTATAAATCAATGTCATTTTCATTTAGCCATAATTCTTCCGGATGATTAATAATGTGCAAAAATAATTATGCTATCCAAATGAAATATAGGGGAGTCTTGCAGGTACCACTGAGCATAATCCAGTCCCTAGCAAGAAACCTGATGTGCTTTTAATGCCCAATTTAACATCACCATGGCTCTCTCACTGTTCTCCTTAACAAGTTGTGGACCATGAGCAGGAGATGAGTCATTTATCCAGAAAATTGGCTGCAGCACTACTTGTCCTCCTTGGAACTACTGAGTCTCTTCTTAAATGCACAAAAGTAGGAATGAACTGGAGTCGTATGTGAATGAAATCAGACTTCCAGTAATGGCAAAGGGAGGCTTGGGACACTTCCCTTTACCACAGTAATTTAAGTTGCTAGCCTATTTTTGTTTGTTCTTGGGTGAAAGCTTACATCAGCAGCAGTTCTTTAGGTAATTTTAAAACATTCAAAACCAGTGGAATGCTATAGAAAACTAGATGCGAGGGCGATGTAATGACGTTTGATTATGAGGCCTAGCAGAGAGTAAATACAAAATTAGAAAAAATCATTACAGGAAAGAATATCCCAGTTCAGTTTCCACCCTGGAAATCCCCGGATTTCCTTGCCACCATCTGACAATTTTTAGATTACCAGAACAGGTGAAGACATACTTATGCAGGGTAAGATAACAGTATCAGGTCAATAGTATCTGCACTTGGACTTGCCCTAAATATCTTGGAGATTATCAACCTATTTTCATACGTCTGTGTGGAAAGGACCCAGACTGAATTTTCTTGGCACAGTCATTTAGCATCTTGTTCAAGCGTTCAATCTTGGTCAGAGCTAAAACACACGAGTGGTTCAGGAACGTTAGTGAAATGATCCCCACAGTGACAACTTTGTGTGCATATTTTTACTGTAGTCATGGGGAGCACCTCACTTCTTTCTGGCTTTTTCTGCTAAGTTGAAGAATTAATTTCAACTCAATAGTCAAGTTTTTTTTTTTTAAGTTTCCATTGATACACTGGATTAAAAGACAAGGTAGCATCTATGAGGAAAAAGTTACTTATCAGAAGTTAAAACTGTATTTGTTTTGTTCATATCATTTAGCATTTACTAGTCATTTTTTTTCTTAAGTGTCTTGCCAGAGAATTCATTCGATATGAATGGAAGGACTATTACAATGCTGCCATTCATCTTTGAATTCACAGGGTTTTAGAACTTCCCTGGCTGTGACCATTTTTCTGGTTTCCTTTCATATTCAGCCACATTTAAAGTCACATTTGATTCCTCTGTCACACAATTCTACTTTTCATGAAAAAAGTCAAATTAACTTTCAAGTCAAGATCCTCCAAAGATATAGCCAGGACATAATTTTATTACCTTATAAAATGCTTTCTGTTTATGTACACACAAAGTAAAATTAAATTATGAACTTACTTATATTCTGAAATATCCACCAATGTTATTTTTAAATACACACACACACACAAACTATGAGAGTCCTTCAAAAATTCATAGTAAATGGAGTGAAAAGATAATGTCATTTTTGAAGCTCCCTCATATACTCAGAAAAGAGGGAAATAATTCTTGAGTAAAGAACAAATTATAATGACCAAGAAAGAACTACTATAAATTAAAATTTATAACAAATGATGATGCAGGAAATATGTTTCTAAAAATAGAACACGGGGACAATGAAAACTATCTTCGGTATTCATTCAACTCGTTTATATAAGAATAGTATTTCTTTCCCCTTGGGTCTTGTTCTTGCCCAGTTGCTAACCTCTCTGTAAATCTGATGGCTAATCATACAGAACCCATTACATGCAGGATTTTGACTGCAATGCTTGGTGATAGTACCTGTTTAGTGGAGAGCTCCATCGCTGAAATAGTAGTTGGTTCCTGAAGGAGAAAAATAAATATGTGAAGTACTGGTCCAACGAGAAAACTTAGTCATTAGTAAGAACACATGGTATTGACATAAGCTTTTAGAGAGATGATTGCAAAATAACAGGGCAATGGGACACACTGAAGGACACTGCACAGAAGAAGGTGTGTCAGCATCTCCCAGCCAAAGCCTGGGAGGAGCAACCTTGTAGTTGACCAAGTCGAGTTTATGGCCTTCAATAAGGGAAAAGAATGGGACAGGTGAGTAAGAGGTTGTTGGAAAGAACTTCCGTTTTGGGCTTGCGTTGGGTGATTGAAGAAGGACTGAGAGATGTAGGGCTTTGCTCTACTTTGCACACTGTCTAAAAGCAGGGGGTAATTCCACGATTAGGTTTTTTCACAAACCATTTAGAAGGAGGGAAACACAGAGGGAGGCTGAAGCTGTGGCTGCTCCAGAAGCTGCGGTCACTTACATTAGGCGGGATCGGGGAGCGTTTGGTCATTTTGTGGTTTGGACAATGTTCACGCTTCTGTCTGTGTTCAGACATGATCAAGGAACGGTCTTACTTTTATCTTGATACGTCACAGTGTTGGAGTGTCCCTCTCTGGCGCTGGTGTTCTGGGAAAATGTTTATGTTTCATGGGAAAACACTGTGACAAACTGAAAGTGGTAGGTCAGCTCATCCCAGCCCGGAGGAGAGCAGACCCCATTAGGCCAGCTCCCAGCTGTCAAGGACTGCGAGAGCTCAGTTGGGGTGAGATGACTTTGTTTCTATTAAAGTGACTGTTTAATGTGCAAAGACCTACACTTCAGGTCTTCGCCAGAGAACGTAATCTTCCATGTCCATCAAAGGCTAACCAAGAGAAGGCAGAACAGCTAGGAAACTAACCACCCAATGCAGTTCGTTCATCGTGCAAACTGGAGCTGCCCACGAGCACGGGCAGACTTGCATAAATAAACCCTGCTCTTTGACAAATACAGACCGCCGCAAGTCTACACACCTGATCACACAATCTTGCATCCTTTTACATTCCCTCGCATTGGATTGGGTTCCATCCTATCTTTCAGCCAAGACGAAAGGATGCTGAGACGACTGCTGTGGTGGCTGTGGAGGGAGCTGATGAGAGGGAGGCTTAGTGGGAAGAGTGATCTTTACAAGACCTCCCTGTGGAGCTGACCGGGGCTGAGCCCCGAAGGAATTACACAGAGCTGGACTCTGGAGCCAGACTGAATCAGCCTGACTCCATGCTGGCCAGACACGTGCTGCCAGGCAAGGTATGTAACCTCTTTGTAATTCAGCTTCCTCCTTTTCAAAGTACAAGTAAGGTGCCTGCCTAATAGGGTCATTGAAAAGATTAAATGAGTTTATACAAGTATACATAAAACGCTTAATAAATCTGGTACTCTCTCTCTCTCCTCTCTCTCGGTCTCTCTCTCTCTCACACACAAATACAGGAGTACTTCAAAAATTTATGAAGAAATTAAAAGGTACAACCATGTTGGTGTGAAAAAGTTGGCATCATGCACAGTATTTATAAAGATGCATTTCAATGGACTTTTTGAGGGCGAGTGTGTGTGCACGTGGGTGTGCCTTATCTTGCCGCCACAGCCCACGGCAGCCTGAGGCAGGAGCTTGTTTGCGGGAACTGAGCGGGAGTGAGGGAGAGAGGAAGGCAGAAAAGTCAACACAGGCACATTATGTGAGTCACTGCTGAGGGAAAATCCAAGCATGACAGAACCCTCACAACTGTTCCGTGAGATGTGCAGCGAGAAAAGTGGACTGGGCACTGCTGGGGCGCTCAGTGCTCCCAAGCCCAGCTGTGCCCCATTCGCTCCTTCCTGCAGGCAGGGAGGCTGTGGGGCAGAAGGTGGAGGGCTCACGGCAGGAGTCAGAGGTGAAGCTGACATAGTCATCGGTCCCCTCAGTTTGGGACAGAGGTCTGGGCTGTTGCAATCACTGCCGGATCCTGAGCAGCTAGGATTTGCAGGTTCTCCGTGTACGTTTGTGAAGTGAATGAATGAATGATGGACACCTTCTCTCTGCTTCCTCTTTCTGCTGTCTCCTCAACCTATCCCATCACGCTCTTGGAGTCGCCTAAGATGCAGGTGCCCAACGTAACACCCAGTGTTCCCTGCGTCCTTGGAGCTTGGCTGGGATTCCTTCAACCATCATCTGATACTCTAATTGCACTCTCTTGTCCATCTCTCTTCTAAGGCCCTCGGCCCTCGGTCCATGATGTGTCCTCTAGGGAGAGCAATCTCCTTCCTCAGAAGAGGAATCACACTGAAGCCTACCCTGGGGGAGGCGTCTCTGCCCCTCACGGCTATCGGGTGGGGCACCATTGACCTCTTGTTTCTTCTTGACTACTTCTGCTACCCAATCCCATCATGCCTTGGGAGTCTTGACTATTTCCCATCCTCCAGGCGTCCCAGGTAGGTATGCCTTCCGTGGCCAACTCCTTCCCCGGCTGTCTGCCTTTGCTGGTAATGCCTGTGCATTAACCCCCGTTGTGCCGCAGGACTGCAAATCTCCACCTACGTCCCCATGGCTGAGCTGGGAGCAGCATTTCCTCAACAGATGGAAGGCAAACTACCTGGGACGCAAACAAGACACCTTAATGAGGGAATGCATCAATTTTATGGGATTATTCAGAGATTTCCCATAGTTGTCCATCTTAATAGCTTCAGTGAATGAAATCAATTTTTATATGTAATTTTCCATGGGAATTAATGACCATACGACAAGCAGGATGACAGTGGTGTCTTCCTGATTCATCCGTGCAGAGCTGCCGTGTTTAACGGGGACACGTTATCAAAGCTACTCAGCTGGAAAGGTAAGGCTGAAGATCTTACTTAGGTTTGTAGAATGCTGGACTCAATGAGCCACAGAGATTTTCAAAGTTCGGAATACTTTTTTTTTTTTTGGACAGGCAGAGTGGACAGTGAGAGAGAGAGAGAGACAGAGAGAAAGGTCTTCCTTTGCCGTTGGTTCACCCTCCAATGGCTGCCGCGGCCGGCGCGCAGCAGCCGGCGCACCGCGCTGATCTGAAGGCAGGAGCCAGGTGCTTCTCCTGGTCTCCCATGGGGTGCAGGGCCCAAGCACCTGGGCCATCCTCCACTGCACTCCCAGGCCACAGCAGAGAGCTGGCCTGGAAGAGGGGCAACCGGGACAGAATCCGGCGCCCCGACCGGGACTAGAACCCGGTGTGCCGGCGCCGCAGGCGGAGGATTAGCCTAGTGAGCCGCGGTGCCGGCCTGGAATACTTTCTATGGCAACTTCTTCCAGGCTCTGTGGTTCTGTCAAGAGCGAACTTCATGCAGCTTTTCATGAAGTAAATCGTACAGCAGGTGCAGGAAACTGCTTCTGAGGCCGAGACCTGCTCCCAGCGCGTGTAAGTGAAGTGCCAGCCAGCACTGAACCCGATTAATATTCATCTATTTCATCTTCATTGACAAAACAAAACCCAAATATTTATAAGGCAGAAGAAAAGGAATGATTTCCTATACAAAGTGTAAAACACAAAACAAACCCCAATGCCCGCCAGAGCCATTGTGTCACGTTATAAATTCAACATGTTTACATTAAAATCCCAGAATTCCTTAATTAAAGGAACCTTATTTATTATTTAGACCAGGAAATTAATAACAGTTTGGAATAACATGTGGTATATACTGCCTGTGGTTGAATTTTAATAGATAATATATTAAGATGACATGCATTTAAATAAGCTATATTTTTTCCCTGAGAAACAGCCAGTGGTGAGTATGACTTCCATTTAAAACAGATGTAGCTTCATAAGCATTTTTTCATGAAGCTGGTTTCAATTGCAAATTTAATTGGTGTTCGAGTGAAAATGAAATTAAAAACCTTGCATCTTTTCAAGATTGTCTATGATTCTAATTTACTGTATTTTTCCAGATATTTTAATCTAGTCCTTATTAAACTTTTGCACTCGCAAAGCTTTTGAAGCTGCTGATCCCAAGGGATTCTGACACAGCCCACTGGATGCTAACCACATGGATGCTCCCTTAGAATGGGTTAATAGACCGGGTTTTGGAAAGCATCAATTATGTTTTACATTTGAATGAAAATTCAACTCCCTCATTTGTTTGCTCAGCTGTTCGTGGAATATTGCATAAATTGGGTTCAAAATGCATGTGTTATTGATGTAACCGCCTTGCAATCCTTTGCAGTCAATGAGACTATAAATAAAGCCCACTGTCCTGAGTGCACTGCAATTTGATGTAACACTTGGCTGTTTACTCAAAAGCAAAGCCCTCCCAGCCGTCCTGGAAAGAAAATGCAACACTGACCGGATAAGGCAAAAAGCAGCATGTGCTGGCCTTTACATCTTCTGAAAAGCTTCCAAAAATAAGGTATAGATACGGAGTATTCAAGCATTTCCGGTAAGACGTGCATTCGTGTCATTAGTCAATGATAACTCCGATGTACTAGCAAGCTTAACTAAAGAAGAACACTTTACAGCGAATGTTCAGAATCGTAATCTTCCTCCCGTGAAGAAACCGAGGCCCAGCTGACTTCAGTGGACGTTTAGCACCACAGGGTGAATCTGACCCAAATTCAGATTTACAATTGCAAGCCGGATCCAGAATTAGGCTTACAGCACTTCAGTGCCAATTTGAATATTAAATGGCAAATCAAAGTCTTTCTTACTATCTTTGTCATAATATCTTCGTCAATTCTGATTCACTTCTTCTTACCCATTGAGAACTTTACTCTAAAATGGAAAACTTTTATCACCAAGGATTATTTTTCTTCCTGTTCTCTGGTTGGGATTTGATTTCACCCAGAATGAAAGTATCTTGCATGTTACTGAAACCACTGGAATGTTCAGTGACTAGCCAGGGTGTTTCCCCAGAACCAACCTCAGGGCGGCAGTGGCATGAGACTGGTTTTAATATTATTCAGTGTATTGAAGGCGCATAGTGAACACAGTCTCATGGAAATGAAAATATCGTAAAATTAACTGGTTGGTTCACATGAAATGCCTTTTGAAAAGAAAGATCAGGAAGATCACATACTATTGTGACCTTAAACCTGTAGCTTGTCTATTTATCCTGGCATCTAACTTCATGCTCAGGTGGACACTTTCTAATTATATTTTATTTTAATGGAACAGCTACCACATTCAAGTTACAAACATAGAAACCGTCGCCTTTCTCTGCTGTTTCACTCTATCTGACTGTATCACTTTAATGTGTTGTGGGATCTCCCTCCTTACCACTGCAAAGTTAAACAAAGTCTGACAGTGAAATATTCCAATTGCTACACCACAATATATGTATGAACTCTGCCTGATAGAATAGAATGTTGAAAGTAAATATTTCTCTAAACTCTGCCCAAATATGTTTTGTCTACTTGAGTGCCAGAGAAGTAATAATGAAAATAATGCAGAACAGAGGATGTGGGGAGAACGGAACAGTTGTCTATGGCAGGAGATGGACTCCATGTTACTAACAATCTGTTTGTAAAATTTTAATTCATAAACAATCCATCAGATGCCAGCAAAATGTTGTCTGCTTATACTCAATTGTTAGGGACTGATAACCTTTCTCATGATATCTTGAACGCCACACCAATGTCAACCTGTGGGGTTCACGCTGAGTAGTCGACTGTGTATTTCTCTGGAAACTGCAAAATGCTAACAAAATGTTGAATACTTGTACTTGCAAAATGACCAGCTTCCACTTCTCCTGATTTAGTTAAAAGTCATTTAACAGGACAATGTGAATTAATATCTTTTTATATTGACATTTTTTCCTAATGTACAAAAGAATATAGGTGAGATGTAAAATACAAACTTAAAACCTTAGAACATGAAGACTACAGTATTTCTGTAAATTATGTGTGGTCTGATTCCCAGAAAAGAAGAAAAAAACACTTTTAAGGTGTCATCATGTGACTTAAGGCAATTTCACAAAATAACGTTTAAGTGCAGGCGTGATGAAGACGTCCTTGAAACTAAGACGTGTACCACAGCGAGCCTGCAGGCTGTATGAGGTCAGGGTCCATGTTTATACCACTCATCCCTGTAACATCCCAACTTAGTACTGTGCTGGGGCCATGTTAGGCATGTATATGTATTTATTTTCTACTGAATTCATACATGAACCCTGTTTGAGTCATGTATGATGCCCAAGGGCAAATATGCAACTGAACCAGGACAAATAGCACAGGTAGCAGTCTGGAGAGAATTAAATTCCCACAGTGACGGAAGAACTGTGGCACTGCACCTGTGACAGAGGGGCATCGTGAGTCTCTGGACGGCGGCTATAGCCTGCAGAGGTGTGTTCCGCGAGAGTGGCGTGCAGCAGGGTCAGCAGGATGATGGCCGCTCTCGTTGGCTCTCCATCCTTGTGTTTGGCACTCGCTTTACCCACCTCTTACTCTTCCTGGGTCACCTTCCTCTTGCTCTAAGCACGGTGTCCTTGAGGAAGGCCGTACACTCCTCACTTCCTCATACTTCATCTATTCATTAATTCTGATTCATTCACTCGTTTAATAAATGTGGGTTGAGAAGGTACCTTGGGCTCTGGAGGCCCAACAATGAACACAAGACGGCAATTTATACACCGACCGCTCAGCGCCCGTAATTTGTTTGCTAAATCTAAATGGGCCCTATAGTGGCTAGCACAGTCCATTTGGATAATTGTGTTTCTTTAATTTGTAGAATAAAGTATCAATGTATTTGTTCACCAAGGTAATTTATGGGGCTTGGTAAATGATAGGAATTAGTGAACACTCCATACCAGACACAAAGAAAATAAGGCCTAGTGCCAGACCTGAAAAGCTGGGATAGAATAATGATGATTTTTTTTTATTTGAAAGACTCAAACCAAGACTTGGTAGAAAAGGCTATTGGAACACAGCTGAACTGAAGCAGTAAAATCACATTAGCAATCACACGCCTGTGATTATCCTTGGTGCTCTGCAGCTGGCGTCTCCAGTGCCTCCATCCGATGTGATGGAGGTGGCATTCTCAGTGTTTTCTGAAAGGGGACACTCAGAAGGAAGCGCCAAGTGTTCTGGACAGGGCTGTCCACTCTGTGCTAGAACACAGTGGAGCTGGTTATTACCAGCGGTCTGTGTGTCTGGGTCACAACCTACCAGTGGCACGTTTCAGGGCTCATCATCATTCCACCTGGATAGCCACACATTAGGAGCTTGCCTATTCTGGGCCAGACATACGGGGCTGAGAGAGTTTTGGGAAGCCTTTGCTTCCCATTAAATAGTGACTCAACTGAAAACTTTAATCCTGTTCTTCATTTTGCAGATAAACTGAGACATGTGTAGGCTACATGAAATCACTTGAAGTTGTGAGATTAGCTCCAGTGTTTTCTCATTTTTCTGTTCGTGCACTTCTAATTCAAGTTCATTTTGTGGTATAAATGTCTCGATGTATCTTTGCTCTATTCTTGTATCAAAAAATTAAAATCATATCTTTTATAGATATCTGACTTCCTGTCATATCTCATAAATAGTTTATGTCAAGGCGTGCTACAGTTGAGACCATTCCTGTTAAGCCAGCCTCCCACAGGTGCAGTGGGCATAGTGGATGTGTTACAATACCTCAGATCCCTACTTTTCCCTCACCTACCCCCATCCCCTCTAACTCTCCAGAAACACACCTGGGCCATCTATGCCTCAAGACAAAGGGACAAACAGCTGTATGCTTCTACCTTTTGTAGGCCAGGAATCTGTAAAAATTTGCTACTGGCAATAGGGAAACCTGAAACTTTTAACAAACGATTTCCTTAAGAATATAGGATAAAAAATTAATGAATAAGTTATAAAATGATTGGGTGATTGAAAGGCCTTCATCGCTCTGTTATTCTGAATGTGTTTCCCAGAATATTTTCATGGAAGTTACATAGCAACACGGCTATACGGTAAAATGTAAAAGATTTTTAGGAGCAGGGAGGAGTCTACTCAGTGAGGTAACTTACATAAATAATATAAAATGTAAATCATATTTATTTTATCATTGAGAAAACAAAATATGAGCCAGGAATATATTTCTTTACATCTTTAGGCTTAACTAGCATTGAAAGTTTCAAGGTTTATTTTGACTAGTGTCTGGCTTTCTAATTGACAAGCTAATTAGAAGGGTATGCTACACTACTTGTCCATACCAAGTTCAGTGTGCAGCTGTCCTGGGAGAAAGACGTACTACCCAACCTGTTGACATTTGAAATTAACCAGCACTCACCCGAAAAACTGTCATTTCTTCCAGCAGAACTTCTTCTAAATCATGCCAGGTCTCTTTAGGAATTGACACTACTTTCAGTACAGTCCCAACATCTTAGAAAGAAAAAGAGAAGACCACAGCTTAAACAGAACCGAACAGAATTCAGTGTTAATGAATAGAATCAGCATTTTTTCCAAAAAAGAACATTTTGATTTCAGTTTTCCTTTGGTGTGTTTTGTCCAAATACTGGCAAAATATAAATTCTAACATACATTCTTGCAGTTAGACAAACTTTAAAGATAAAGTCTGCAAATATAAAACATTGAATTTAAAAAAACATATGAATTTTGAAGAAGATTTTATCCTGAAGTAGTAATTTTTTTTTAAAACTTGCAGAATCACTACAATGATTTGGCTAGTTTGGATCAATTATTTTTATTGCTGTTTTTAAAAAAGTCCTTCACCTCAGCTGTCTCAGGGGAAAACTTCAACATACTATCAGCTTGACCTGGCAGGCTTTCCCAGTTCTGTTATGAAATCAGGCAGGCCAGGAAGACTAAATGGATGCAAAATGCAAGGAATGCTGTCCAGCCCCAGGGGGAGTCGGGCAGGGGCGCCCTCCTCCAGTCACCTGTGGGCCTTCAGCAGCAAGGGGCCCGCGGGGGACAGTTCAATGACCACTGGGTGATGAACGACAATAACCTGATCCCTCCCAATAAACACTGACAATTACCTATTACAGTAGTTTTTCCATAAAGTGCCCATTGGTTAATCAACCTGAGAGCATTCAACTCAGCAATGAGAAGTATGAATGGTCAAGACCGTGAGAAGTACTCTTTATAGAGATTTCAAATCCTATTCCCCCCTGCTTTTCACTGTTAGAACAGCCTTTACCCTGAGGTGGCTTAGAAAGCTGTTCAAACTCCAGTGTCCCAGGTGGGTTCTTATTCCTTGTTTGAAAGAACACAGCCTTGGTAAATTTAAAAATCTTACTCTTCTGCATTCCATTTTTGATTAAACTCAATCAATTCTACTTAGCTTCAGTTGGTTCCTCTTAATCCAGTTTAACAGACTAATTATTTGTGAAGACAAGCTTACCAATAAAGAATAAGATACATGAGAAAAATAGTTCAATAATTCAATGCCATTGATAACCATTTTCAGGCACTGACATGATTGTGTGCTGGAAGATCAAGAAAGGTTGCTGGTTTATCCCTTGTAAAGTTCAAAAAAAAAAAAAAGGAGTCCTCTTTTAAGAGGATCCTTCTATGTTTACAGGACCTTGGGCTACTCATAACACGCAGAGATGAAAGGTAAATTAGGTTAATCTGCTCAGGGCCTCCGATCGGGTCTCCAATACCCAAACACAACTTTATCTCTGTTCCAGATCAAGCTTGACCGCGTAGTATTTCAAACAATTTCACACAAATTGAATCAGATTACTCAACTCGGATCAATATACTATGATGTGCAACTTAGTTAAAGGATAAAATTACTGTAATCAATTTCCTTTGCTGACAGATGACCCTGGTCTGTACCGACCTACAGCCATTCGCATCTTCCAACATTCAACATGCTCATGAGGTTGGTGCCTCAAAAGACAGCTTGTGTTGGAGAGGAGTTAAAAGCTCATGATTGGGTTTCTTTGGTTAACCACCCGGAAGCAAGCTTTGTTGCTTTGACAGTGAGAGAAGAACTTCTCAACAAGTTGAAGGCAGAGGTGAAGAAAAAGGCAAGTGCGGTATTATTGAGCAAACTTAATTATTCTGCAGAGAGATTCAGTTATAATTTGACATTAAATAATAAACCAATATTTATTGAAAGGAAATCCTATTACATTTTCTAAAGATATTTATAACCAGAAGTTGATACTTGCAATACATTGACTTTTATGGAACCCTGTATCTCAACGGGATTCTTTGATTTGATAGAGAGACTTTCTTCCCCTAAAAGAGACTCTAACATATTGTTCAGAACCTGAAACTATTACACCTGATAACATAAGGATTTGACAATTTTGTTATAAAACTCTACGGCCTCGAGGCACTTACTGCACAGTTGCAATTCTGGGTAGTTAATGTGATTTTTCCCCCTGTTTCTCCCCATAGTTAATGCATTTTTTTTTCTGTTTCTCACCAAGGGAAAATAAATGTTATTATACAAGGTTTCAGTGGAGCACTCATTCTCTTTCCCACTGATTTATGTCACTTAACAACGTTAATGGAGACTAGGAATTTATTACCTTGGAATTTGACCCTAAGTAGCAAGTTTCAGATTTGTAACTGGTACTCTGAAAAACAGTATTACTATTAAAAAAGGGTAGGGGACAAATAAAATATCACTTTGAAAATATACCTGCGAAAAATTTGTTCCTATTCATGGAATTTGTAAAATATTATTAATTTGCTATAGAAATAAATCTGGTGGTTTCTATTGGATCGGTTTTGCTGTTTTTCTGAAGAGTTACTTTTCTTTTATCCCCTTCTCGTTGTATGCCAGAAACACTGAACAAATTTTGTTGTCAATATTTATTGACTGGAAGGTTTTTGCCCTTTGATAATTTTAAAGTTCAGATAATTTTGCATGAATTTACTCTGGAACCATTATTGAACATCTTGAGAATTTCCGTCTTTGTTCTAAACAAATCACTGGCAGAAGAGAGTCACAATTCAAGTCTGAACATTGATTATTCATGCAATCATTACATTTACCTGATTACATTTATCAGCTCTTCATTGAAAAGGAAATTTATTTTCAATCAATATGTCTCAACTTGTCTAAATATATAACGCATTGGTAGGAGGAGAGTACTCAGGGTTTTTATCCATTCATTACAGGCGACCCATACTTTGCAAGCCACTGTAACAACTCCTTTGGTTCTTTGCATACTGAATCAGTTAAACACAGCGCCCTTCAAGAAAATTCACAGCTGAAGTTCCAAAGTATACCTGTTCCAATAAACATGACATCGTACTGGCCATCTTCTGCGTCCACCCGGTCTACTACAATCTGTGTGAACTGGTAATTCACGTCGGTTTTGACCATTATCGGGCGGTTATTAATAGGAAACACTGGATTGTACATGGCCGGATGACTTCTAGCAAAGGTGATCACGTCATCAGGGAGGTCCTTTGTAGACTCGAACCCACCAAACGTTTTACTGGGACACTGTTTGCAGAAAGAGGATGACATGTTTTGATTAAAATGCAATGTCTAGGATTATAAGTGACATAATAATACATGATTTCAATAGTCTAAGGACATAATGTGATTATTTTTAAAGTTAGGTAACTAATAAACTAAAAATACAAGTTATTTTCAGTTATTGCTTACTTAAATTATTAGTTGTGATAGACAGTGTGTATTTCCTAAATGTATCACTTCTCAGTGGGATTTATTATAATTTCTTATCCAAAGTTATAAATATATATATATATATATAATGAATTCAAAGTACAGGAGAAGTCTGAAGCTTCTATTAGTGTTTCTACCATAGTTTTGTTCCTGTGATAGATGAAGTATTTGACATAAAGAACAGAACATGCTACAAGTGAAGGTAATTAATCATTAGGTTAGAGAAACACAGGGCATGATTTTCTCGGACATGTTAATTTTTTTACTATGGCATCATGCTAAAACAAGTGCTCCTTTCAAACTAAAAGACACTATTCTAGATTGCTTTATTTCTAACCCAACCCTGCAAAAGGAGCGCCAATGACTTTAAGAAATAAAGGACCAGTTTTTAAAGATAAGGACAGGTTTTTGTTCAAAGAGTTTAGCCACCTCCATAGCACAGAAGCTGACCCATAAGCATGGCCATCCTGACCAGGCCAGAAGGGTGCCATTTGTGTACGCGCATGGTCACACCGCGTACAAACATGCCACCTATGGCAATACAGCAGGGAGGAGAGATTGAGACTTCACTGCATCTCTTTTCCGTGCATTTAATTATGCAGGACAAGCCTTCATAGAGTACAAGATCTGCAATCTCTTGCTTTTCATCTTATGCTTAATTTCTGCCATTTAATATAAGGCTTGGGAGACAAAATGTAATTAAGAAAGGTTCCTGATCTTACAAGAAGTTTAGAATGAGAAATCAATTGTCTTTGTTGTTACCTTGAAAAAAATTATTAATAATTCATGAGAGGTGAAATAAATAAACCTGTTTTGAAATGGCAGGATTATATACATGTATATATATATTATATATATATACATATAATATATATATTATATATATTGTTTATACATATACATGCATGCACAAAAGGGCTTAAGAATTTTCTTTTTGTTTTTATTAAGTAAATTATAAAGTCAGTTACTTATAGAATTTCAAATATCTATTTAAAAGCCTAGCAGAGAGTATAAAACATTTTCATGACATGTAAAATTATTCCTGTGCTTCTCTACAACCATGAAAAATAGTCTGCAAAAATTTAGAAATGCCTGGTTGAAAATGGAAGTATGAGATTTATTTTCAGTTTTTGTCTTATAATTTTTGTCTTGTTCTCTAGCCTGGCTGTCCTTTTACTTTCTGGCTAATAATACCTATATCATAGACCTTTCCTTGAAAGTAAAGAAAAGGTTGTTGTACCAACACAATGTTTGCAGTTTCCTTATCATGGTTTCCCCAGCCCTGTCTGAAGGCATGCGATGCTCAGCTGGGCCCTTTGGGATTAACACACTCAGGTGAGTGAAGTTGATTCCCAGAGCGAGGTGTCTTCTCCAACTCCTAGGTCAGACACTGCTTCCAGCCTCCTGTCTCCGACCCTGGTGCTCCCTGCTGACTTAGCTTCCTATGGTATAATAGTGGACGAGAACACAGGCTGTAGAACTAAACCACCCAGACTGAACCCTGGTTCTGTTACTTAACCCCTCAGAGTTCTCACCTGCGAAATGGGAACAAGAATGAGTTTTTGAGGTTATTTACACATTCAGATAAAAAACGTCATGTATTTTTGTAGCTCAGAATAGTAGCACAGTATCTAGGGATTGATTTCATCAGGTTTGTTGACATGAACCCGCAAAGGGTTAGTTTATATTTAGAACATCCTGGCATTAATGAGCCACAGGGATATAAAACTGTCTACCAACCATGAAAAACAGTTTACCATTAAGATATAGGGTAAATGTATTGTTTCTTTTATAAAATCCTTTTGACTTGCTATAATCAAAAAGATAATTGAGTCTTATTTATTTTTCTGAAAGTTTATTTTGTTTTTTTTTGATACAAGATTCATCAGCTAAGATTAATATTTGTAAAATACAAAGTATTTAATGTTTTCAAAAATGGACTGAGCAGTACAGCAACAAGAATACTCAAAGTGTCCTCTAATGAAATAGTTAGAAAAACTAGAATAATTTGCTTGAACTCAACAGAATAAAAAAATACTGAAGTGAAATTAAACCAATGGCTACATTTCAAATGTGAGTTTTTAAAAATAAAATTGTTTACTTAAAAATCTGGAAAAAAAGTCTGCCCAACTTTTTGTTCTTAGCTTGAAGGTACACAGGTTCTGAAGTTGATTCTCCAGTATATTCTTCATCTACTTTAATGATAATATTTTAATTATTAAAAATTTTAATTTTAATTTTTTCCCTCCCACTTAATGTACAAAATGAGCTGTCAAGAGAGGGACTAAGTCCAGCTGGACTCTGTTTCCGCTGTCTCTGAAAGCCATTTCCACCACATCCCATTCAGAAAGAAAGAACGAAGGCCATCCACTCAGTCTTCATTTCTTTTTTTTGCTTTTTTAACTTTTATTTAATAAATATAAATTTCCAAAGTACAGTTTATGGATTACAATGGCTTTTCCCCCCTTTAACTTCCCTCCTACCCACAACCCTCCCATCTCCCGCTCCCTCTCCCATTCCATTCACATCAAGGTTCATTTTCAATTCTCTTTATATACAGAAGATCAATTTAGTATATACTAAGTGAAGAGAAGATTTCAGCAGTTTGCACCCACAAGTCTCCATTTCTGAAAAGTCATGGTATGAGAAAACGGAAGCACTTAACTGAAACGCTGGGATCTGTGAAGTTCCAGGGAATAGCAGAGAACCCTGCTTTTATTTTCACTGATACTCTCGGAATCTTGGTTCTTCATTGTCTTGATTTACTATGTTTATAGCTATATTTTTAAAAATTTAGCTTTGACAGAAAGACATGAACACCTCAGCCACTTACCGTTCCCGGCCTTGGATAGGGGACTCTTCCTTGGAAAGGCACCCACTGGTAGTTGGGGCCGTCCCTGTGAGCGTAGGGACCGAGGAAGACTCTGCGCACATCACTCATGCTGTACATACACACGGCGGAGCCTCTGAAGATGTTACTGAAGAAGAGGCGGAGGACAAAACAGGCGTTCCTTTAGACAACGGCTCGGGAGCTTAACGGTCAGAGAATCATTTCCAACACTCCGCAAGGCTTTTTGGTGCTTTACAAATCATACAGATTTTAACAATATATATGTGAGAACAAATGATGATTTCTCAAAAATAGAGGTCATGGAAGAAACCACCCTTAGAACGCACAGAATCTGTTCATTCATATCACAGACTGTTAATGATCTTCTACAAATGAGTGTTTCACTTTAATATCAAAATATAAACTTTGTTTAAGCAGCAAACATCATTGTAGCCATAAAACTTTTGAACAAGCAACAATGTTTAAGAATTCACAGGATAAGCTGAAACAGGTGCAGCCAATCATGAATGTCAAGCAATGTGTCAGCTTCTATTATCTCTAACTCCCAAAACACCAAACGTGTTAGATGAAGTAACAGAGTTTGATTTTCATCAAGGCACTTAAAATCATCTCTTTCCATCACAGAAAACAGTTTTAAGTTAGTAGCTATTACGCTCAGTGCAAGTGCAGAATTACTGCAATTATTTCTAGCACTTTAAGTAATTGAAATAAACTGGAAGTGTGCCACTGAGCTAGCACAATTTTCCATTTTATTCTACTTATACACACTACACTTTTGAGGAGCATATTTATAAAAAGATGTTAAATAGTTGTGCAGACTTAAATAGGGGATGCTTATCTTTTAACCATTTTTCTTCCCATAGACAATTACATATAAATCAGACCAGAAGGAAAACATGAGCTGCTGGCAGCTTATCACGGGAAACTGCTACCGACAGGCACCGGGAGACTGCAGACTCCATGAGGGAAGGGCCCAGGCCTAACTTCTCCGCGGCTACATCCATTAGATAGTGCACATGGACCTTAACAAACATGCAGGGAATGCAATAATGTTTTCATAGGAGAATCAATAGCAAGTTAGCCCAGATCTGGTGCACCACAGCTTGTCATGCAGAGTTTACACGAAGCTTCTCTTTGCCAATGTTACTCATTTTGCTTCTCTACTGATGGAACAGCTAACAGTCATCAGGGAAAACCTGCATGAACGTGATTTATAGCTGTTAACCTCACACTAAACTACTGAAGAATACGTGGACAATGAAAACGTAAGCTTGTTTTGGTGTTAGAAATGTTGAAAGCCATGGCTGTGGTTTTCATCATACTCATTTTCATGAGCCCTCTGAAGATCTCGCATGCAAACATCCACTCGGCGGAGTGGAGAGGTGCAATGACCTTCAGCCAGGGACAGCCAACGTGGAGTTCACAGACCAACGACATGGGCAGTGACTCGACACAAAGACAGATTTCCAGGCCCTGTCCCGTTCTTGTTGAACCAGAGACTCTGGGGCAGGGTCCAGCCATTTGAATGTTAACGTGGCCTCTGGTCACTCGCAGGTACGCTCCAGCCCGAGACCCACTGGGCTGAGGACAGAGGCAGCAGAAGGAATCGATGAGTGTTTAATTTAAGCCTCCTCCATTATTTTCTTTGGTATTCTCTTTATTTTTATATCAAAGGGGAAAATATTCATGCATGGGAAATTGCATACAGTTTTGGTAATATGTCTTAATTTGCATATGTTAATTTTTAACTAAAGTAAAATGTCCAAGTAATTTGTTATGACTTAATATTTACAGAATAATGTAGGGTTGGGCTTTGCAGTTAATCTTTCCCTTTATGCTACCATGGTCACTTTGTGGTTCTCTTTCTCATTTTGTATTTTAAATGATTTTTTAAAACATTTTGTCTGTTTGTCAATTTGTATCCTTATTCACATAGTATGCAAAAGTGTGTGTGTGTTCCTGTCAACAAATTCAGGTAATGTGAACTCTACACTGAACGTAAGGATAAGTGCAACATTGTGCATCAAAGAACACAGGCTTTGGCCAGCTCTGCAGCTCACTAGGCTAATCCTCTGCCTGCAGTGCCGGCATCCTGGGTTCTAGTCCCAGTCGGGGCGCTGGTTCTGTCCCGGTTGCTCCTCTTCCAGTCCAGCTCTCTGCTGTGGCCCGGGAAGGCAGTGGAGGATGGCCCAAGTGCTTGGGCCCTGCACCCGCATGGGAGACCAGGAGGAAGCACCTGGCTCCTGCCTTCGGATCGGCGCAGCGCCAGCCGTGGCGGCCATTTGGGGGGTGAACCAACGGAAGGAAGACCTTTCTCTCTGGCTCTCTCTCACTAACTCTGCCTGTTTAAAAAAAAAAAAACAAAAAAACAAAAAACAACAACAAAAAAACAAAAACAAAAAAAACAGGCTTATCCTCAGTGAGCAGTTAGTGCTCAAGGGTTTTTGATGTAGGTTTTAGAATGGTTATTTCAAAAATCTTGATTACAAGGCAGCCAGTAAAGATCTAAGTGGAGTCTGAATTAAAAATAAGCAATTAGATGAAAAAAAAGAGAATGTGTTTACTGATTTAAGAAGCTTTACAATGTTTATACTTTAAGCTTACTGGATGGTTAATGACTTTGTAAAGTAGCTAAAAGTAATTCACTATTTTTTTTCCCGAAAATAATTTAGTATTTCATTTGTGAACAATCAGCTTTCCCTAAACCTGTAAATTCCTACTTGAATTCCAGAGGCCTGTGCGGGAAAGAGCAGCAGAGGCCGTGTGTGGAGCGGGAGTGGGAGGCCATGGCTGCACTGGCTTTCCTACGTGCACTTTCTCCCCAGAGCCTCTCCGTTTGCTCAGGAGATAACTTTCTGTGGATTTCTAGGCCCCACTGATCCGAGGGACCCAGAGACAGAACAGAAGGAGAATTGTTTTAGTTACATACATAACAGCTTCTAAATTCAGTTTCCTCATTCTGGCTTGTAGCATTATGCACTCTCACTGAAATTCACGTTTCCATTTTCACGAGTATAATATTGTACATTTCATTGAAATGTTTTAAGACAAAGCTCTACGTAGGGTATGACAAATTTTTCAAGGCTGTGATTCTATATAGAGTGAGGACATTTCTGTTAAAATTTATTCTTAAACACAATAACTTCTTAGGTCACAACTCACTTCAGTCGCACTAGAATAGACTAAAGCTCCAAGGTCAAATGAACCTTGATCTTTCAGGAATATGCATTCACGGATTCCAGACACGTCAAGGCACAGAAAGCACATGGGGTTTCTAGATCAAAAGTCCATTACCTGGAAGTTGTAAACACGCCATAGACAATGGGATTCTTAGGGTCTTTAGAGTTCATTAGGAACACATCCTCTGTTAGAAAACAAAATTGGGGAAAGTTGCATTTTTCGTGCTTATGACAAAGTCTCAGCAAATGTGCTGTGTAGCAGACCCGCCAGCTACTTACGCAGTTCATCAAAGTGAGTGTCGATGCCGTTGGGCCCTGGCACTGAGCAGATGAGCCTGGCTTTGAGGAAGGTCGTCCACTTGTTCACCAGGCTCCTATGTCCCCCAAAGTCGTTCTGGAAGAGAGAAAGCCAGTGTAAGCCCTGAGCACGCAGATATTCCAGATACGTCTCTTTTCTCTCTCCCTCGGGATGGATCCAGATACCATTTCTCATTCCCCCCCACCCTTTTTTGGAAACAAAAGAAAGGTTTATTTACAACTATAGAAATCCCCAATTTCTCATTTTCCAAAAGTCCCACAGCCATGTTGAATGACTGGATAGAAGTAACTATGATTTATTATATTGTTGGTCACATTGGCTCAGCTCTTATTCAAGGAATTATTCACAATAAATGTAGGTTAACATCAAAAAGCAAATTTTCAGCATATGAGGTAGTAAATATATTAATTTACTCAACTTTGCCATCTCACAATAATATTTCCAATCATCTTGTTGTATATAATAAGTGCAAGGATAATTCAATACATCAAAGGAAAATATTTATTGTGATACACAAAACTTTGAAATCTACACATAGTGCTTTTAAATTTTTTTAGATTTCTATAAAGGAAGCAAATTGCGTGTATTTCATATATACAGTTTTCAGAACATAATGATCTTCCCACACGACCCTCCTTCCCTCATTCACACCCTCTCTCCTAACTTCTTTATTATTTTTCTTTTAACTTTTGCAATGACATCCTTCCAATTTATAATCACAAGCTTAACCTCCCACTAAATAAAGAATTCAACAAGGAGTAAGTAGAACAACCCCCGTTCCTCAGGAGTATAGACAAGGACTATAAGCAGTCAATTATTGTTCACAGTGCTTTAATAATATGCATTTCCATTAACTTTTTGAAATGCTGTCATATATAGAATTTCTACTTGCCAGCTAAAAATAATTTTTAAGAAGTCACTTCACTTTAGTGAACACTTACTACTCTTGTTTTTTTAGTGTGAGTCTCTCTCTCCTACCTATTATTCCCACACCTGTTCACAGCCAGTACTTATACAGCAGGCATTCAACGAGCACTTACTGAATGGATGATTCATACATTCCTTATCATCTATACTGAAAAGCATCAAACATTTTATAAGCTTAAAGTGTTGAAAGCAATTTATACTTTATAAATAGCATGTTGAAAAAATATTTGCATGTTTAATAAGGAAATTCATTCCAGAGAAAATATTTTGAACGTGTCTCTTCACTACAAAAAATGAAACAAACATAAAACTCACAAAATCAAACTCATAGTTTTAACCTAAATATTGCCATAAATTCTATAAGGTATGTATATGTTTACTAGCAACTCAGTCTTTTAAAATAATATTTATGTGTATATAAATTAGAATACTGATTTGTATTTATTTATATAACTTTAGAGTAAATTCTTATAATATAATAAGATTTTTTAACCCTTGTAAGTAGTGGTAACTATTTTAAATATAATTTCCACTTGGTAGAGAAAAGAGTCTCATCTATTTCACATATTATTTGTATGGTTTCTAGATAGCTAATTTTTAAGTTTTTCATTAATAATTAGATCATGATTGAGATAAGAAGATGCCACAAAAAGAACACACATTAACATTTCAAGATAGTTTCTTAAAAAGAACGATTATGTCTTAAAGTACGTCTTGAGTCTGCCTTTGCGACTTCGGTTAGCTGGAAGGGGCTTTAATCAGGAGTCAGTTGGCTCTATTTATTCCTCTTGAGTGCGTGCTGCCCTAGCCACTGTGACGGGGAAAGAGCAGTACTGTCGATGGTCTTCGCACTGGTGACACAAACGAATCCAAAAGCACTCATCAAGAAAGTCTTATTCTGTGCATCTTATATCATCATGCAGTATCACATTTTTTTTTTTTTGACAGGCAGAGTGGACAGTGAGAGAGAGAGAGACAGAGAGAAAGGTCTTCCTTTGCAGTTGGTTCACCCTCCAATGGCCGCCGTGGCCGGCGCACCGCACTGATCCGATGGCAGGAGCCAGGTGCTTCTCCTGGTCTCCCATGGGGTGCAGGGCCCAAGCACTTGGGCCATCCTCCACTGCGCTCCCGGGCCACAGCAGAGAGCTGGCCTGGAAGAGGGGCAACCGGGACAGAATCCGGAGCCCCGACTGGGACTAGAACCCGGTGTGCCATCGCCGCAAGGTGGAGGATTAGCCTAGTGAGCCGCGGCGCCGGCCAATGCAGTATCACATCTGACGTGCCACATAATGAATGGAATTCCTCAGGCAGTCGAAGCTTGGAGCTTCAAGACGATGTGGACATGTACAGAGGCTGTTGTAATCAATTTACAAAAATGTACTTTGATATTTTCTCTCTGAAATTAATGCTTGTTTTCTAAGAAATATTCATTCACAGATTACAAGAAACAACACCACGCCTGAAAATACCAAAGAGCATACTTTCCTAGGTAACTGAAAAGGTTTTGCTTCTCTAGAATGTCACACCAGGATCATTTAATGGACCTGGGAAGTCATCTGGTTCCCCTGCGACCTCCACCTGAAGCTTGGCGATGAAGACTCACTCGAGAGCAACTGTGACGCGTTTCCCGCCACACTGTGTCATGTACACACGTGCTGTGATTACTCAGGCCCTGGCCACATCTGTCATCGTACTTGCCCACGGGTGGAAAAGGGGCAAATGAACCATGAGTGGACAATGACATCCCCTGCTTCCTTCTTGGTGCCTCACCTTGCATATCTGACCTATTCTTGCGTGAGTGGCTTTTCCAGAGTGTTCTCCGTCTATGGCATTTTCACGGAAGAAGAAGTACACTTTGTCATCTTCGGGGTTGTCACTCTCTGGGATGAGGTGAGCGCTAATGAACCTCGGATCTGGGAGACAAATGACAGCACACTCATTACACTGATTCACACTTTGCTACGTAGCACCATTAATAGCAGTCCACTCTCGCTTTTGTCTTACCTCTTATTTGAGCTATTTTTAGAAACAAATCTTTCCTTAGTTCACTTTTTCAGTTCATGTGAACTATTCTTTATGCATTTTAAAGTATGCTACAAATCACTTTAAATGTCCAGAAAAATCCACGTATTTGGTTTGGAAGGTTGTGAGTAGGTGCAGGAATTCTCATGGGATCACATATTGCAAAGGCATTAGTGGATATTAAAACATTTTGCAAACTGCAAGGACTATCAGATATTATTTATTGCCATCACCATTGTTATTCTTCCTATCAGCCATAAAATTATGTGAATCAAACTCGCCATCAGAAGTGCAAGTCCTCTCCTGTGTTCCCTCTCCGTAAATGCCAGCGTCTCTGTGCTGGGAGCGCAGGCCCAGAGCCCTGGAGTCCCCCTGGAGCTCCCTCCCCTTCACCCGCCACGTCTGGTCCATCAACTTGTCCACCGTTCAGCCCCACTTCTGACCCCGCCCTGCACTGTCACCTTCTTAGGCCATGGTGCTTGCCCGGATCCTCGCCTTCCCTTCCTAAGTAGCTCCTGTTCTCACCTTTCAACCTCCGTCAACCAGAATGAAGCCCCGAGATGCCCCTCCACGCCACCCTCTTTCCAACTCACAATACTCAACTGTAACCCCTTCCAACAACCAGAGCCATCCATGATGGAGTCCCTGCTCTCTCTCCTGCCTTTTCCCCACCTACCCTTCCTTCTCCAACATCCACCAGGCCACAAAGACCGACTCCCTGCCTGGCCTTCCAACACACTGCTCAGTCTTGCCTCCTGAGTAACTTTCTGCCCTTGTATGGCCTTACTGCTGGAGTCTGGCTTCTATATCAAGTCTTCACTCAAATACGACCTACTCACAGAGATCGGTTGACTTCCCTACGTGAAGCAGTGACATCTCAGCTGCTGCTCACTCCCTACTTCTTCCATGCATTGCCTTCTTTCTTAACACCATTCAATGCCTGATGTGATCTCCCCCTCCCCATTTCATCTTCATCTTCCGCCCTCCTAACCCCAGTGGAATATAAGCTCAATGAGGACAAGGACTTCTGTGTATTTTATACAGAATGGAAACTAGCAATGTTTCAAATTTCCACTAAAAAATGCTGCTGCGAATACCTGAGTTGGTATGGCTGTGGCTTATACAAGCTCTATAAAAATGTCATAGTTTTATGGCTTTAACATGCTTAAAACTGAGTTTATCTCACGAAAAGCACTTAGGACATCGCAGACATTTACATTCTTACAGTAATCTACCTTTACTCCCACAGTGAATTACGTTATCGAGGCAACATTGCAATACATACACACGGGTCAGCATCAGTCTTGAGAGACCAGGAAAGAGATCAGAACCCTGAAACTGGTTTTATCCATATCCAATCCAAGTTATTTAGTCCTGAACTTTACACCTGTGAGTAATCATCATTATCATGTGTTCTATGCTTGTAACCTTCCTTTAACATTTGCTCTGGGACCAGGCACTTAGTGCATTTCACAGGGCTGCAGGCAAATTATACAGACTCTGTAGGTAATGTGAAACATATGAAATATTACCTATTCAAATTGAAAGCTCAGTGTGGCAGTGAACAAGAGCAGGAGAGTAATAACGACAGCACAGAATCACGTAGCCCTAGGGTTTTTTAAAAGATACATCAAATAATACATTCGTAATTGTTTGCAAAGCTTATACTTGTTTAAATGCATCAATTATTTACATATACGTGTTTGTCTCATGAGCAACGATGAGCAGAATAAATAACGTGACATGGGATTTGGGTTTCTTGTCACAAACCAGCATTACAACAACACTGATGTCTGGCTCCTAGCAATGTGTCCGGGTGCACCTGCGTGTGTGCACAAACATCACGGGGCTGCACGCTCAGTCACTCACAACTTTCACGACCCTTGGCAAGACTCTCACTTCTCACTTCAGATGCCTAGGTTTCAGCTTGGGTTTGTTTCAAGTTGAGTTATTTTAAACTGGGTTCTATTCACCTCGTCTGTCAAAATAATTCACACAAAAACAAATATTCTAAGGTTAAGGCATATGAAACAACTTTGTAAAATGTTAACAGATGAACACATTTCATTACTGTTATTTATGTATTATCATTATGATGATAGTGACAGGAAGCCTGTATCATATGCTATACTTGGGACTCTCATTATATCAAGCCACAGAGTAGAAATAAAATATCACGCATTCTTCTCTTTTAAACCAGGAGCAATGGAGGGAAATGTTGGTCCAATGTTACCTCCTAAATCAGCGCAGGTATTCCTACACATATTTGAATAACTTAAAGAATTTCAAATAATCAAGTCCAACTTCTTTTAAATTATTTATTTGAGAGAGAGAGGGAAATAGAGAGAGGTTCCATCTGTCAGTTCACTCCTCGAATGCCCACGATGGCCAAGTTTGGCTGATGGCTGGAGCCAGGAACCAGGAATTCAATCCTGATCTCCCACACGGTAGCAGGCCCCGATTCCTTGAGCATCTGTCACCTTTGCCTCCCAGGGTCAGCATCAGCAGGAAGCTGGAATCAGGAGCTGCACAGACTTCACACTCAGGCCCTGAGATGTGGCTCAGGCACCTTCACCAAAGTGCTAACTGCCGGGCCAAACACAAGCTCCGCCCCATCCCAATCTCTTTTTATTAGATTACAGCTGTAGACAAGACACTGAAGAGGAAACAAACACTACTTCTTCCTTGTTCTTAGAAAACTACAGTCAAGCAAAGCAACGTTAGAAGCACAAAACTGACAACAAAGCGACATGCTGGCTGTGTAGATGCTGATGGCCCCTAAACTGGCATTTGGGCACCAGAGAAGGTACCATTGCGCATCTTGTTTCCAAGACATTGGAAGATCATTATTATCTTACAAATGCAGGCCTGAGTGGGAAATACTTCCAGCACGTTATCAGGTACATTCCTTGTCAAGAGGACCTCACTCTACTCTCCCTCTTCATTTACAGCAGGCATGGAGCGTTCCACAGGTAGATTAATATTCTGGCCCACTCTTGGATGTAGCCCCAAAGGAATCATCCACATGAAAGGAAACCACACTTGTTGAAGTCGAGAAAGAACATCAAAGAAAAACGGCAATTTAATGTAAGTTGTCCTCAAGCAGCTTAAGTTATATCTTAGATTTGGAAAAGCATTTGTTCCCATTTCAAAATACCATATCCATCTAGGAAGGGACTTCAAAAATTTTGTGGAAAAGCCATATTACAAAAAATCTATGCATTAATTTTAGAACTTTTCCAATCAAAATAAACTTGCCTTCTAAATCTATTTTTCCATGAACTTTTTGAAATCTCCTCATATTTTAGTTGCTGAGAATTTAAAAGGATTTATTCTTTTCCAAATATTTCATATTTACAAGACATTCTCTTGGGTCACAAACTCTGCTTAACTTGTGTTTTCCACCTCTTCAATCTCCCAGACTTTGCCTTCCTTTCCTTCTTGTATTTTGTCTGCTTACAACTCTCTCTGCCTCTCTCATTCTCTCAGTCTCCTCATTTTTCAAGCCCTTCTTTACCCAACCCCATCATTCTAATCAGTCTCTCTCTCTTCCCTACCATCTTAGAGCCTCTTGGCTTCCTGGAGCCCCACTGCACCTGCACCTGCCTTTGGAAACCCCAGAGCTTTCCCTACCCCCTCCCCTTAAGCAAGCTGAAGAAAACCATATAATCATAGTAAATGGATCTGCTACAGATTCAAGCTGTTTTTCCTAAACAAGAATCCGTGTTGCCAAGGAGTATTGCAAATTAGCTTTTGGTGACTCACTATAGATTTGTTATCGGCAACTGTTTACAACCATCCTGATTTTTCTCAAGCCAGTGAATGCGCTATGTCTCACTTTGCTCTCCAGAGTTCGTTCTGCTAGTTCCTGCACTGTTGAGAGGACCGACATTTGGGAACTGTTCTCTCCTGTTCCACCCCTCCCACCTCCAATTTCTCTTTTCTTCCTTTCTGGGGAAGAAAGTTCTCTCCTCATTTCTGCATCTCAAGCCTGAGTCTACATGCACTCAGCATTCAAGTGACTTTCTCCTATTTTACGTGAACTCACTCATCATTTATTTTTCACTTAGCATCTATTTGCTAAGCTCTCAGTCTACACTCTGGGTTGTGAGAGATTGGGGGATGTCATCACGGTGAAACCTTTTCTATCCACAGGGTTTCTATCTGCAAGGGAATTCCCACAACAAAAGGGGTCAGTTATTAAGTTGTACAAAAAGGCCAAAAATAAGAATTTGGAAAGAATGAAGTGGCAAATACAGGGGACATTCAATCTCATCTTGAAGGAATTAGTGTACTCTTTCCACAGAAAATTTGATGTTTACTTTAACATATCAAGAATAACCAGGAGCGTCTTAGGTAGACATGGGCACAATCACAGGAACAGCACAGCGAAAGCCTTGCACACGGAGGTTGGTCAGAAAGTTTAATTTTTTTTTTTATTTTTTGACAGGCAGAGTGGACAGTGAGAGAGAAAGACAGAGAGAAAGGTCTTCCTTTGCAGTTGGTTCACCCTCCAATGGCCGCCGTGGCCGGCACACCGCGCTGATCCGATGGCAGGAGCCAGGAGCCAGGTGCTTCTCCTGGTCTCCCATGGGGTGCAGGGCCCAAGCACTTGGGCCATCCTCCACTGCACTCCCTGGCCACAGCAGAGGGCTGGCCTGGAAGAGGGGCAACAGGGACAGAATCCGGCGCCCCGACCGGGACTAGAACCCGGTGTGCCGGCGCCGCAAGGCAGAGGATTAGCCTAGTGAGCCGCGGTGCCGGCTGGTCAGAAAGTTTAACAGAGACCACAAGGGGAAGGAAGTCATATGCAGTTGCATGTAGGCTCTCTCTCTCTCTCTTTAAAGACTTATTTATTTATTTGAGAGGTAGCGTTACAGACAGAGAAAGGGAGAGACAGAGAGAGAGGTCTTCCATCCACTGCCTCATTCCCCAAATGGCTGCAACGACTGGAGCTGGGCCAATCTGAGACCAGGAACCAGGAGCTTCTTCCAGGTTTCCCACGCAGGTGCAGGGACCCAAGCCTTAGGCCATCTTCTGCTGCTTTCCCAGATGCATTATCAGGGAGCTGGATCAGAAGAGGAGCAGTTGGGACTTGAACCTGCACCCATATGAAATGCCAGCATCGCAGGTAGAGGCTTAACCTGCTATGCCACAGTGCACGTATGTCTTTAAGGCTATGGGGGCAGCCACTGAAGTGTTTTAAACCTGATATTGATGTTTCCGGGTCTTATTTTATGAAGATAACTCTACTGCAGAGGGGAACAAAGGAAAACAAGGTGGAGCAGGAACAAAGGCAGTGCCTCCTGGGGCACCTGCATCCTGCCTGCTTTGAGTCCCAGCTCTGCTCCTAACTCCACCTTCCTGATGGCTCAAGCAACTGAGTCCCCACCACGCGTGTGGAGACCCGGATCCAGTTCCCAGTTTCCAGCTTCACCCTGGCCCCACCCTGACTGAGGTGGACAGTGAGCCAGCAGGTGCAAGATCTTTTTTCTCTGATTCTGCCTTGCAAGCAAATAAAAGGAAATAAATGAAAATTTAAAAAAATGCAAAGAATGCAGCAAGGATACAGGAAGCTTGGTGGCTTTCACAGAAACGTGAGTGAGACGTGACGGGGCCCTCCGCCTGCTTGGGGCTGTGGAGTGCGGCGGAAGAGGACACACACAAGGACCACTGGGAAGTAGAACTCAGGAGCTGTGTTCTTGGATGGGAGTTCGACTATAAATAACAGTGAGAGAGCGAGAAGAAGAGGAACTCATCTCAATCACTGGCTCGAGAAGAAGCGTTTCCAGAGACAAGGGGCGGTAAGGCAGTGAGACTGGGGCAGGGGGCGATGGAGAGGAGAAGGAGGATCAGCTCCGTTCAGTGCATCTCTAGAGTGGGGGGCCGTGGCGGCTTCCCACGGGTCATGGGCAAAGCCCTCAGCAGAGAAATGTGGATTGAAGTTGAAGGCCTTGAAGTTGAGCCAGTGCAGTGATCAGGAAGAAAAGAATAACAAGAAAGAGAATAGACTCCAGTGCCTTGAGAAAAGCAACAAAACACAGAAATCCAGCGAGCACCCTGCCAGAAGGAGGACAGTACCTCTTCCCCCTTTTCAATCTTGTCCTTTTTAGTGACTCTTTCTGTGTCAAATACTTATTTTTAAAACGTTTTTATCCTGAGAAATGGCAACAAAAACCTTCAACTATCATGCCACCCTGTAGAACCTTGGGACGTCTTGGATCCATTAAGCCACTGGACCACAAGGTTTAGCATTTGCTCTCTCAACTTCTGCTGTGTAGTGTTTGAATGTTTCACTGCTATCCAGTTGATAATCAGCAGAAACTATCAAGCCGTAAAGTAGAATTTGATACTCACCCTGCTTTGCCTTGAGTCATTAACACAATAAGATGCCCGTGTTCTTCTAAAACATGCATTGCTTTGCTGGCTTTTTGTGCCCCTGAACTGAGCTGTGGACCATGGAACCTTCACTGCTTCCTCTTCCTTCTTCACGATGTAGAAGTTCATAAACTTCTCCCTGAGCACTTTTTATTCCCTGTAACTCCTCAAATGAACTCATGTGGCGCTCTCTTCCATTATTTCCACATTCTGACTTTCCTTATATTTCCTTTCTCTTTGAGAATGCATTCACTTCCACAGCATCAGGTATCACTGAGCAATATCAGTCTTCATTTCCTTCTTGGATCCAACACTCTGGCTAAACTTTTCCGCCCTAGATATCCCCCCGAGTCTTTACTTCACGGTGCCCAGGAAGGGACACATCAGCTTTTCTTTCAAAATTGCCTCCGCGTATGCCTTTCTCATTTTGGTCAATGCCATCATCAAGGCCTTTGTGTAGATTGTTATTCTCCCTCAAAATTTCCTCTGTGTCTCTTTGCACTCCAAGTTGATTATCAAACATTTTCCTGCATTTGCTGTCATTCCCTTTTTTTGTGCTTTAGTCTCAGTTTTGTCAGCACAATTAATATTTTTCTTTTTTTTGACAGGCAGAGTGGACAGTGAGAGAGAGAGACAGAGAGAAAGGTCTTCCTTTGCCGTTGGTTCACCCTCCAATGGCCGCTGCGGCTGGCGCACCGCGCTGATCCGAAGCCAGGAGCCAGGTGCTTCTCCTGGTCTCCCTTGCGGGTGCAGGGCCCAAGCACTTGGGCCATCCTCCACTGCACTCCCGGGCCACAGCAGAGAGCTGGACTGGAAGAGGGGCAGCTGGGACAGAATCTGGCGCCCCGACCGGGACTAGAACCCGGGGTGCTGGCGCCACAGGCAGAGGATTAGCCTAGTGAGCTGTGGCGCTGGCCAATTAATGTTTTTATTCATTCAAAGTAATACTTTTGGAATACTCTAACTGGTCTGCAACCTGTATTGTCCCTTTCTTCTCAGCTACTCACATGGTACAGTGTTACAGAAACAAGTAGGAATGCATTTGTATCATATATTTTCCACAACAGATTTCAGGGGTCATAGATACGCCAGAGCAGTGCAAATTAAGCCTGGGAGAGCAAAAGTGACAGATGACTGAACCTGTAATAAGGCCGAAGGTCCATGCCACATTGATCAATACATATACTGGAGGTGAGTCACAGCTTTGGCTCCGAGTTTTCTAGCACAAGAGAGAAATGGGAAACCTTGTCACACATTATGCACAGGGCGCCTAGTACAGAAAACAAACTTTGGGCAATGAGAGCCATCCACAAGTTCACCTTGATGAGCCTTTCTGGCAGAACTGACCACAGGTCCCCTTCTTCAATCCTCTAACGAGCCTGCTTGTCATTCCAGGACGCCCCTCATCACCTGTCCTCACGGGCAGGTGCGTCACGTAACCTGCAAAGCTTGCGGCTACCTCTTTCGGGTCACTGAATTCTTTTCGTATTGTGTTCATCGTCATGCTTGTCTCACGCCCAGGCATCTGGCTGGCGTTTGCTCCTGCTCTTGCCTCCAGCCTCTGTATACAACGAAGTCTCCCCCAAGCTCACTTAGGATCTTTCCTGTGCACCCACCCAAACAAACCCTGAGCTCTTCCCTGGCCGTCACATTCTATCCGCCATCCCCGCTTCCAACCTCAACTTGGCCAATGCATGTTGGATAACTGTCTACCGCCTCTTAATACACAAACCACTTCCTGACACCTGGTGCATAGTCCACAATTAGAATCCATAAAACCTATTTTAATCACTTGTTTTCTTTCCTCTGTCTTCTCATCAGCTGATGTCCTATTTTTTCCTATTCCTTCTAAGCTAAACATAATTTCTGAAACAGTGCATAGTTCCTGAATCAATGAATGAATCTTGTCTACTAAAACATGGCTGTATTTTAAAAAGAAGAAATCACCTTTTCTTGCTTTTTTAGTGTGGGGAACTATAGCTTTTTGGACAGGTCAATCTCATCAAAGACTCAAAAGTGTTTAATTCTTCAGTTAAAAATGCTCAGGCATATTTTTTAAATTGCAACTATTTCTAAAAGTTATTACGCAGTGGCAGGTTTTCAAAGTGTTTCTCTGAAATTTAATGAATATTCCTTTAACCTTAGAAGAAGTGTTTTCCTTTCTTTGATCTTACCCTTGTACATTAATTACTGCAGTAAAATTAATTTTGTTTATGATTTTTCAAAATTAGATTTCTTCAACAGGATTAAAATAAACTAAAACATGTTTCTCTGTTTTATGTGGCTTTTTTTTTTTTTAACAAAAACGATGCATATGTTGGAGGTCAGAGATCACCCCTGTCCGATCCACAGGCAATTCAGTGATTTGTCTTGTCATTAAAGTCTCTCTTTGGAAAAGTTTTACCAAATGTTGCTCTGATTGACCTACTTTATTCTTTATTAGTTCTCCTTAAGAACATAAGATAGGGGGCCAGCATCCCACAAGAACATGGATTCGAGTCCCAGCTGCTAACACATCCAGTCCAGCTCCCTGCTAAAGTGCCTGGGAAGGCAGTGGAACATGGCCTAAGTCCTTGAGTCCCTGCCACCCACGTGGGAGACCCAGATGGAGTTCCAAGCTCCTGGTTTCAGTCTGGCCCAGCCCTGGCTGTTGCAGCTGTTTGCAAAGTGAACCAGCAGAAGAAAGACCTCCATGTCTCTGTGTCTCTCCCTCTCTCTTTGTAACTTTGCATTTCAAATAAATACATCTTAAAAAAAAGAACCTAAGATAGGTCATGGTATTCACAACAGAAGCCATTCCATGTGCAGTTACTACCTCAAATTGCCAGCAGAAATGAAAAACCCAAACCTAGCAGTTCTGTTTCAAATCTGTGACCTGTGACCCAGGAAAGCAGAGAAAGCCTATTTCCATTCTCCAGATATGAAATCCTGATTTCAGGGTGGCCAAACCCATTGAAATGAATACTTAGAGATAAACAAATCCTTTAATAATGTAAACAATGAAAGCATCCCTAGATACACTGCCACGCTGAAAATCCCAAGAGACAATGATTTAACAAAAATCTGTGAGCTGGTGCAGTGTGAACCTGTTCCTTCTGGTGTAAGCAGAAAGCAGAGGTAGAAATGAATTAAAAGCGGGACATCAAAAGAAAGTGGCAAGATTCAGGGAAGCAAGATCAAAGTGCGTTAATCTCGCCGCACGGAATGGCAACGTAAACATTATGAACAGTAAACAGAGCTGCAGGAGATTCTCCCATCTGCAGGGCTTGGCTGCCATGCCTTTGGGGGAGAAACTGCCTCTGCAGATACCTTGGTACCTCTGCAATGCCCAGAACACACGGTGGAGGCTGAACAAACAATCGCATGTCATACACGCGGGCCAATGCCATCATGTGAAGCCTGGAATCTCGAGTCCCGATAATTGTGGCAGACGCAGAGTAAACACATCCCGCTCCTCTGCCTCGTTATCTCCTTGGCCATCCCCTTGACATTCTCCCACACCTCATCCCACAGATGGCATTTCTTGCAAAATCCACGTTTGGGCACCACCTGCCACTTGTAACAGTGCCACTCTGATGAAACATTTCTAGCAGCTGCAAATTAAAGTGTCCTTCAGGTGCAATCTCACACTTAATGAAAATGACACCTTGGCACGGGACACACAACTGCCTCTATGACTCACTTGGCAGCCTGAGCTTATTTAAATAATGAACACATTTTGCTGCTCTCAGCACCAGAACCAATCTGAACGTCTAGGGCAGCAGCCTTCTGGCCTGTCCCTGTCACCCCAAGAAAGTGGGGTGACTTGCATTGCATTCCCAACAGCCCAAGTAACTTCTGACGATGCATTAAATTTACAGAATGATTAAGGCTTTTAGAGTGTCTATAAATTTAAGAGTTGGGACGGGGATTGGTTTTCCTAGACATTTATTATACCTGGGTCATCTGTAGAGAGGGTAGGATGGATGCTGATATGCTCTGGCATGAGAGCCCCCAGCCTTCTGGGTTTCTCCTCACTCAAAACACCCAGCCAATCCCCTTGTGAAACGTGACAGAGGTTCTGGAGCAGAGTCGGGGGGGAGGTGTAACCCCCTGTGGAGAAATAGCCCCAATCACCCTTCTCTCTGAACCAGTGGTAACTCTCCCTATGAAAGGAAAAAGATGACAGTAAAATGCGGTCATGCACTAAGTACTCACACACACTCTTAGGTCCTTCACGCTTGAAGCATGATCCCACGGATGCTGCGGTCATTTGTGAAGAAAAACCCTTCAGAAGCCAACGCAGGGACAGGTGTTTAGCAAAGTGGTACAGCTGCTGCTTAGGACACCTGCACTGCATATTGGAGCCCCTGGGCTTGGTTTCCAGCTTCTCGCTAATGCAGATAATGGCTCAAGTGATGGCTTTTCTTCCCACCACATGGGAGATCTGGATTGAGTCTGTCCTCTCTCTCTCTCTCTCTCTCTCTCTTTCTCCCTCTCACTGTCTCTCCCATCCAGCATTTCACATGCCTTCAAAATTGTTAGCTGTTACTTTATAACAATGTTTATAAGACTGCGTGAAATAGCCTACAAAATATATATGTTTCACGGTTAATGGCCACATAAATCTAGGTGGTGAATGAACGCACGCTCAAGCAGAAGCCTGCTGGTGAGGAAGCTATAAACCTGCTAAAGACCTTGGAGAAGAACAAAGAAGAGCTGTAAATTATGTCAAGTGTGAACTCTGTTGGTATTTCCAGTATCACGCCCTCCGGCTTCAAAACGCTTAGAAAGTACGGGGTGTGGGAATTGGTGATGGGGTAAGACCACCACCTGCCCGTGGCCAGCACACCTGGGTGGCGGCCAGGGGGACCGGGCTCCTCCCTCTTGTGCTCTGCTGCCACCCAAGGAGAAACGAAAGCCCCCAGGAATCCACAGAGCCTGCCTGGGGACCTGCAGCGCAGCAAGAATGATGGGAATGCAGCGGGGGTCACCTCACGTTCTTGCCTGGCGGAGCAGACAGATCATTGTTGGCTGTAGAACAGAAAAAACTCTGGCTGCCAAGGAACAGACCTGGAAAAACTCCTGATGCATAGCTGCTCGGAGACTTTGAACAGCCCTTGGGGGAGGTTAACCCCAAGAAGGGTTCAAGATGAGTCACCTTAGAGGAGAGAAATGGGCTGATGAGAACGGAAGAGACGCACAGGTGAGTGGAAATGATGGGAACTCTATTTTGCCCTCTCCTTGTGCTATACATTCCTCATTATAATGCACACTCATCCCAGAAGGAAATCCCGGAATGCAGAAAATGCTGACGTGAATGAGAGCTTCAGTTCTTTCTACGCCATCAAGTTGCATCCGTGCCTTTGCAGTTCGCACTGTGTCTCTGAACTGCACGTGCTGGTGTGCCATGTGGTATCTGGCTTGCTATTGTCACAGAGATTTGTTTTTAACATCAATAGAATATTAATGGGAAGCTTTCTCTTTTCTTCCACTGCAAAGTAAGATTATTCTAAGTGGCTAAAATCAAAACAAGATGTCCTCAGCATTCTCGAATGAGGGCGAATTCCTGGCATGAATGCAGGAAGCGATTGCCAGCCTGCTGTGGCATGTGGCGCCCTCAACTCCAGGTCCTTGAAGTGCTCACTCGAGCTCTCCTGTTCTCTTACTCAACCCTGTGATGCAGAAAACGTCATTCCATGTTCATCTTTCCAGTCTCACCTCCATGTACCTGTTTAGTATATGATTCCTGCTAGTGGGCCCCTGATACACTTTTGAGTGTATTTCCCCCCTTATTTACTTAAGGATTTCTCTAAAAGTATTGGTTTGTCCTCAAAAAAGACCCTTCATTCTTCCCAACCAATGCTTCATGATGTTGGCAGGGTGTATTTCTAAAAGTACCCTTGATTTTTAAAAATTGTGTCCCGTTGGTCAACAATTAAATTCAGACTCATTGAAAGACATTCAAGGACTGTGCTGCATGGCCCAACACGTCATTCCAGGCTCACCTCCACGGACAGCACTCCTACCTCGTTTCTCAACTCGCATTCTTAAATTGCCCTATTTATGCAAACCCTTCCATGGAGAATCAGTCAATTTTTCAGACTATTTACAAACAGCTTCCAAGAAAACTTTCTTTCAATTCTTCGGGTGGGAATTCCTCGGCATTTCCAAACTGTTTTGGGTGAGTTTCGGTTAGAGCCCCATCTGCCCACCTGCTCCAGGCTCTCCTGTTCAGTGGCACACACCTGTTTGTTGCTTAAGTTCTGGGAAGCAGGGTTGGCTGTTTACTTTTGAATCCTCTCCTGTTAACAGGATATTACACTTGAAGATATTGGCCAACTTGAACTGCACGCTGTTATGTTTATATAAGTGGCTTACAGCATGTGACAGCCTTCGCAGGGTCAATGGCAGCATAACTCCATGGTGGGAAAGGGGCTGTGGTCATTCCCAGCTTAGTTCTACAGCTTCCTAACCACGTGGCCCTGAGCAAGTTCCTCATCTCTGGAATTCTCAGTCATAAAGTGAGACTATGGTGATGTTGCAAAGATCAAATGGCCTGACCAAGATAGCACGCATGGACTTAGAACAATGTGCTGTTGTGAAATCAGAACCATCCTTGTTCCATCCATGGCTGGTTGCTTTTCCTTTATTGTCAAGCCATGTGTTTGTCACCAGAAATCACTTCAGAAGAGCACCACTGAAGTCAACTAAAAACAAGCATGCTCTGTGGAAACAGCAGCAGGACATGGAGGTCAAAAATGAGGCAAAGATCAGAACGAGCCAGAAAATAGAACAGAGCAGCATTGTCCTCTAGACCGACTCAGACAAAACACACGGGTTTAAAAGAACCCAAAGGAGGTTCTGCTCCGGATGCTGGGACTCGAATGACTGTGTTCTTAGTCCAGCGAAACTACGTGTGTGACAATAGACAAATACCCTTGTACATGGGCTCCTCAACTAATGAAATTACACGGGGAGAGGGGAGACCGTATCAACCATTGTCCTTGCATTCTTTAAATTACCATTTTTAATTGCATTAAGGATAAGCAAGATTATATAGGTATGCATAACCAGTATAAGATAATTAAACGTTATTTTGGCCCTTAATTAAAAGAACATAAAAAAGTGAAAGAAAATATCCATTTGACAATGACAATGGGATAATAACATGGCTGCCTCTCTGCCCTGTTCCAGGAAATTTTTTTGGTTAACTGAGTTTCATTCCCAGGCTCTTGGTCTACGACTGTCCTGTGTCCTATGACTGACTGTACGCACATGTTTAATTACTCAAGAACAACTCACTATCTCCATCCTCTCTCCACCTGCCCTCCCTGGACGATTCGCCTTTCTCAGTGCCACTCCAGTGGTTGGACCCCTGTAAACAGAGATCAGCCTTGACTCCTCTTTTCTCGTCATTGACAGCCATCAATCATGCTATCAATGGAATCCATGTTCATACACCTATTAAAATATTTTCATATGGTTCAATTAAATATAACTTTTGAACTTGGATGAACAGAAACAAGAGAGAAAAACCTCTTTTTATACACCAATGAAAATAGAAGTTTCTATTTAGAAAAGCCATTCTCTATAATGAGTAATTTGTATGCTTTTACTTAATCAATGACTTCATACTAAAACCTTCTCTTAAAAGGGAAAATTGGTAGAGTTTCAAGAAATGTGGTCTTTCCTAACCACCTCATTTAAAATCAGAGCACATTTTTCTTCCCTTTGCCAGAAAGTTCATCACATTTTTAGACAGAAAGCTTACTCTGCTTTATTTTTTTTTTTTTTTTTTTTTTTTTTTTTTTTTTGACTGGCAGAGTGGACAGTGAGAGAGAGAGACAGAGAGAGAAAGCTCTTCCTTTGCCGCTGGTTCACCCTCCAATGGCCGCCGCTGCAGCCGGCGCACCGCGCTGATCCTGGCAGGAGCCAGGAGCCAGGTGCTTTTCCTGGTCTCCCATGGGGTGCAGGGCCCAAGCACCTGGGCCATCCTCCACTGCACTCCCTGGCCATAGCAGAGAGCTGGCCTGGAAGAGGGGCAACCGGGACAGAATCCGGCGCCCCAACCGGGACTAGAACCCGGTGTGCCGGCGCCGCAAGGTGGAGGATTAGCCTATTGAGCCACGGCGCCGGCTTTACTCTGCTTTATGAGATGAGATGAAACAAGTGCATTTAAGTGTGTGTGATTTATTTTTAAAAAGTTTCAGTGCTTAAGCAAGGAGCTAAAAAAAAATCAACACACCAAAGAGATATAGTACAGGCATGATTTAAATCTCTTTAAGGAAGAAAAACATACCAGTGTTTCCTTCCAATTCTTTCTCCAATCCACATTCTTATCTTACTCTTTGTTAACGTTTAAAATAAGAACAACCACATAAAATTTAAGATGCATCTCATATGAATATACAGGTCTTTCAAAAAATAATTACAAGTGTCCTTCCATGTATTAAGAACTTCCATTAGGGTTCAACTCTTTCTTCTTTTTCATATTGAGAACATTTTCTCCTTCTTCTACCTAGTATATTTAAATTAGTGAGAAAAAATAATTTGATTTCATCTTATTTTTCAACATTGAACCAGAGAAAGAATGCATTTTATGTTATTTTTAAATATTATAGTAATGAACTGTCCTAAGAGACTTTCTATTCCCAAATCACCCTTGTAACATTAGAATTGGTATCCTAATTTTATTTGGAATATTTAGATGTTGATAAATATGCTTATTTCTAATTTTCCTTTTTGTCCAATATTGTTATTGGTGATTTTTTTGCCCCTTCTCATTTGGATGATTTGAAAATCTCAATTCTTCTCTATGCTCTAAAACATTTCTTAAAGTGCTAGATAATTTTCTTGACCACATATTTTATACATGATTCAAGGTAAATTACTTGACAACATGAAACTGCAGTTACCAAGAACTAAAGAAATGAAACTATGAAGCCACAGAAAACATAAAATACATAATAGCCACTTATTTTTTTCTATTTAATTTGCATAAAATGCAAGCATATACTCAATTTCTGCTTTCTTTTTCCCTCTGAAACGTAGATCAGAGTCTAATAATGGCTAAATCAGCATTTGTGAAATCCAGTAACAGTTTTATCCACAATAAAGACAATTTTCACATAATTATAAAACTTAACTTTTCCAAAAATTTTTTTCTGAGTACATGATTGCAACACATTTAAAATAAAAAATCGTAGGAGAGATGATCGAAGTTCATCTTTGGTGTCCACCCTTTTCCTAGGGCAGGGCAAGAGTTCAAGTGCTCCTTAAAGGTGGCCATGGACGTTGCCTCCTATGGTGAACTGCCCGCTAGTGTGCCCTGGGGTTCTGGTAGAAGGAAGAGACTGCTAAGAATGCGGCTATTTATTAAAAAAAATGACTTGGGGACTAGAAAATATTTAGGTCAGTTTTTATTTGACACAGACCTCGGCGACTTTTCATAACATGGATGTTACTTCAGGCAGAATTTAATTGTCCCATTTCCAATACCTCAGGGGCATCAGCATTGCTACCATTCTTTGGTCAGAAAATGTTCTCCGAATGACCAGAGATTCAGAATCTATTCAAACAAGGAAAACATGTCGAACTGCGTTACAAGTAGCGGTTCCTATGGCTTTGGTTGTTGAGGGACAATTATAGCTGCGATTCTGGAAAATGTCTAATTATATGGAGATGGAAATTCAAGGCAGAAAGGCCCATAATTTTCAAAGTCACTAGAATTTGTAAAAAACAATTCTTGTTACTCACTTGAATTAATCTGTGAGATCTTATTATCTCTCAAGAAATAATATTCAAGTTTAACATTGGCTATGGGTTTTCTTTTTGTCCTTTGCTGGTGTCAATATTGAAAAGAAATAATTATGTGTTTTGTGGGCTTTCTTCTTTTGTTTTCTTTAGGATCCCATGCACGTAAACTAAACAGTAAGAAAGTTGTTGCCTATATTAACATAAAATTTGGAGTAGTTTTTAAGTATTGGAGAGGCTGTATTAAAAATATGCAATCATATCACACACATGTAGTTTAAAATTTAAGGTTTCAACACAAAATTTAAATTTGCAACATACATGTATAACTTGTGATATTATATTTGCGTTTTATTCTATTTCTCTGTACTATATATCCACCTACATTTTATGTACTGAGTGCTTCTGACAAAATGTGTTTATAGGGAAATAATCACAGTTATTACATAATTTAAATAAAACATTACTGTTCTATAACCCAATTCATTATTTAAAATAATAGATTAGCTCTCGTATACACCCAGTGAAGTCAACTCCTATTCACGCCTTCTGAAGGGGAGGACAAACTTGGCTGGCGTTTCCACCTCCCCAGTTTAAGGGGAATGAAAGTTACCATTTAACAAGGCTGATGTGGAGCTGTTTGAATTTGACCACAACATGAGCAGGAAACTGAGTCTGACGATCTCTCTCTCTCTCTCTGTCTCTCTCTGTCTCTGTCTCTCTCTCTCTCTCTCTCACACACACACCCTCTCCTGGTATGTGCTCTGACACCCTTCCCAACCCCCACCTCAAACAACGTACACTCCTGGATGCTCCAAGTTGACATGAAAAACAGGGAATGAGACAAGAGCCATTCTATCTATCTTTTCTCTGATAATTCAAAATACATCTTAGTAGTTGCTTAGTCCTCTTCAAATTTTACTATAGGGCTTAGATAGGGTACAGTTTGGGATCCAGTTGGTCTGGATGGGTCCTAAACTCCACATTTTGAGCAGGCTCCCAGGGGGTGCACTGCTGCCTATTAGTGCCCTGCACGTGCACTTGGCAGCAACAGGTTACAGAAGCCGAATTTTCAGTGATTAAGGGACGAATAAAACCCAAAAGTCTTCATTTTGTGAATTCTTCACTGTATGGTAGAATCTTTTAACTTTGACAACGTTTTGCTTTATAAAACGTATGTTCCCTTTTCTTATATTCTAACAGTCTATATCTGTACCCAGGTATAAAATAACAGATCCAGAAAATTTTTACAGCTTAAATGCAAAGCCAGGAAGCTGATGCTTCAGGGCAGGGCTGCTGGCTTCAAACCTCCTTGTTCCTTTTGCAGAGCAGGAGGAACTGGTCCGGCAAGATCTAGTCTCACCACCTCTGGACCCCAAGGGCCACCATGACAAAACACAGAAGGAATGCAATGTCATCAGTCTAGTGACCAGCTTTGGTGTGTGGCAGCAGAGACCTGCAGCTCTTCTGATTTCACCCTGCCAGCATCCCCTTTCTCGTAGCCCCTTCCTAAGCCCCCAGGAGTCCTTAGATCCTCAGGTCTGCTACCCTCTCATCTGTCAACAGATGAAAAGTTCTTTGTCCTTCACCCCAAACCCTGCCCTCATTACTTTGACTTGGCCCCAAGGACAGGAACTGAGCCTCCAGGAACATATCTATCTTGACAAGCACTCCCTACGTGTATGGTGCTTGTTGGTAGCAGAAACACATACACTTCCAAAGCGGGAAACATTGAAATGAACATGCTAGAAAGAGAGCAGACTCAGGTCTGAAGACACAGCTCAGCCTCTGTTTCCACTAAGAAGCTGGAAATTTTATATTGCTAGTTTACAGTTCACAGGGTTTGGGAGGGTCAGGAGATTTTGTAGAAAACACTTGGAAGACACTAAATACTACACTACAAATACAGGATTTCTGCTGTTCAGAATTCGATTGTGTCTTTATGGAGGGAGGTCAATTTTTCAATTCACTGCTTTTAATTATTAAAACTGGCACAATTCAGTGACATTGCACTGAACGTCATGGCATCTATGACTTGGTGGATGCAATCTACGTTGTTGCTGACGCCTGTCATCAATTTTTGGTCTTTGTTTGGTGCAGTCCCAGTACTGCAAGTGCTAATACTCACATAGGGATGGAGTTGTTGCCATGGATACCTGATCTTGACTAATGCATGTGTTTTCCAAACCAATTTGATACTTCCAACTTTGCTTTAAATAAGGGTAGAGTTCTCTCAGTTTATTATAGTAATGCTAAGAAATAGGACTTAAAGGAATCTTCAATATAGATCAAGTTAGGATTACTATCTAACACACTTATTATATCTTGATGTATCATGAAATAAGTGATAAAACTACCTAGAATAATTATTCCAGAGCAATGCTATGCTGAATTCTATATTATTACATGCTCATTAGTGTCAATTTCTTAGGCTATATGACAGGAAAGTTAAATGTATATTCATTATTTAAAAATACCATACAGGTGGATTTTCTTACTTTCAATAATAACCTACAAGATGTTATTGAGACCAAGAGAAAAGTCTACCAATTGTATATAAATTGAAAGGATATTGAAAAATATGCCAAAATGGGCTGGTGTTGTGGTGTAGTGGGTAAGACTGCCATCTATGATGACAACATCCCATATGGGCACCAGTTCACATCCCAGCTGCTCCACTTCCCTGCTAATGGCCTAGGAAAAGCAGTGGAAAATGGCCCAAGTGCTTGGGCCCCTGCACCTGCATGGGAGACTAGAAGAAGCTCCTGGCTCCTGGCTTTTGATTGGCCCAGCTCCTGCCAATGAGGCCCTTTGGGGAGTGAACCAGCAGGTGGAAGACATTTCTCTCTGTCTCTGTAACTTTGCCTCTCAAATAAATAAATAAATATCTTTTTGAAAATGCTTCAAATTTAATTTATCGATTTATATAGTAAAGCCCAAAGAAATTAGAAAATGATTATACTTTTTGTTCTTTATGTGATGGAAAAGGAAGGCAGGATAGCTATTCACATGTAAAAATTCTGTAGCAAATAGTTGTGTTTACACCATTAAGGTGATAGAAGTTACTTAAGGAAATGTTTGGAATTTGTATTTTAAAACTCCTATTCATCCATCATAAAGGAAAAGGAATCCCTTTATTCCTAGAAGAATGCCTGTGGAGCTTTTAAAGTTCAGAGACTGAAGATACCTAATTTCCTGTGGATAGCAGTCGAAGGCATCATTTTTCAAAATTCAGACAGAATTCTGTTTCCAGTGTCTCCCCATTCCTTGGCTCCTTGTTACAACCACCAATCCCTTTTTCATGTCATCATGCCTGCCTGACCTCCCCTACAGCTTTCTTCATGATTAGGGATGTACGTCACTACCGTAACATCATGTATAAGTCAGTAGCCACATCATCTACAAATAATCACGGTTTTCTGATTCTGATTCGTCTTTTTCTTCAAAACTTTGAAGAGAGATTTCCATTTTCTTGTTGCAGAAACTCTCTTCTATACATATTCCAGCAGAAAGGACTGCATATTTGGACAAAAGATAGCCTCCCTCATAAACTGTCACAGCCTGTTATTTTATAGTGACATCTTCAGTCTATGGTTCTGATATTAGTTGAAAGCCCCAAAATCAGCTGCTCAAAAATTTGTGTTTCATATAACAGAGGTGGATAACAACTCTTTTACTTCCTGTGTGTGTTATAATGATTTTAAGATAAAAAGACTTCTTGGAAATACATGCACATGATCTCACAGGTGTACTATGATTTGTAGGGCTTTCCATTTGATCAACAGTTGTGTACCATCCTGAAGGGCAGGGATCTCTTTCTTACTCAGGCCTGTTGAGTAAGTCTTGAGGTCTTAGTACCTCAAGTACTCATTGTATGTAGAAAACGGGAGTTGGCAGAGTCACACATCGGTAGCTAATCGTGTAGCCTGTTCACAGTGTCGCTATCAGCAATTCGAGGACTTGGAAGACAGCAAGGGCAGGAGGAGGAGAGAATAATATTCCATGGAAGTATCTAAGGTGAGCGGTAAATCTAACATAGACAGACATGAGGTGAGAAGACAGGAGACTTAGGGAAATTTAAAAAACCAGCAAAAACAAAAAGTAACATTGATAAACAGTAATTGAAATGGATACTTAGATCTTTGCCCAAAATACCTAGTCTTAATTTCTCATTAATAATGTAGCTATTTTATCTCTAGCCTATTACATTACACGGTATCTTAATTGCTTTAACTGACAACCATATGGTAAGGTATACAATGACAATTTGAGTATTCTCAGTAATCGGTATTTGTTTCAACATTTTGCAATGCTCTCGACCTTTGTAAAAATCCCTAAATGTGTATCCTATCTGCAAATTACACATTTCCGATAGAAAACTTTAAAGTGTGGTTTGTAGATATGTATTTCAATTTGTGATTTTATAAATTTTCTTTTTTTTTTTTTTTTTTTTTTTTTTGACAGGCAGAGTGGACAGTGAGAGAGAGAGACAGAGAGAAAGGTCTTCCTTTTGCCGTTGGTTCACCCTCCAATGGCCGCCGCGGCCGGCGCGCTGCGGCCGGCGCACCGCGCTGATCCGATGGCAGGAGCCAGGTACTTCTCCTGGTCTCCCATGGGGTGCAGGGCCCAAGCACCTGGGCCATCCTCCACTGCACTCCCTGGCCACAGCAGAGAGCTGGCCTGGAAGAGGGGCAACCGGGACAGAATCCGGCCCCCCGACCGGGACTAGAACCCGGTGTGCCGGCGCCGCAAGGCAGAGGATTAGCCTAGTGAGCCGCGGCGCCGGCCTATAAATTTTCTTAAGGTGATTCATGCTGCTTATTATAGTTGAGTGATGATGAAAAACTCTAATCAGGAACTTATTATTGATCATAAGCAATTATTCTTTTCTTTTCTCCCTTTGATCTTTCTTTACACATTTCTTCCAAATAGCTGAGTAATTTATCTTTTCAAAACTAGATTTTTCTTCTTAATGATTCCTGTTGTTTCTCACCAGGAGTAATTCATCAGTTCTCGGTGACCAATCGGAGTAGCACCGACGCACTCAGCCTCCTCCACCGAATTAAAGACATCACAGGAAGTTTCACTTTGCTGTTGTCAGAGTATCTCTTATGATGGTACCAGTAGGATCCTTTGCTTACCAATTATTGTCCTTTTGAGGACAAATGGTTTAATAATTTATGACTGCTTTACTGGCAGTGGGAATGTGGCACATTTGTGCCAAATCAGGATGACAGAATTAACCAAAACAACAATAAATGTGGAGGAGATGTTGCTAATCTCCATGAATGGCTACTTCCTCCTCCCAAGTTGCCCGTGCTGTGTCACCATCCAGTGACATCGGGGGCACAAGCAGCTGAAGGTGTGCTGCTCACCCCCACACTGCCTTTTCCTATTTCTTGCTGCCATGTTCCTGGCTCGACATAATCTCTCTTGCTGCTGTCTACGAGTTACCGTCACTAGGGAATTAGGAATGAGCAAGGAACGAAATAAAGCAGATTCATCTAAAAAAGATAAAATTCTTTTGTGCTTTATGATTCATTAACACACAACCATCTCACATAATTATTTCAAGGTCTCTCAAAGGCAGCTACAATAACATTGTGTTATTTGGACATTGATCAAAGTTGGCTGTATTTCCTTATATCATCTATGAAGAATGAGATTTTCTTCTTAAAAAAAAAAAAACCAAGAAAGAGGAAGAGCACCACGAGATAGCACATTAGCCTTTTAGGGCAGACAGCACTATCCCACTACTTTAGTCATTTCTCTTCAAAATATTTAATGTGCTTACTGCAAGCACATGAAAGTAAATGCAAAGGTGCTGATTCAGCATGGCCTTATGGGTATTCTGTAACCTGAACTGCGACCATAGCTCGAGTTCCCCTTAGTACATCTGAAGATGAGGAAGGTTGTGTGACTACCCATGTGCCTCACTTTCTGTCTTCAGAATTCATTTCTTTCTGTTTTGACCCAAAAGGCAGTTCGTTCCTCCTCCAGATGTGGGTGTAACTTACTCATTCATTCCTCAGTGTGTTTAGAGAGCACATTTGCTAAACAAATGTGGATTCTCGAGGTACTGAGCAATTGCGGGGCCGTCATCAGCTTGACTCCAACCTTGCCATTACTGACCTTCAGGAGCAGGGACACCGAAGGTCATGAGCAGAGCTACGCAATATCAGTCCCATGCTGTGGTGAACTGCAAAGGCTGTGTGGGCCTCCAAGGGAGAGCCAGACCTGCTGTCACCAATCTCCTGCACACAGCCTCATCAGGATTTTAGGAAAGTATAGCGGACTTTGGTACTAAAGTCCTAGCAGCTTTTAAAATTAGTGATTAAATGAGCCAAAGAGGTTGTTTGTATTTATATGAATTTAGACAACTTTTTACCCATGTTGAAGAGACATGTTGATAAGCCCCTATGCTATCAGCCCACATGAATCCAGAATAGTTATAATTGAGCAAATCTTCAAACAAAATCATAAAAGCTGTGCTTCTACTGGAAAAGCACATTTAATTTGTAAACTCACTAGTCATGATTAATTATAATTCATTTTCAAAAGTATATATTTATTTAACTAATGTTTTGATCATCATACTATCAAGTGTATAAAAGCATAGAGTTTAAAATGCAAAATGTATGCATGGTATAAAATACCAAAGGAAGCTGGCACGTGGTCAAGGGTGGCCATCAACTGCAGGAGCACAGAGAAGGCACTATGACTTTTCTCTTGTCCAGTTCCTTTCTTTCTTAAAAATTTATTACTTGATTTGAAAGGCAGAATTAGAGGGAGGGAGAGATGCAGAGAGAGACAGAGATCTTTCATCCACTGGTTCACTCCCCAGTTGGTTCCCCATAATTAGGCAAGGCCAGGCGAAGTCAGGAGTCTGGGACTCCATCCACGTCTCCTGTGTGGGGCTGTCCTCTGCTGCTCCCCAGGCACATTAGCTGGGCGCTGGATTGGAAGTGTGCAGCAGGGGCGTTGGGGCAGGCATTGGCTCAACCCACTGTGCCACAATGTCAACCCTTGGCTCCTTAAAGCACAGAGTGACCCAGACATTTTTACCTGAAACTGTTCTTTTTAAGGGCATAGAAATACAACCAGTCTTCCTTTCTAATGTGACCAGGAACACAATCTAAAGAACACTGTCGTGCCTATCGTTTTATAACTTGTATTCATTGATATGAAAAGCTGATTTTACTGCCCGTTTGCCCTGTGCAAGTAACTCAGCAACACCTCTGTCCATGCTCTTAGAGAGCTCCTGTACACTTTACGCAATGAAGGAATCGTCATCAACTTACATCATCAAAAGCAACATTGACTCCTCAGCAAGAACGCCTGTGTGTACGCAGTCCGAGGGGAAGGCACTGGCCAGCCTGGCTTCATCTGCACTTCTTAAGCTTTTCCTACCACTCCTCGGGGAAGCTCAGTGAAACGAGACCGGGCATCTTCCCACACTCTTAGTGACTTGACATATTTAGGTACTTCTATGATTTCAATCTGAGATTTTCACATACTATCATGAAACCAGCTGTTTTTTTTTTTTTTTGATAGTAGTCACTTTGCCAAATGCATTATACAAATTAGCTTGTGTGAGACCCTTATAACAACCAAACTCGGGGCAAACCATCATTCATTCCATTTGTACAGAGGAGCAATTGAGCCCAGAGTGCTCACATCAGCTGCCTGGAGTTGCTCATCTGCTGCCTATGTCAGGCTGAGGGGCTGCAGGAAGTCCAGTTACCATCCTCTTTGCAGCTAAGGGTGTCCCTCAGGAGAAAACCTAAATAATGAAACTGTGATACAGCAGGGCAGGTGCTTCCCCAGAGTCATGAACGCAGCCACTGTCTCCTGGATCATCACACTGGAAAAGCCAGCTGTTCAGAAGTAACCTAATGGCCCCTCCATTTCAGTGGCAAGCATTACTGGTTATCTATGAGTGTTAATGAACACTCACAAAATCACATATTCTTGGACTTTAGACTGGGATATTGTTCATTTCATTATTTCCTCTGCTAATTTTGAAAACATGATTTTTTCTTTACTATTTTAATTCTAAAGCTATTTTTAAATACATTTTTGACGCACTGAGTACTCCACATAATGACAAAACTTGTCATCGAAACCAAACCAAACAAAATAGCTTAAAAACAGGTTAAGAAAAGTAAGCACAACGTCAGACTCATTCATAGTATTAATTTACTGCAGATGCATTGCGCGTTAGGGACCGTGATTAGATGCAGCCACACGAGTGATAGAAGCCCCATTGTCACCGTGAGCATTTTCCATATTAGCAGACACTGTTCTTATTCCCCCTCACAGACTGTCTCAGGCATCCTCAGAAACACCACACGAGATTCTAATATTAACCCTTGTTTTATGCTTCATGGATGTGTTGTGGGCACACAATAAAGCAAATCAGTTGCACAGTCACACGAGGAACAGGTGGGCACCCTGGGGTCCAGCCTGAGGCAGCGTAGCTCCAGGGTCTTCATAAACAGCTTCTCATCTCACTCATCCTCAGGTACGGGCAGTTAAGGCCATGTGGCAAACACAAATACGCATCTGTGTGCTTTTGGAGTTCCAAGGTGGGAACAGTTAAACTCCATCGGGAGAACAGCGATGCTAAATAAAACAGGCAAACTTGAGGACCTCTGATTGTTCTATTTGATCGGGGAGTTTTATCACTGGGGAGGTCACTCAGGATTAGAAGATAAAGGCTCTGGTTGGAAGCACATCTGGATTTTTAACTATAGAGAGACAAGTGATTTTTGAATGGGAAAGTATCCTGGTGGCGGTTTGTCAGCGCTATATTTAGGGAGACACCTACCTGCTGTATCTAAAGAGGAAAAGTGCCTGTGCCTCAGCGTGTTGATAATTTTATAAAATAAGCACAACTGATAACTTCTTGATTAAAACAAATTCTGATCACCAAAAGTGGCATCCAAGATTCTTTGTCCTAACCTTGCAGACGTCAGTTCTAAGCTTAGTGACCCAACTTGAAATTTGTAAAAAAGAAACAGCAGGACATACATTCCCATGAGTGTATGTTTCTCTCTGAGTCCAGATGAATTTTGTAGGGCATCTGAAGATGACACTTTATAAAAGGGTGACACGCATATATGAAGAAATATCTTGCCAACATGAAAAGCTAGGCTAGTTTGTGAGTGTTTTTATTTATCTCTTACCATATCACCTTTGGAGATGTAATTAATAACTTCCACTCTAAGAGCCTTGGCAATCTTCCACCCTGAAAGCTTGCTGGCAAGCCGGTACTGAACATTTAATAATATGGTAAACCTTCCTTCTACTTGGAGTGATTAGAACGTTAACAAGTGGCTTCCCCTCTTCTCCCCTTGGTCAAAACTATCCATGCCATTACAATGCAACGGCATTGTTTCCCTCTTTGGGTTTTATCGGGCTAAAATCCTTTAATTCCCCGACCCCTGCTGTTGGGGATCTCCAGGCTCATCATACTTAACCTCTGCCTGGGCTTCTCAGAATAGAATTTGTTTCACTCCATTCATAGCTTCAATAGTCGAGCAAGCCACACGCAAGTGCACACTGGTCTTTTACCCTGAGCACACTAATCTGATTGTTTTTCCACTCTACAAACTCTGGGTCAACAACCAAGCTGCCGCCAGAAACTAATTAATTTGCAAACAGGCTTCTGTTTTCACAGAGGGAAGGCTTTTGAGAGCCATGTCAGGGAAGCGGGTCACTCCATGGTTACAGCCATTGTTGGGGCATCCACTTCTCTGGGCAAATCTCTTGCTTGATGTCACTGCACACAGGGACCCGGATTACCCAGTCAGCACTAAATCCCTGTTGGGGCCCCAGAGCTCTGAATACAGGGACTCTGGAAGAGGAAATCGGTATAGACAGGCTCTGAATTCACAGGACTGATGGCGAGATGAGAGAGAGAGAGAGAGAGAGAGAGAGAGAGAAGAAAACAAGGGGAAAGAGAGCTGCCTTTAATGTAAAGACTTTTCCAAGACATTGTCTCACTCTGTAAGTTTTGATCAGTGTTAATTTCAACAGTGGAATTGACAATATAATGATACTCTGAGTTTGTTTGTTTTTTACTTTCATTATTTAACTTATTCCTGAATACATGATTCAAATATTGTGACCAATATGCCATATGTGAGAATTGTACTTTTTGGTTAATTCTTAAAAAATACTAAAATAATACATCCTTAGAATTTCCTTCAGTTGAATTTTGTAATGGATTGAAATAAACAAAATTAGCTTCCAAGAATATTGCCATGGCTAAGTGCTTTTTATCCCAAAGCATTTTTCACTTTTGCTCGTTAGTGCAATGTCCCTTCAAACAAGGATAACATTCCTTGGACAAAAAAAAAAAGCCTTTCTATAGCAGTGTAGTAAAGGTATATTTTGGTAACATAGCTCTTTAAGGAAAAAGAGTCCTATTTAGTGAACTCACTATCAATTTAGAGAGTAGAAAAATTATGGATAGCATTTCTATTAAAAAGAGTACCTTCCTACGTGGTATGCATTCCTTATTAGCATGGACATTTTTCTGGGGTTACAGAGTCAATGGCTACTCACGAGGCTTTATGTGAGCATAGACAGGGGGGTGGGTGTTTGTCCTAGCAGTTCAGATGCCGGAAACTCGTCGCAGAGCACCTGGCTCCAAGCCCCAGCTCTGCTTCCAGTTCCAGCTTTCTGTGAATGCAGACCCCAGGTGGGAGATTGGGATTGGATTCTTGGCTGTCTTCAGCCCTGGCCCACCCCTAGCCATGCAGGCATTTGGGAAGTCAATAAGTGAATGGGGATTCTCTTCCTCTCTCCCTCTCCCTATCTCTCCCTCTCCCTATCTCTCTCTCTGCCTGTCTCTCCGTCTCTCTCCCTCTCCTTATCTCTCTCTCTCCCTATCTCTCCCTCTCCTTATCTCTCTCTCTGCCTCTGAGAAATGCCAAGTGTGGTTGGTAATGCCAAATATAAGAACTTAATTAAAAGTACAGCTATAACAATTTACTTTGAGGTATGATATATTGAGGTTTCAGGAAAAATAAGGAGTATTACTATTTGTGTAACTCTAGATATTGATACCACAGGATTGCTAATTAATGAATTCAGTGGTAATTCATGGAGGACAGAATTCAAAAGTTAAAAATACTGCATCATCATTACTTCTTTCATAGGCTCTGAAAATTCAGAAAATTGTTGCTGTTGCTATTGTTTAACCTGATCATCCAGCTCTGTAACACTCATTGGCTCACAGAACCACAAACTAAGGCTTACAAAAAGATTTTCTCCACAGGTCAGCAAAATATTACTTATCCACATGGCATCATTAAGTCCGACATGATACACAACAAGATGACTCATTTACTTATTCCAGAAAAATGCAATTGGATACTGACACAGTTTATGCCTCCATAGATGGTAGAATTAGAAGAGTTTATTAAAAGGTTGTCTGAGTGATTTGAGATTGGGTATCTGAAACCATGTAATATTAATTTGTGCACTAATAGCTTATTTGTGGTCACATTGCTTCATTCTGTTTTTCTAAACACACGTCTTGTAGAGAAACTTGAACCTTCGGAGAACATGGGATATTCTCATCTGTGACCACAGAGGAAGCTAGGGTGACCCCAGGCTGGCCAGCCCAGAGTGGCACGGTGGTTGCAGTGAGAGGAAGTGGAATGATGACCTGCATACCATTGCAATTACAGAAAAACAAGTGGGTTGGTGCATCCACAGGCACGGTCCTTTTAAGAAATTCCACTCAAAGAAAACAGGTCTTCCTGACGTGAGTGGGAGGGCCTCATACCCTGGGCTCTGTAATCAGCTCTGCTTGTGTTCACCAGGCCACGGCTCTCCCAAGGATCCATGCGGTTTCCAGTGTTCAACCTGACTCTGGCTGACCCTGACTCAATCTAATCACTTGCAGAATGGGACTGACAGAGGTTCCGGGGCACGTCCCACCCAGCGGAAGTGGAGAGACACGGGGATAACTAGCATTCATTAGGTGCTCACTACAGGTGGAGTGAGCTCTTACAATATCATGTGGAAATTTATTCTTTCACAACAACCATAGAGGTAGGCAGTATTAGTATTACCCTTCCATGAGATGTAAAGGCCAAAGTCAAGGTGAAATTTGGTGTCATCATAAAGACTGTGCATAGACTTTTCTCCAAATGACAGAGCATCCCAATGTCAGTCCAAGACATACACAGTTTTGGGAAACAGTCTCCACCAAACAGAGAAGCAAACGGGGGTCGTTTGCCTGTTCTAGTAAATCACCAGCAGAACAGGAGTGAGGTAGTACCTTCACAAACTAAATGCCAAGAAGTTATCAAGCACAGTGGCACACATTTGCTTCATTATGAATACACACAGACTATTTTACCTAATATCTGTACGATTAGCAACCTAAAATTGGAATTGAAATTTAAACTATGGCATATTAAGAAATTATATGTAGCATAAGAAACAGTGATATTTGGTATAAACATCAAATCCATAGTAGCACATTTTCTGAGATCAAAAGTTGTTCTAACTTCTGGCAGGTTAAAATTAGGGCTTAAGGCAAGAGGACTTTTTAAAAAGCTGTAACATATCGGTATGTAACAATAATCAATACATCCCATCTCAAGTTTCTTCATCTAAAAGTGTTATTCGGTCCCAATGTTTCCTGTTAAAACTGAATCTAAATCTTGACTGGCATTTTCATAAAATCTAAATTTCTAGAAATACATTAAGAAAGTAGTGAACTTCCCGACCAAAAGAGACCCTCACCACGGCACGTTGTAATTAAACTCTCCACAGTGAAACATAAAGAAAAGATCCTAAAATGTGCAAGAGAGAAACGTCAGATTACTCTCAGAGGATCTCCAATCAGACTCACAGCTGACTTCTCATCAGAAACTCTACAAGCTAGGAGGGAATGGCAAGATATAGCCCAGGTACTAAGAGAGAACAACTGCCAGCCCAGAATATTATATCCTGCCAAGCTCTCATTTGTGAATGAAGGTGAAATAAAGACTTTTCATAACAAACAGAAATTGAAAGAATTTGTGGCCACTCGTCCAGCCCTGCAAAAGATGCTTAAAGATGTGTTACACACAGAAACAAAGAAACACGGTCATCAATATGAAAGAAGGTAAAGGAAGGAAACCAAGGAAGGAAAGCTCACAGCTAAAGATCACAGGGAATTCAAAGCATATATTAGAACTTATCTTTGGCAAATGGCAGGGCAAAGTTACCACTTATCATTAGTCACATTGAACGTGAATGGCCTGAATTGTCCAGTTAAAAGACACCGTTTGGCTGATTGGGTTAAAAAACAAAACCCATCTATTTGCTGCTTACAAGAAACACATCTTTCCAACAAAGATCCATACAGACTGAAAGTGAAAGGCTGGAAAAAGATATACCATGCCAACAGAAATGAAAAAAGAGCAGGCGTAGCCATCTTAATATCAGACACCATAAACTTTACCACAAAAACCATTAAGAGAGACAAAGAGGGACACTACATAATGATTAAGGGATCAATTCAACAGGAAGATATAACAATTATCAATGTATATGCACCTAACTACAGGGCACCGGTTTATCTAAAAGATTTGTTAACGGACTTAAAGGGAGACTTAGACCCCAATACAATAGTACTGGGGGACTTCAATACTCCACTCTCAGAAATAGACAGATCAATAGGACAGAAGATCAACAAGGATACAGTAGATTTAAACGACACTATAGCCCAAATGGATCTAACAGATATATACAGAACTTTCAATCCTACAGCTAAAGATTATACATTCTTCTCAGCAGTACATGGAACCTTCTCTAGGATTGACCACATACTAGGCCATAAAGCAAGTCTCAGCAAATTCAAAAGAATTAGAATCATACCATGCAGCTTCTCAGACCATAAAGGAATGAAGTTGGAAATGAACAACTCAGGAATCCCTAGAGCATACGCAAACACATGGAGATTGAACAACATGCTCCTGAATGAACAATGGGTCATAGAAGAAATCAAAAGAGAAATCAAAAACTTTCTGGAAGTAAATGAGGATAACAGCACAACATACCAAAACTTATGGGACGCAGCAAAAGCAGTGTTAAGAGGAAAGTTTATATCAATAGGTGCCTACATCAAGAAATTGGAAAGGCACCAAATAGATGAGCTTTCTATTCACCTCAAGGATCTAGAAAACCTACAGCAAACCAGACCCAAATCTAGTAGGAGAAGAGAAATAATTAAAATCAGAGAAGAAATCAACAGGATTGAATCAAGAAAAACATTACAAAAAATCAGCCAAACGAGGAGCTGGTTTTTTGAAAAAATAAACAAAATTGACACCCCATTGGCCCAACTAACTAAAAAAAGAAGAGAAAAGACCCAAATCAATAAAATCAGAGATGAAAAAGGAAATGTAACAACAGACACCACAGAAATAAAAAGAATCATCAGAAATTACTACAAGGACTTGTATGCCAGCAAACAGGGAAACCTATCAGAAATGGATAGATTCCTGGACACATGCAACCTACCTAAATTGAACCAGGAAGACATCGAAAACCTAAACAGACCCATAACTGAGACAGAAATTGAAACAGTAATAAAGGCCCTCCCAACAAAGAAAAGCCCAGGACCAGATGGATTCACTGCTGAATTCTACCAGACATTTAAAGAAGAACTAACTCCAATTCTTCTCAAACTATTCAGAACAATTGAAGAAGAGGGAGTCCTCCCAAATTCTTTCTATGAAGCCAGCATCACCTTAATTCCTAAGCCAGAGAAAGATGCAGCACTGAAAGAGAATTACAGACCAATATCCCTGATGAACATAGATGCAAAAATCCTCAATAAAATTCTCGCCAATAGAATGCAACAACACATCAGAAAGATCATCCACCCAGACCAAGTGGGATTTATCCCTGGTATGCAGGGATGGTTTAATGTGCGCAAGACAATCAATGTGATACACCACATTAACAGACTGCAGAAGAAAAACCATATGATTCTCTCAATAGATGCCGAGAAAGCATTTGATAAAATACAACACCCGTTCATGATGAAAACTCTAAGCAAACTGGGTTTGGAAGGAACATTCCTCAATACAATCAAAGCAATCTATGAAAAACCCACAGCCAACATCCTATTGAATGGGGAAAAGTTGGAAGCATTTCCACTGAGATCTGGGACCAGACAGGGATGTCCACTCTCACCACTGCTATTCAATATAGTTCTGGAGGTTCTAGCCAGAGCTATTAGGCAAGAAAAAGAAATTAAAGGGATACAAATTGGGAAGGAAGAACTCAAACTATCCCTCTTTGCAGATGACATGATTCTTTATTTAGGGGACCCAAAGAACTCTACCAAGAGACTATTGGAACTCATAGAAGAGTTTGGCAAAGTAGCAGGGTATAAAATCAATGCACAAAAATCAACAGCCTTTGTATACACAGACAATGCCATGGCTGAGGAAGAAATTCTAAGATCAATCCCATTCACAATAGCTACAAAAACAATCAAATACCTTGGAATAAACTTAACCAAGGACGTTAAAGATCTCTACGATGAAAATTACAAAACCTTAAAGAAAGAAATAGAAGAGGATACCAAGAAATGGAAAAATCTTCCATGCTCATGGATTGGAAGAATCAATATCATCAAAATGTCCATTCTCCCAAAAGCAATTTATAGATTCAATGCAATACCAATCAAGATACCGAAGACCTTCTTCTCAGATCTGGAAAAATTGGTGCTGAAATTTATATGGAGGCACAAGAGACCTCGAATAGCTAAAGCAATCTTGTACAACAAAAACAAAGCCAGAGGCATCACAATACCAGATTTCAGGACATACTACAGGGCAGTTGTAATCAAAACAGCATGGTCCTGGTACAGAAACAGAAGGATAGACCAATGGAACAGAATTGAAATACCAGAAATCAACCCAAACATCTACAGCCAACTTATATTTGATCAAGGATCTAAAACTAATTCCTTGAGCAAGGACAGTCTATTCAATAAATGGTGCTGGGAAAATTGGATTTCCACGTGCAGAATCATGAAGCAAGACCCCTACCTTACACCTTACACAAAAATCCACTCAACATGGATTAAAGACCTAAATCTACGACCTGACACCCTCAAGTTACTAGAGAACATTGGAGAAACCCTTCAAGATATTGGCACAGGCAAAGAGTTTCTGGAAAAGACCCGGGAGGCACAGGCAGTCAAAGCCAAAATTAACTATTGGGATTGCATCAAATTGAGAAGTTTCTGTACTGCAAAAGAAACAGTCAGGAGAGTGAAGAGACAACCGACAGAATGGGAAAAAATATTTGCAAACTATGCAACAGATAAAGGGTTAATAACCAGAATCTACAAAGAGATCAAGAAACTCCACAAAAACAAAACCAACAACCCAATTAAGAGATGGGCCAAGGACCTCAATAGACATTTTTCAAAAGAGGAAATCCAAATGGCCAACAGGCACATGAAAAAATGTTCAAGGTCATTAGCAATCAGAGAAATGCAAATCAAAACCACAATGAGGTTCCACCTCACCCCGGTTAGAATGGCTCACATGCAGAAATCTACCAACAACAGATGCTGGCGAGGATGTGGGGAAAAAGGGACATTAACCCACTGTTGGTGGGAATGCAAACTGGTCAAGCCACTATGGAAATCAGTCTGGAGATTCCTCAGAAACCTGAAGATAACCCTACCGTTCGACCCAGCCATCCCACTCCTTGGAATTTACCCAAAGGAATTTAAATTGGCAAACAAAAAAGCGGTCTGCAGCCTAATGTTTATTGCAGCTCAATTCACAATAGCTAAGACCTGGAACCAACCTAAATGCCCATCAACGGTAGACTGGATAAAGAAATTATGGGATATGTACTCTTTAGAATACTATACCGCAGTAAGAAACAACGAAATCCAGTCATTTGCAACAAAATGGAGGAATCTGGAACACATCATGCTGAGTGAAATAAGCCAGTCCCAAAGGGACAAATACCATATGTTCTCCCTGATCGGTGACAACTGACTGAACACCAAAAAGGAAACTTGTTGAAGTGAAAGGGACACTATGGGAAACGGTGACTTGATCAGCATAGCCCTGACTGTTAATGAACAACTTAATACATTATCCCTCTTAGTAGTTTTTTTGTCTGTTCTACTTAATATGACTGATTTAATTCTGTAATTAATACACAGTTATTCTTAAGTGTTGAAATTTAACTGAAATGTGATCCCTGTTAAACATAAGAGTAGGAATAAGAGAGGGAAGAGATATATAATTTGGGACATGCTCAAGCTGACTTGCCCCAAATGGTAGAGTTAGAAACATACCAGGGGACTCCAATTTAATCCCATCAAGGTGGCATGTACCAATGCCATCTCACTAGTCCAAGTGATCAATTTCAGTTCGCAATTGATCATAATGAAAGGACTAAGAGTCAAAGGGAGCACATAAGCAAGTCTAGTACCTGCTAACACTAACCGATAGAATAAATAAAGGGGAGAGTGATCCAACATGGGAAGTGAGATACTCAGCAGACTCATAGAATGGCAGATGCCCTAAATAGCACTCTGGCCTCAGAATCAGCCCTAAAGGCATTCAGATCTGGCTGAAAAGCCCATGAGAGTATTTCAGGCATGGAAAGCCAAGACACTCTGGCAAAAGATCTCTGTGAGTGAGATCTCAGTGAAAAGAACAGGTCTTCAAAGAAGGAGGTACCTTTCTCTGAAGGGAGGAGAGAACCTCCACTTTGACTATGACCTTGTCTAAACAAGATAAGAGTCGGAGAACTCAAGGGGCTTCCATAGCCTTGGAAACTCATGACTGGAGCATAGGGAGATTACTGATGCCATAGACAGGAGTGTCAATTGGTAAAGTCAACAACAGGAGTCACTGTGCACTTACTCCTCATGTAGGATCTCTGTCATTAATGTGCTGTGCATTGAGATTTAATGCTATAACGAGTACTCAAATAATATATTTCACTTTGTGTTTCTATGGGGGTGCAAACTGTTGAAATCTTTACTTAATGCATACTAAACTGATCCTCTGTAAAAAAAAAAAAAAAAAAAAAAAAAAAAAGAAAAGAATAGAAACTATCAACTCCCAACTTGACTCTCACTGGGATTAAACATGACAATAGGTCTGATCTGATTTCATCATCATTAAAAAAAATCATCTATTATTTTTCACTTTATGTTTCTGTGTGGGAGCAAACTGTTGAAATCCTTACTTAATGTATACTAAGCTGATCTTCTGTATATTAAGATAATCGAAAATGAATCTTGATGTGAATGGAAGGGGAGAGGGTTGTGGGTGGGAGGGACGGTATGGGGGGGAAGCCATAGTAATCCATTATTCGTACTTTGGAAACGTATATTCATTAAATAAAAGTTAAAAAAAAAAAATTAGTGTTCACACAACTGGAAACGATTATACTTAGTGAAATAAACTAATCCTAAAAAGACAAAAAAAAAAAAAAAAAAAGAAAGTAGTGAACTTCCATTAAAAATCAAGATAATTCAAGATCTAATTCTAGACTATTTTGCTTCTTTGTTTACCTTCAGCAGGAATGAAAATTAAGTCATTCAGATAGGCAAGCCGGTTCTTCCCAAGGAGCTGACTTGATTTGAGAAAAGTCAAGAGAGACGTTTACCAAATTAACAAGCTCTGAAGACGCTGGCAAGAAACTGAAGCTATCTTCCGGGCACTGTATAACCCCCGGCAGTGCAGATGGCTGTGTGGTCTACATGGATGCCCCAAACCCGTTTATTTTATGCATGAGTGTGTAAACACGATGCTTCTAATTTTCGTCTGGAATGGTCTTTCCCTGCAGGAGTTTCTACTGCACGGCCCCTGGTTGTGTCCCAAACGTGGCTGCAGCCTCGTAGCCCAGTCCTGCAGCACTCCTGGCTTCTGCAGCCTGTCAGGTGGAACCTGGGTGCTAATGTGGAAAAATCAGTTCTCACACTGAGTGCTGAGAGACTGATAACCGAGCTCTCAGTGAGCCACACGTTTCCAGAGACGAAGCACAGGGCTGTGCACAAAACGCCTGTGTTTTCCCACAGTGCAAAGTCTTCCGACGCGGCTGTGGACATGGGAGCGTGCAGCAGAAAAGCAGCTTTGGCTGGGTGATTTCTCCCTCCCGGGCCATAGAATGGAACAGATACTCGCGCTCCTTTATGCGGCTCCATCTCCTAATGAGATTCTGTTTCTCATGGGCAGCGAAAGCGTCCGCGCCCCTTCCAGTGCTCAGCAGATCAAAGTCTCCATGCTGAATAGAAAGCCAACCTTGCTCCTCCCACACACACAGTTCCGTTTGAGAGCAGACCCCAGAGCAGTGTGGGAAGCAGGGTCTTCTCACTAACTTCGCCTCCACACACACAGCTCTGCTCTAACAATTGACAGTGGCTATTCAGAGATCGTCCGTGGGACACCACGAGTCTCCTCAGTTCTCTTCCTGCGTGAGGCTCCCAATTTCTCTGCTGGTCACCTGGGAACTGTTATGCGCCCCCTGCCCCCTGGATGGGGGGATTTGACTCTATGCTCAATCCCCTTGGATCACCACGGTGTTTGTCCTCAATTACAAGTGGCCTTCAGCACCATCTGCACCTAAAACACCCAAGGGGGGAGCGATGCTAACTTGAGAGGGAGCTGGGAGAGGGAGAAGTAAGAGGAGCCCAGAGACATGGCCACTTTCAAGGGAATGGGCTAGTTACCAGCGACGGACATGCAGGAAGGGCTGCGTGCGTGGAGGCTCATAACAACCAGAGATGGTCAGCATTGACCTCTGGATGGGTATTTCCTTGGGAATAGACTGTCGCATGGAAGTCAGGTGGAAAGGGGCTGCAGGGGGAGACATGGAGGAAACACCTCCTCACCAGGCTACGACTCTCCATGTGACGGGGGACTCTGGCCCGTCAGGCCCCAGAAGAGAGCATCTTTTCCCGGGATGGTAAGATCGCAGCTCAGAGGAATAAGTCAGTGGTGAAGAAGAGATAAAGACAGCAAATGGAATGTCCACTGGGTACGTTTATGAACGAGCACCAGCATCATGGCGAGCAAAGGCAGAAGGGTCAAATGAAGAAGGCAAGTGAGGGAGGCAAGAGGCAGGGCCTTGTTACCATCGTAACTGTGGGGAGCAACTGGGAGCAACTCGGACTAGACTAAGTTACTGGAATTAAGACTTATTCTATGCATCTGCTCTCCCACAATATGGCGCTGAGAAGGGAGAAACAGCTTCTACACAGCTGCCTCCAGTTCAACCAATAAACTGTAGGACCTGCTCCTGATTGGAGGAGAGCAGCGTACTCAGCGTGTGGGTAGCAGAGTTGGGATTGGCGGAAGAGGACTATAAAGGAGGAGAGAGACAACATGCACCAGGAACATCTATCTGAAGGAACGCCTGTGCAGCCCCCGAGAGAGCCGGCCGGCGGTGTGCCGCTCCCCTGCGGAAGTGGGGAAAGTGGCCAGGGGGAACCGCCCTTCCACGGAGGTGGAAGGGACGGTAGCCAACCCGGGAAGAACCAGCAGCAAACCCGGGAAGGGCCGAGCAGACGAAAGAACAGCGCAGGGTCCTGTGTCGTTCCTCCACGAAGACGGGGAGCGACAGTAACAAACAGCACAGGACATCTGCAGGTGTCACGGGAAGGGGAGATGCTCACTGAGGCCCCAGGTTGTGTTAGGTTTTGAAGGCACACCGCGCAGTTCAGGATAGATCAGAACAGGGATTGCCGTACGTCACTGGGGTTCTGAAGTTTCAGGGAGGTCGAGAGGCAGGCTTGTGACGTTTCTCTAATGAATCAGTGAAGGAGAGAAGCCATTAGATGAAGTCTAGAGCCCCCAGAAACAAGAAGAGGAAAGCGAGTGTGGCAGAAATTCACAGAGAAGGACAAGCAAGCGTCCACTGGAGGACATAGGTTTACTGCAAACTGCGAGCTTTATTCTCACAAGAAAGCGAGTGAAACCAAGAAAATGCTCACACATGGGACTCTAGGGGTTGAGTAGCTTCATTTATAAGACTGAAGGCAAGCAGAAATGTAGGCGATTGAGTAAAAATAAAAATAACCGTAATAATATTATTGAGACTAAAGTCTTTGACAACATACATAAAATAAGTAAAATTGAAAAAAAAAAATCCAAGTCTAGAAAGAAGGAAATACAGGATCATTTGGTTAAAATCTGAATGAAGATATTTTAGGCCTATATATTTTATACAATTTTGAATTATAAAAGAAAAAATAACTTTTAAAAGCTTATACTTGATCAAGCAGGTCAGCCAGTGTTTGGGCTCTGGTTACAGATCCTCCACTTCTGGATTAGATAAACTGTTGGCCTTCATGTTCTCGGCCATAAAACGGGAAAGGGCTTTTTAGGAAGATGAAAGACGGGAACTTTTTGAAGACCCCAATGATGTAAAGGCTCTTTGAAATTTTGAAAACAGTTATCAGTGCGGTATCATTAGCACTGCAATGTGTTTGATGTTCCCAGCTTATCTGATGCTCTCAAGGCAGTAGTGAGTGACGTGAAGGGAAACGGTGGGACCCTGTGGAATCACCCGACAGGCGTGGTAAGCCCTCTTATCTGTTCCCATGCCTCCCTTCCTCAGCTCCGGCCCACATCTCCTTCTTTCCACAGCAGACTACTGAGACACTTCGGTTTTGGCGCGCAACAAATATTTTCCTGAGTTTTTAATCTCTCTTCTTTCTCTGTGCACAACTTTCTCACACCCACAGCCATGAGGTCACCATCGCTAGTGCAACATCACATGTAGACATGAGTCATACTGTGGATACGCTGAAAGGAAGGGTCTCCAACCCTTAGCACCATCGTGCACGCCGCGTGCCTGGGTCCCGCACGCACCACCTACCGTTGAGCCACCTGGAATCGTGCTGCTCCGTCCTGATGGGGTGGTGCTGACCAAGTGTTCGGAAGATAGCAAAGTCTCTCCCCATAAAATCCGCCGCAGTTCCAGAGTACAATTCTCCATCTGTGTGGTGACAAAACCAAACCACAGCCACATTCATTCATTCAATCCAGACAGGAAAAACAAAACAAACAAAATCCAAGTTTCGTGGCATGACCGTGAGGAAAGAGAATCCAGGAACGCTTTCTGTGGCGCTGCACAGAGCTGCTAGTATTTCATCCCGTGTCTGTATGGAAGGCGATATTTCATCAAACGATCACTGTTGAAGAATCTGACCGCTCATTTAGGGCTAATGGAGAAAATCTGAGTAAAATCAGATTCCGTGAACATTGCTAAAACATAAACTTTTATTGTTTGCCACTCTGAGTCCTGACAAACGCACACAATGAAAACTACATTTACCACATTGTTTGATTTTCTGTTTGGAAACCCATTCTGGCTCTAATATCTTTATTTAGTAGGGTAATATATCACTGTAAAATCTTGCCTACAGCTTTTATTTTCATGGCAATTAAATGGTTATATACTTCTTTTTTAAATGGGATCTGAATTAATGACATTTTGTTTTAATTTAGAAGGGACTGATTTTTCTTCCCTAATTGTTTTCTTGCATTTTTTAATACATTTAGTGGAGAAGTGTTCTAATTGGATATAAGCTATCAAACAGTCTACCACATGGCCTCAGATAGAACAAAAATGTGTTTGAAGAGGAGGAAAGTTGGACAAATTCAGGTCATAAATACCACAGTTCAAGATTTCGTTTTTCGACTCATTATTACTCAGGCTGAATTTACTCCAGGTCGGAGTTGAATAATGGAGGAATCATAGCCCAAAGGGCAAGCATAGGCAAGAAAGGGAAGGAGGAGGAGGAAGAGGCTCCTGTCGCTCAGTCCGCTGTAGCTTGTCAGGCAGACGCTGGCCCGACACTGACAGGTGATCTCATTCTGCTCTGTCAACAACCCATGATGTAAATCATGTTAGCCTGTTTTACAGTTCAAGGACCTCAGGGTTGCTCAGCTAATGTGTAGGCAGGTCAAGGTGAAGGCCTGTTTAATCCCAAGTCTTTGACACTCAAACATCCCACCGCTCAAGTCTGTGAAAACCGTATTTTTTTGGTGAAACAGAAAGGGCGTCCTGATATTTCTTGCAGAAAATACATGTGTGCCTGCCTACTTACAGTGGACTGTCTGCCAAACAACAGAACTGATGCAACTTTCCTGGAAGAATTAATGATTGTACAGTAAACCTTACTAATATCTTATTGATCATTTGTGGATGTTAGTGTTTGGGTATCCTTTGATTTGGAAAATATTCAGAAAATCAAGAGGGCAAAGATAAATTATAACTTCAACATTTGTACAGTCTCTCACTGGGGCAGGGATCGGGCATGGCAGGTGGGATGCCTGCATCTCATGTTGGAGCACCGAAGTTTGAGTCCTCACTGCACTTCGGCTTCCGTCTCCTACTGATGTGGACCCTGGGGGGCGGCAGGTAATGACTTGAGTACTTGGGTTCCTGTCACCCATGTGGGAGGCCTGGGCTGAGATCCGAGCTCTTGGGCTTCAGCCTAGCCCAGCCCTGGTTGTTGCGGACGTTTGGGTAATGAACAAGCAGATTCATTCATTTCTCTCTCTGTCTCTCTCTCTCTCCCTCCCTCCCTCCCTCCTACCTCCCTCCCTCCTCTTATGGTGTAAACATTTGAATGACCTATCGTTCCCCAGGTACTTTCATATTAGATAAGAGGAAAAATGAAACTTCAGGTAAAAATACTTTTGTGAGAAAATCTCAATATAATTCTTTAAAATTCAAAAAAAATTTGAGAGATGAAGAGGAGCGGGGAGTAAAGGGGAAGGCGGGATGCAGGAATGGAGGGACAGAAGAGAGAGAGAGAAAGACAGAGAGAGACAGACACACATCTCACTCCCTGGTTCACTCCCCAAATGCCTGTAGCATCCAGGGATGGGCCAGGGCAGACCCTGGGAGTTAGGAATTCAGAGGAGGGAATTCAATCCAGGTTTCCCACATAGTTGGCAAGAACCCAATTGTTTCAGCCATGACTGCTGCCTCCCAGGGTCTGCATTAGTAGGAAGCTAGAGTCAGGAGCGGAGACAGGAACTGTTCACATCTTAATTCTCAATTGCAAGTGAAGACTTCACACCGTAAAACAGATGTTCACAGGGGTCCAGCTGATAGCAGGTGTTTTGGCAGAGATGTGGTTCTCTGGTGTGACCTGACTTTGCAGATCCTCCAGAGCCATGGGGAAGACAATGTCAAAAGTCACAGTGAGGTTGGATACCTTATCTTGGAAATCAAGTTTACAAATGTGGTCACTTATTTTACATTGCTATGACTCATGACCAACAAAAATGGTGGTTGGAGAATATAAGGAGCACAAATCAATAGCTAAATGAACAGTACTCACATGCCATCCTGAATTTTCATAGTATTGTATCTTTAGGATTCAATAATACCTTGTATTCTCTTCATTTAATTGAAATAGCAAATGAAAATCTAACTTGCTCTCATTAAAATGTAATGCAGCAATAGTTTACCTGATCACAAGATAAAGAAATAATCCTTTTCTAAAAATGCAAAAATTCCATGTATGTTTCCCTGATTTTTAAAAGTACTTTGGAATACTTACATACATACTGACTCTTTAATATTAGCCTCTAGTCAATCACTATAAGATTTTTATTGAGGTTAGTATTTTATCTCTTCACAAAGAATTGATAGCAGGTGTGATATAGTTTTAGCTGTCCAATGGATGAACTTCCTTGGTCTCTGTGAAGAAGGGTGTTAGTTAACAATGATCATGCCAGTTGCAAACATTTTCATTTTGGAACACCTGTGAGAGGGCATCTTGTGTCTGCCTCCCTTTGAAAAATTAGAAATATTAAACTACCAGTTGAGCCTCATTGCCCTGAGCCAAAGGCTATGTGATCTGATCAGGAAAAGTGAAAAATAGAATAAAAAGGTATACACTGAACAATTTAATGTCAATTGTAGTCAGAACACCACGTCCGACAGAAGGTTCAGTTGAACAGAGAATGTCATTAAACGTTGCCTTTGTCATACAGTGTATTTAGGGTGAGTAAAATCCAGAATTTGGGTTGTTGTTACTCATAAATTCTATTCAGGAGGGATCAGAAATAACGAAAATATCAACAAACTGTTGCTTGGATATAGACAGGTATTTGTTTTTCTTATTCTTTTGGTGGATGGTTTCATAAACATTTATTATAATATACTGTCAAATGAGGGCAAAAATCGTAAAATGAAGAAAGCAAGAGTAATTTTCTCTCTTTTTCCCACAACCGAAAGCCCTGCAGAGAAGGCAGAAGACTTCCAGCAGAAGAGCAAGTGGCTCAAGTGATCACTAAAAACAATGAAATTAAACAGCTGACTTATAAACCAAAGCCAGGCTGCAGCTTAGGCACCAGTGGCCTCCAGCCACTCGAGTGGCGAGAGTCAGAGTGATTTCCACCAGCTGGGGGGGACCAGCTGATCTGGTGACCTTGAAGGGCACATTCTCTTTTGTCCATGCTCAATGTCAGTAATGTTTCTTTGCATCAGGCCTTGGATCAGGTTTCCCGCTGAGATTTCTATTGGGATTCTTATCGGGGGCCAGAGCTCCAGATAAGGGATGACATCTTTGTTGCTTTGGTCCAAAATTATATGTGGTAGAGTCTCCTGCTCTTGCTTATTTCTCATTAGGCTGAAATACAATAAGAACACGAAGTATATGCCATTACAAATACTTGACTGTTTCTGCCCTGTAGTAGAGTTGGGTCACATCCTGTGCCTATGTGAAACGGCCCAAAGGTTCTTGACTCTGAGACACTTGCTACACCTCAGTTGGCTTGCTTTTGCAGAACAGATACATTTAATGAAGAAAATCTACTTGCCAAATTTCTGTTTTAGTTGCAAGGTCATTTATGAAGTTCTCAAATCCTATATGGAGACACAGTGTTAATTTTGCAATTTTCTGACCCTGGGAAATAGGAAGTACAGATAAATATTACTCTGCAGTGATTCAAATGGCATTAGGGGTGAGACACACATCTTGGGGCTCTCTAAATATACTAAGCCAGTGGTGAAAGAAAACACAACATTTGCCCAGTTTCATTCAATTGATGATGGAATATTGTTCTTAAGGAATTGTTCTGTGTATCAGAAAGCAGTTGAGGATACTCTAAGAAGATCTTGGAGTCTCTCTACAAAAATACCACATGCGCAGCTTGATGTCGTGGCAATGACATAGTAGACTAAGATAAATTGGTGCTGACAGATGTAACTAACCATCAAGAGACTGTCCAACAGGAAAGTTGTGATCCGAGCACCATTCTTTCTTAGCTCTAAGCCTGCTTAACTGTCTCTCAGGAAAGTATTCACCGAAATGAGCACAGAACTCTGTGAGCTGCTTTTCCACTGTGGCTGAGTAACCTGAGAAGCACGTATTACAAACAAAGGTTCATACGTATTATAGGCTTTCTGTTCACAGCTCAAAATGCAGTAAAAATGTGGCTTAGATCAGTCAACGTATTGGATTGCAATTCCTAAGAAGGGTGTGGTGAGGAGAAACAGAAGGCAAAAATCACTTCCTGCTGAACTTGAAACATCACTAGGGCAAGTGGAAAGGGTGACATGAATGTGAACAAAATCAAACAAACCTAAAGACCAGGCCATTATGTTGTTAACACCTTAGGTAAATTCCACTCACAGAGTAGCAGACTAATTAGAAACAGAAGGAAAAATGAAATTTATGTGTGTTTCTTGCGAACATACACACAAACACACAGCATGGATGAAATCCATTCCCTGGGAGTGGAAGGACTGGAAGGATGTGGGAATGATCTTATAACTCCAAGTTTATTGAGCACCTTCTGTATACCAACTTGTACTGTACTGGCTTTGTTACTAACCTGACATTTCCTAGTAGTTAATATGCATATATGGTAAAAAAAAATTAAAATATGACATTTAGCATAAGGAGCCAAATCTGCCCCTCAGCCTTTTGACAAGCAACCACTGCCCCCAAGATTTCTGCTTATTTCTACTCCATATATGTTCCACAACTACACAAACATTCAAAATAGTGTGCTATTGCACTGCCCCCATAAATTTTCCCAACAAACTACTGGTTCCTATATTGACATCGCTTTATACCCAAGGTAACTGAGGCTTAGGAACGCTCAAATAACATTCTCAGTAACGTTCAATTCATTTAGGGAGTGCCTTGTTTGCTCTAATACTAAGTAGGAGCATTACTCAACGTCATGACTTTGCTGCATCCTCTGGCTCTCTGGACACCCTTGCCAAGGTGGGGCAGAGTTCCAGCTTAGGATGCAAGCCTTAGCTGAAAGTCCCAGAACTTTGAAATCGATTTCAATGTATGTTTTAGCGGTGGAATATTTCTAAACTATTTGGGCTGCTTGACCTGGAAAAGATCTCAATGAGGAAATGAAATTGCTTTCAAGTTGACTATTCCTTTCATATCACAAAAACGGGAGAGGTACTTAGTGTGGGAACTGCTGAGTTTTAGTCTTGTGCTGTGTTCACACCTGGCATTTATTCTGAGCAGGGGAGCAACTGCTATCTTTAATAAAGAGATCTGAAATAAAATCACAGATATTTGCTGGCAAATAAAGTCAGAAATATTTTAAACATCAGTACTGGAGCAATTTCATATTGTCAAAATGATCATTCTTGAAGGATATTCAAAACATTAACTTTACTAGGGTGATCTGGAAATTAGGGTGTGTTATAAAGATTTGGGGCTTACTTCAGCAGCTCTGCATTGTTCAGAAGAGAGTTCATATTTTCTGTGGTCATCAGCTTAAACAATCATGACATTTTAGAAAGAGGGTCTACTAAACCTCGGTAGTTTTTATAAATGGAAATTTTAGGCTTTCATCTACTTTTAAAGTTTACTACTGGTTGAAACTGCTTCACAGTGGGGTTGATGGTATAAAATATGTCTTCTGCAAAGATCCATGCAGCCAGTTTACACATAGTTTGAGCTTGGAATTTTAACTCCCAGCATTGGGCAGGAAAGCAGCCAGAAACCACCTTACCATTTCTACCTTATGTGCTGAGCCGAGCAGAATGCGTCCAAAACCTTTGGAGAAGACAAATTTCTCCCAAGGGCCATTATCTGATATACAAAGTAGAACCTGGCTACTTCAGAAACAGCTGCCACCCTTGAAGGTGAGAGAGTTCGGGAAGCGCTGCAGGAAGTATTTACGGTAAAAAGCTCCATTCAATCAGTGGCATCCTTTCTAAAGCAGCAGAAGAGAACGAATGTGCCAAGAGGACGGCGGCATCAAGTGGGATGAAATGTACTTGTGAGAGAGCAGTGCCCTGGCACCGAGACGCAGGAGGCGAACAACCAGAGGGCAGAGGAATGCAGCTGTGGCACTGCCAACCGCGCCATGGTGCTCTGAGGGTTCAAGCTCACCAGTTCAAGCACGGCCGGTTCTCTCTGGATTTCACTATGCAACGGGTTCAGAAATTAATTTATTTGGCCTTGCCAACAAGCACCATATGTACCTCTGAAAGCTACTAAACCATGCTGCCTTATTGCACAGAGTAGGTCTTGACTTCCACTGAAAGGCTGATTTTCTACGATGCCTCTTGTTCCTCTTTAGCCACGCATCCTCTCCTCGACTCACAGAGCTTCTCACGCTCGTCTCCCTCTTATAAATCTACACAGATTTTTCAAAGACATCCTAATATAAAACTCAAACTGTGGAGTTGCATATTCTTTGCGGACTCTGTGTGGTTGCATACCATGTGGACTAGGTAATACCTACTTGTCATCATCCTTTCTCAGTGGAATATTAAAATAAATAATCAGACAAATCCCCACTGAGAAACACACCACAAATTAAAGCTGCTTTAGGTACACTTTTACATATTGCTGTTTGAGGAATATCTATCTTTTTGTCAGTGTGCAATTTAGATGAGTATAGGCTGCTCTTGGTTTAAGAGCATTTTCAAATTTCATCCTAAACTCTTTGTAAATTTTCATTTTTAATTCATTTTTAACTCAGTCTAAACTCTTGAGGGAGTCAGCCTCAGGTAATCACTAGGCAAATCCATGAGGTAGAAAATTGGCAGTGTATTAATTTGCTGCATTCCTTCAGGTCTCAATGTTTTGTTAAAATGCTCATAAATGCACCAACGGACTAACACCTAAAAAACAGCAGAGAAGAGACTCATGCCGTTATGATTTCGTTCTCAATAGAACAGGGATCTGTGAAACACGGATAAAGTGAGAAATACATCATCATGAATAATGTAGTAGTTAATAAATGTGACTAGAATTTTATTTTCTGGAATAAAAAAAGTTATATGTAGAAGAAAAGGATGGTAAACTTAATCAACTTTTGACATGTCAGATAATAATCTAAATTTACTCTTAAAAAAATCTACCCATGGGACCAGCGTTGTAGCTCAGTGGGTTAAACAGCTGCCCCCAGCACCAGCATTCCATACGGGTTCTGGCTGAGTCCTGGCGGTTTCCACTTCTGCTGGGAAAATAGTGGAAGATGGTGCAAGTCCTTGGGCCCCTGCACCCATGTGGGAGACCCGGAGGAAGCTCCAGCTCCTGGTTTCGGCCTGGCCCAGCCCTGGCTGATGAAGACGTTTTGGAGAATGACCAGCGGATGGAAGATCTCTCTCTGTCTCTGTCTCTCCCTCTCTTTGTAACTCTGACTTTCAAATAAATAAATAAATAAATCTTTTAAAAACACTACCCATTCAAAATCCAATTAGAAATATATTTGAAAAGTTTCTCTGCTATTTTTATGATTAATTAATTACTTTATTGTGTAGAAGAGGCAGTGGGAGAAGCAACGGGACACGAGAACATGCTTCATGGCTGATCAGACGGTGCTGCTGTTTTTATTCAACCCCAGTGTGGAGGTGGCTAACGGGACTGAGGTCTGAACGCAGACTCAAGCTGTCAGCTACTTCTGACTACATCCACCCCTCTGCTTCCATCTTCCTGAACTGCGGCTGAGCGTTCTTAGCCAGCCTCAGCGCAGAAGGAAAAGGGGAAAGAAGAAATGGTCAGGGAGAAGGGTGGAGAAGAGCCCACCAAATGTTCTGCTAGATTTGCAGCAAAGGCTCAAAGTCAGAAAAGAGAATGCAGAAGGCCTTCCCTAGCCTGGCACATCCAACAAGAGAGCGGGATGTCCGGGGGCCACCCTGCTGGTGGGTGAGCTGTCCAAACGCTGAGCCAAGGACAAATCTTGGACTATGAGGGCTCTACAAAAATCCATGGAACATGGAATTAAACTTCTGAAATTCATGCATATGGAGATCTTTAAAAAAGGTAGTAGAGAACGTACATTATGAAACATCTTTGTATGGATTTCAATTTTTTTTTTGCACAGAAATAAACAATCTTTATACTTTCCAAAAATTTTTTGAAATACTCTTATACTATTATTGGGATAGACAGAAGCTCATTCTCTCTAAATAACTTATCAAAATTCCTTATTTAAACACTCTTTTCACTCAATGAAAACTGAAAATATTTTCTTTTTAAAAAGTTTTTTTTATCTATTTATTTGAAAGGGAGGTAGAGGGAGAGATAGAGACAGGGTAGTGGGAGGAGAGGAGATGAGAGAGAACTGCCACTCCCTACTTCACTCCCCAAACACCAGCAACAGCTTTTGCCCAGGCCAAAGCTAGGAGCCCAGAACTCAGTCCAGGTTGCAGGGTGAGTGGCAGGAACCCAACTACTTGAGCCATTATCTGCAGCTACCCAGGACGTTGGATCAGAAGCAGAGTGGAGACTTGAATCAGGCTCTCCAATATGCATTGTGGGCAACCCAAGTGGCCCTAACCGTGGTACTAAATGTCGACGCCTGAAAAGGTTCTCTTAAAAAAAAAAAAAAAAAAGTTCAAGTGGGGATTCCAGTGACTAAGCAGGTCAACTGTTTACTCATTTTTTGTATCTATTCAAGATTGCAGAAAGAGAAAGAGTCAGACAGACAGCGTTCCCATCGGTCTGCCTGCTCACTTCCCAAATGCCCACGATGGTTAGGGCTGGGCTACTCCGAACCTGGACTCTGGGAACTCAGCTTAGGTCTCCCATGTGGATTCAGATCAGTTCCTTGAGCCGTCTCTGCGTCTGCAGGAAGCTGAGGCAGGAGGTGAGGCCAGGTACGGAACCCAGGCTTTCTGCTCTGGGTTGCAAATGTTTTAACTGGCATCCCAAATGCTAGGCTAGATTCCAACCCTGAGCAGTTCCCATCAAAGACACCATTAAATCATTTCAATCTGTCAGAGGCAGACTAGATAGTGTAATAAGTAAGACATCATTTAATGGGTTTTCTTCATTTTCAAAATCTTTGAATACATAATTACTGAACTTCTCCTGAAATCATTTGTAACTAATAATGAAAAACCCTGGTAGATAATCAAGACTATGCAAGCCGGTTATGACCCATAGGCAGTTCACTAAGGGACTGAGTGTTGACTACGTACCTATTAAAAGAGATGCTGTCAGTAGTTTGGGGTCATATGGACTCTTCCCACGGCCATTTTCAAAATGTGAGTCCTCCAGTTTAAAAATGTTGTCCTGTAGATTAAAAAAAGAGAAGGGTTCCATTTATTCCTAAAAAAGAAGTGTTTTTAGCATTTCAGATAATCAGATTAATTACCCATGTGCCACGGCAAGAGGTGTTTTTATTTGTGTCAGCTTGAGAGATGGCAAAGTAAGTTGATTGAAACCCAGCCGGCACTAGCACACTAGCTACTTAGCTTGGCGACTTTTAGCAGCAGATAGAACGCTGCAAGCGACAATGCACAGATGAACTCTCAAGGAACAGGCTATGTCGCGATAAGGACAGAGCAACCATTTTTCCTTCTCAAGGGTTTGCCAAGATCTACCCTGATGGTTCTCGAGGACAGAATGTTAAATAAAATGCCTTGCTTTCTGCCTTTACAGAGACGAAAAGAGCTGTTCGTCACATCAGATGTCCAGAGTAACTCACACTGTGTTATTTTTCTGCCTCTTCCAGAAGGCACTGCTCAGTGGCCATGGCCGTCACGTCTCCCACTCTACTCTGCACCACGTGGGGTTCGCGTGCTTCTCAGGCACTGTGGGGACATCAGCAGCCGGGAAGTCCCGGGAAACTACCCCTCATTCGCCGTCTCCCCAGGAGGGAAACGAGAAGGTACCCATGCCGTAGGGGCAGTTACTGCAGGTGGCACCATTAGACTACGCCCACTGTCCACCTGGCTGGGGATCGAGGCCCAAGAATGAGAAGGAACTTTTGACTGCACATAAAAAAGCGCGCACATCTTGAGTGCGAACGGGCGCAGGAGAGCAGGCCGACAAAAGCCCCGATAACGGAGTGATGCACCCATGCCTGTGTCGGAACGTGTCCCAGGAACCACAAATGTCTGCAGCAACGGCGGATTTGGGGATATTTCTGAGCACGCTTTGCAGAATGAGGTGTCCTGGGGATTAATTAGCTCGGAATATGCATGCTTTTTCCAGTAGCACATTAACTTGTCCACAGACTGAAATAAAATAGCGTTTTTGGCAATTCCTCTATTCACATAAAAGTATTTTCTATCTTCTTAGGATAGTAAATGGTGTTCATTTTATGGTCAATAAGGATCGCTTTATTTTAATGTTTAATATTTCTGATGGAGCTAATGGCAGGGTTTCAAGCTATGACTCTGGAAACCCATCTGAAGTACAGAGGGACGCGGTCAAGGCAGCAAACCAAGAGTGCTTTCCGGTTTTATGACTGAGGGTGACAAGTCCCAGTTCTGTTCTTTCCTTGTGCTGGTCCTGTGTTTGGTCACTGACCGTCCCCTGGCAATGATGGCTCAGCTTATTTCTATACTTAAACTGAACACTAATGTATGGGCTTTCTCTGAATTGGGCTCAGCTGTAGCATGGGGGGCTGTGAGCCAGGCACCGGGCAAGTGAATGGCTCTGGCTGCTAGGTCACCATTTCCTATCTCTGGGCCTCTGGTCTCAAGAAGTCAGTATGGTTACAGCCACTTAACCTCTCAGAATTACTGGGGGATTCAAGAAATTATATAAAAATAGCAAAATACAAAATAAGGGCAATTTATTTTATTCTATTAATATTCCTCATGTTACCATTAAAACAAAATAATGTGAAAATTTAAAGCAAGTTGTTACTGTTTTGATCAATTTTCCTAACATAAAGTAAAAGAAATATTACTTCGAGACAGTTATATAGATAACTAAATTCCAAACTTGTTCATAAATACAATTTATCACAGCCTCTTGAATATTAAAATATAATATGAAACTTATTTGCATACCCTAATAAAATATAGAACATTTTGAGAAATATTGCGAATGTGTATCTGCTATGATTAAAAACTAGGAAATACTAAAAAAGAGGTATTGAGAGAAAGATCTGTGTTCTACTGCCACAAATCATAAAAAAATACTAAAATTTGTACATGTGGATACTTTTCACAGGTTAGAAGAAGCAGGAAGACATGGTGGCATGGCAGCAAACCATGTCATATGTAAATGCTGGTCTTGTTTCTTGGCTCCATCAGGCCGTTTAGAATACTGACAAAAATCAAGCAGCCATGGCTCGAAGCAAGAGACACTTCATGTCAGCAACCACTTGAGAACACTTCAAAAAGCTTACAGAAAATGGAATCAAAAGATAAGTTCATTTTGTTGCAAAACAAATTGAAAATCACGCATCTGGGAGGTTTCGAAAAGGTTCATGGAGACATGAATCATGAAGAAACTATTCAAGGATTTCTGAGCTTCTTTACCAGAATGCACTTATCTTTCAATTCCAGGCTTCCGTGAACTTTCTGAAGTCCTCTTGTCTATCAGACAATGTCTACCTTACAAGTCTATCAGACAATGAATGCTGTGGAAGAGGAGTAACACTTTCCGTCTTGCAAAGTGTTTGATTTACAACAAGGATTAGCCATCCCAGAAGAGAGGTTAGATGTCGGTTCTGGTTCAAGAGCTTTCCTTGGTCATGCGTTCAATCCTTCCTCCTTTCTGTTCCACCCATAAATACACCCAGCTAATCATGGTCTCTTCCACTGACACACAACATCGTTCCCTTAAACATCACTCAGCCCGATTTCTGGGTATCTCCCCTGTAAATCTTCTGTGTTCTCCTAGGATTCTGCAGAGGGGCAAACCAAATTGGATTTCCTTTCCAGCTTAGTGAGATGAGAGTCTGGAAAGAAACGTAATTTGATGTCTGGACTGGGAAGTAAAATGACATTTCTTACATGCAAATGTTTGTGGTGCAAAATTCATGCCCGTTGCATGCGGTAATGGGACCAAAGCATGGTGGAATCAGAAAGAGCTGGGTGTTATCTCTGGATCTGTCATTTATTAGGGCCTCAGGAAATTCTCAAAACCCTCTGAAACTCAGGTTCCACACGTACAATAGGGTAAGAAAAAAATATCATCATCAATGTGAAATTTATAGTAATTATGCACATAAAACATACCTAGTATGACTTCAGAAAAAATCATTAATCTCCCTTTCTGCTGTTTATAGTTGCCACAATAAGATCATTCTGTCCTACACTGACTGAAATCTCTGATGGCAGAGAATCGCCTTCCTATATTTTCATTTGTGAAAATTAGGGCAGATCTTTAAAATATGTGTACTGTTTTGGACTTGCACATTGCATAGAAGATCAGTTTTTCCTACAGCTAGGCAAAAGTCGAGTTGATAAGCTTTCCAGAACAAATGATTAAAATTAGAAAAAAATATTGTTTTTCTCAACATGGGATTTTCTTTCAAACATGGCTTCCATTCCATTAAATTCATTCCATTAAATTCATTCATAACATTTCATTAAAACATTTTACTGGGAATCTCTTGAAGCTAGAACAGCATTAAATAGAATACTGGCAATAATTAATTAAAGTTAGTTAACAAAAAAAGATCTCGTTTATAATATCTGGGAAATGTAACATCATTGATATTAAGAGACCCCAATATTGCTGATTCTGTTATCCAGTGAGCAAGACTCATTAGATGTGTGAAGCCATTGACCCACTGCAAAAGCACACCGTGTTGCTAAGGTTGTGTATTAAGCCCTTCGTGGCCATATGCTACACATCATGTGGTTCACTCTCTGGTCCTACTTGCAAGGCCTTTTGAAATCTGATTGCTACCCAGTGACTCTCTGCTTTAGAAGAGCGTCAAATGAATCACATATGCAAATAATGACTGAAATCCTAGGAGCAATTTGCACAATTAAATTGCATAGCTTCCATGTCTACCTTGGGCTGAAACAGCTTTCATTTTTAGTAAAACATGAGCTGCGGTCTAGCTGCATGGCCTCTAATTGCTTTAGCAGATACTATGAACAGAGCATGTAAGTTATTGTGCCATATTTTATTGCACGATTGCATCAGTTTTCAACGACTATTTTTAGCTTTCAAGACCAGTCTTTCCCTTTGTCTTTTGGATTTCCTGAATGTTATTAGACTGCAGTGAGGTAAGGCATTAGAGGAAATAATAACCATGCTAATGCCTAACCCAAAGTCTTATAAATTTAAACTATTGGTGACATCACAGCAATAAATTTCCCAAATCTCAATCTTGTCCAAGCAATAAATTTAGGTAACAAAGTTGCAATTTTATGCAATGCTTAAAACATAAATGATATTTTTAAAAGGAAAGAAAACCCTACATATATGTGACAGAGTGAACATTTTTTGTGTGGAAAATTACATAAAATTATGTAAAAAGCACCAGCGGGGCACTATTGAAAGAATGTACATTATTATATTTTCAGGATGTTTATTATTACATTTTCTGAAGCTGTTCTTGCTGTTCTCCTGCCCCTCTCAGAAGACGTCTGCGTGCGAGCAGGTCGTCTGGAGTACGCAGCCCTCCTTGGTCGTGCCCTGCTATTCTCGTCTTCGCTTGAAACTCCTTCCTCCCCCCATCACGCACCCTCAGCCTCCACCCCGGATGACCTCCCTTTCCTGTAAGATTCCTTCCAGAAGTCACATCCTAGGAGAAGTTGTCAGAGATTTCTGCAGAGGTGATTTACTGGGTTTTCTTTGTGTATTAATTAACAATATAGAAGGCAATGATACACAGGGTAGAACTACAGTCTTCAATAAAGAAAGGATGCAATAAGATCCCACGGGAAACATCATGGCTGCCACACGTCAACCAATGGAGAGCTTTCTGTGGGTTAAGGTCATCCAGAAGTGACTTTTCCTAAAATGGTGATTCCAAATCTGAGTTTTACAGGCATAAGTCTGAATTTAAGTCAAATTAATTAAAAGAGAAAGATTCCATCCCTCAGTTGGTTGCATCAGCTGCCTTTCAAGTGGTCAACAATCACATGCGGCTTGAGGCAGTGATAACAGACGGAGGCAATGCTGAATATCTCCACTGTCGCACAAGTCCTGCTGGACAACATGAAATCCCAACTCCTTTACTTTCTGTGGCACTGAGTCAGGAGCTGGTGTCACCGGGCCAAGGACTGGATATTTGACGACAGACCACACCCACAGCAGGGAAAGTCCCAGATATGAAAGAGGGGAGCCTACTGAACACAGAAATTTAGCTGTTATCTTCTTAATTAAAAAAAAAACATTTATTGTATTTATTTGAAAGGTAGATACACATACGCACACACATACATACACACACAGAGAGAGCCTGTGAGCTCCTCTGCTAGTTCATTCTTCAGATGCCTTCAAGGACCACAGGCCCGGTGGAGGACTGAAGCCAGCAGCTGGGAACTCAGTCTGGATCCTCCAAGTGGGTGGCAAGAACCCAACAACTCGAGCCATCACTCACTGTCTCCCAGGGTGCACAATAGCAGAGGCAGGACTCAAACACAGGCGGATGTCTCAGACAGCATCTTCACCCCTGCGCCAAACATCGGCCCGATCTGTGTACGTTTTCAATCAAGAATCATGGTCACATTCAATAGCAGCACAAAGAAATTCCCCACTGCAGCCAGCGCCGTGGCTCACTAGGCTAATCCTCCACCTTGCGGCGCCGGCAAACAGGGTTCTAGTCCCAGTCGGGGCGCCGGATTCTGTCCCAGTTGCCCTTCTTCCAGGCCAGCTCTTTGCTGTGGCCAGGGAGTGCAGTGGAGGATGGCCCAAGTGCTTGGGCCCTGCACCCCATGGGAGACCAGGAAACGCACCCGGCTCCTGGCTTCGGATCAGCGTGGTGCGCCGGCCGCGGCGGCCATTGGAGGGTGAACCAATGGCAAAAGGAAGACCTTTCTCTCTGTCTCTCTCTCTCACTGTCAACTCTGCCTATAAAAAAAAAAAAAAAAAAAAGGAATGCACCACTGCACAACCCATGTTTACTGAATGTCATTCTACATGCAATCACACGGTGCAGGAGATGTCCACTGAGTCACTAGCAGAGAAAAACACTTGCCTACTCATTCCTGTCCTCTGCCTTTTTTTTTTTTTTGCTTTCATTGCTATACATGTTCTTTTTTCCTACTAAAATTCTTAGATGTCAGGGACAGATCTTACTGTATTGTTTCCAAATGCTAAGACAGAGTTTTTGCATTGAATTAAAGTTCAATAAAAAATAAATAAATGTGTGGCCCCATACAAGAGGTTCTATGGAAAAACTGCATCCAAAGAACAGCAGGGACAAATCTCTGGCCTCTCACAGCTAATAATTTAAGACTATTAAATTCACATATGTGAATGCAACTGAGCAGTGGATGCTAACCTGCATAATTCAATGATCAAACCAAGCTTTATTTAAAGTGAGTTTTGGGAAATAGCATGCTTTTTAACTTCTTAGTGGCACATGTGCTATTAGTAATATGTTATTTGTATATTTACAACATGAGAATATTCTTGCTATGAAAGATAAAAAATAAAAATTTAAAGCAGTGTAACTTTAAAATCTTTTTATCTTTATAACCTTGCTTCTATTTAATTTTCATTGCATCTTATAATCCTTTGCTTGTTTTCAATATTAGCTTATCCATAAATGTGAGTCCTCGGTGGGCATCTGGCCTACTGACGCCAGCTAGTGGTGACCCCTGCATTCCATGTTGGAGTTCTGAGGTTTGAGACGCAGCTTTGCTTTTTTTTTTTTTTTTTAATATGTAATGTTTAGTGTGGAACACTGAACTTTTTTTTTTTTAATTTTATTTATTTATTTTTTGACAGGCAGAGTGGACAGTGAGAGACAGAGACAGAGAGAAAGGTCTTCCTTTTTCCATTGGTTCACTCTCCAATGGCCGCCGCGGCCGGAGCGCTGCGGCCAGCGCACCATGCTGATCCGATGGTCTCCCATGGGGTGCAGGGCCCAAGCACTTGGGCCATCCTCCAACTGCACTCCCTGGCCACAGCAGAGAGCTGGCCTGCAAGAGGGGCAACCAGGACAGAATCTGGCGCCCCGACCGGGACTAGAACCCGGTGTGCCGGCGTCGCAAGGCGGAGGATTAGCCTAGTGAGCCACGGCGCCGGCCGCAGCTTTGCTTCTGATCCAGCTTCCTGCTAATGTGCACCATGGGAGGCAGCAGGTGATGGCTCAAGTCACTGGGTCCCTGCTACTCATGTGGGAGACATGGACTGAGTCCGGGCTACCAGCTCTTGCCTAGGCCCCAGCTACTGAGGGCTCTCTTTCTCTTTCTGAGCCTGTCTCTCTCTTGCACTGAAATAATTTTTAAAAATATGTGGGGGCCAGCATTGTGGCACAGCGGGCTCCCTGCTAATGCACCTCAGAAGGCAGCAGAAGATTGCCCAAGTCCTTGGGCCCCTGCCACCCACATGGGAAACCAGGATGGAGTTCCAGGCCCCCGGCTTCGGCCTGGCCCAACCCCGAAAGTTCCAGCCATTTGGGGAGTGAACCAAGGGACAGAAAATGCTGCTCTCCCTGTCACTCTGCCTTTCAAATAAATACACAAAATCTTTAAATATTGTGTGTGTGTGTGTGTGTGTGTATTACCTCTTTCAAAAGAGTCAACTGCACTTCAGTGAGGGGTCAAATCATCAGAGCATTCCTCTGCAGAACTTAAAAATCTCTGTAGTCAGTCTCACCGTCCAGGAAACCTGCTTTGTCGGATCATTTCTACTGCGTGGGGATTTCCGCAGGCATCTGGGTAGTTCAACCAGAGAAGTCATCTGGATATTCCAAATGTGATTTTCTGTTCATAATTTCTTATTGGTGTTTACATTTTTATATCTATTTTCGAAGCTTTACTAATTTATGCAACTTTTTGAAACTCTGCTAATTCACACAGCAAGTATATATTGAGCCGTCACTATATAAGATTACTATTTGGGGTATGAAAGTCAAGGGACTATTTGTCAAACTCAAGTAGCATACCAGAAATGACAGCAAAAACTGCATAACTATGACACATTACATAGGCACACTCACAATCATAAAATTGGCAAGCCACTTTCATTTAACATTAAGTACAAACCAAGTGCTAGCAGTGTCTCAAAACTTCAGGTATTTCACTTAATCGTCACAACCACCGCACTACTAATAAATCTACTTTATGGGTGGAAACTTGAAACATTTTTTATAGAACACTCAAAGCAAATACTAACTGATGAAGTAAGAATTTGGTATCAGATCTGTTTCCAAATACATGCTTTTAACCACCGCATAAAACAGCATGATTAGGACAAAAATTACATAAGATGTCCCCTAAAATGGTAGGATTGGAAACCACACTAGTTCACACTGGGAAGAGGTCAATTTCTGTTTTGGCTTATTTATTTAGGTGGGCTTTATCTTACGTAGTCCTTGTAAGATGCACCTTGTTGGAAGACACATGCATATGGCCATGGGCAAGAGACGGAGCGATTGGCTTTGAGTGCAGGGGTCAGAGAGAACACAGAGCACAGGAACCCCAGGCAGACTGCTCCACACAGAGGAAGCAGCACAAGAAAAATCTGCAAAGAAAATTCATAGAATTCCTATTTGAGCAATGACGCAAGGTTGAGTTTAGATAAGAATATATAAATATATGTCAAGAGATAAAACTGAAAAATAAATTTGGGGGCCAAACCATGGAAACCCTTCTGTGCCAGGATAAGCAACTTAGGGACACAGGGATAATTTCAGTTGGAGAACAAGAGCATCAAACAGGTGCAATGTTGTGATGAGTCTGACAGTGATGAATGGGATGATTTTGAGACACTGAAGTCTGGGGCAGGGAAGGAACCATTCCCCCAGCCTCGGGAGGGAAGGACTGGGTCTTGTTACACACCACGGAGTAGAAAGGATGTTGTACATTGTATTTGGTGAATTGGTCACTTAGCTTCCTGGCAGCTCATGGTCTTAATCTCGTGTGCACCACAGTTCTCTTTGAAGATCCAGTAAAGCTATGAGTTCTTCCCCCAGAAACCTGCAGCAAAGCCTCCATGCATTTTGTAAGTAACCTGAAGAGTTTATGGACTTTTTGCAGTCATGGTTACGAAGCTCTAAATTAGTCACTCTGCACAGATCTGTCCATTTCTCACATCGCGTCATTCTGAGATGGAAGCACCCTGACCGTCTACATTTGCTCCTCTGTTCTTTGTTCCCTACAGTGTACATAAATACAGGGATTAAGAAGATTTTTAAACCCACTTTACTTTGCAGTCTCTACTTACTATTACTTGGAATGCGTCTACTTTTAAGAATTCAGCTATTGAACTTCCGCCTCCCCGCTCTCTAATCAGGTCGTTCAAACCTGGTTTCCGGGCCTGCATGAAATCTTCTTTTCTATAGTTATTTAGAAATTGAGAGCTATTAAGAGTCCTTGACTCCTCAAAAGAATATAAGCGCAATCACTAATAATAAGCTTCATAAAAATTAGGCTGTCAGAAATAGTTATTTGACAACATACATTCTATGAAGATACAAAAGAAATATAACTCTGGTGTCTGTCACCCAGAGTGAGACATGTAAAGAAGCAATGCTGTGTGAATTAAGTGTGATTTTCTGCCCTGACTGTGCTGTGTTAACTCTGCCTTGGATTGAACCATGATTTGCCAGCATAGTTCAAGAAAATGCAAGAAAAAGATATACTGTAAGAATTTTTAGGCATGAGCTTACCAATAACTTCTTTTCACATTAATTGTTTTGAGTAGCTTCAGATGTATTATAATAATAATAATAATATTCAGTTTTAAATCTAAAATGTAGTTGTTGAACTAAAATATTTTGAATGAATAATTATAATGATCATACTTACTCAAAAATTTTCATTAGTTTTTTTCCAAAAGGTGTGCAACTTGGCAAAGAAAGTTTTTTTTTTTATAAAGCTTTAACAAAAATTCATTCTGCCTTAAAGTAAACAGTAAAAATATTCCAGTTAGAGCCCATATTAATATTCATGGCTCCATGAGCAATCTCTAGTTATAACTATGCAGAATTTTTATTGCATATAACTTCTCTTTCTGGGAAATTTCTATCAAAATGCAAATAGAAGGATAGGCAATGTTTATTACAAGGGTGAGCAACTTTCCCGGAAAGTTCAGGCAGACACTGAACCACGCCGGGGTGGTCTGCCCGGCCTCCGTGACTTTCTGTGTCAGCGTGGCCTCAGTGCCGCACACCCCTGACTTCTGAACTCCATCTGTAGACTTCACCTGGTTCTCTGTGGTCCAGACTGTTCCCCTCACTTGAATTTAAGGCGGATGTAGTACAATGTCATTGTTCGTGGATTGTGGAGCCTCCCTTCTAGGCCCCATTGTGCCGATTACTGATCACGTGATATAGAAGACTTTTCAAACATCTCTTTGAAATGTCAGGATTCTTATCTATGAAGTGGAAATACCCCACAGCATTTCTCCAATGATTAAATGAGATTTAATATGTGTCAACAGAAGGAAGCATTCTTAAATCATATAGAAGTTGCATTGATTATAACTTTGTCATCAATACGTTTTTAATGGTACATGTTTGCTATGGTAGCATGGACATAGCTCATTTTCTATGATAATAATAGTTCGTAGTGCATAGTTAGCCAACCATACTCTCCTAAGTTCTTGGTAGATATTTATGGTCTCATCTTTACAATATCCCTGAAAACACATAGTGTAATTATCCCAGTTTTGTAGATGAAAAAAGAAAAAGAGCAGAAGTATGCAGCAAAAGCACTATTTCCAGAATCAGTAACAAAAGTCTTGATTTTTGTGCTTGATTTGCCCAACATGGTACTTATGAATGCGTCTCAAAAAGCATCAAGCGCTGATGTCTGTCTGTCTGTCTGTCTGTCCATCTAAACATAGCTTAGGAGCTCCTGTGGGTCATGCCCATGTTAGGTCCTGAAGTAATCTTCATGGAATTGCCCATGGTAATATACTGAATATAGTATTCATATTATACTATTGATATGAAAAGGCAAGTAGAAAGAATGGACATATTTCCAACTTTCTTTTCATAAATGTATGGTCTCTTTGTCCCTAAATTTGTGAAAAGTGAGATCCACTTTATCTCTTCCTCTCCTAGCAATAATATGGACATGCATGCAACACTTACAGCCAGATTAAGTAGGATTTACCCTCCTAAATTTAAGGGACCTGAATTTATCTGGATTCCCCCCACCAACATCAAGGCCATAATTCATCTGCTTTTTGTCATCATTAAAATTAATGGTATAAACCAAGGAAAACAGAAAGCATATGTCTTCATACTTCATGCAGATTATATTTTTAATAGGAGCTTAATTTGAGTTTATGCAGATATCACATGCCTGTCATGCTATAATTATTCAGCTATGAATGCCTGCCTACTCCCAAGGTATAGAACAATGAGAGGGAAAATTCTATCTGGGTTAGAATGAGCAATTCCAGAACATGAACAATTCACTCTGCAATGTTTTGCCCCACTGCGACCCGGTAAAATAACCTCAGTCAAAGAGCAAAGCCGTGGCACAGAAGGTAAAATAGTGGAACAATTCATATCCAAAACATGGTTTCTTTCTGATTGGTGATCTTACAATTTCATAAAACCTGAGTTGTGTTTTACTGAAAATTGTGAAAGTGCAGGTTTTACTTTTTACCACTTTTTATAAATGTATTTGTTACCTCCATGTTTAGACACCGCTAGGAAATTTCGTCAACCTAAATGTAAATATGTCAACAGAAGGGAACATATGTACTGTAAGAAGAGTTGGAATTCACTCATATGGTTTCTTTACATCTCAAGATTTTTTTATACGTGCCATCTGGGATGCAATGAGGCCAAAAGGATTAACATTTTATTTATACCAAGTTCTGTTTTAGGAAAGGCTTGTCATTCAAGTGTTGTCATAATGATATGATGTAATTCTGATTTTCTTTCAGCAAATTAGGAAAGACTTCGAAATTAATTATTATTTTGGCAATTTATTGTAGGAAAGAGAAAATCCTGTCCATTCTTGATAATAATGGAAGTTTTAACAAACAGTTGGGGAATTAGAAAGATCCTTAAAAACATGCATACATTTTAACTTGATCATTTTTCTTCTGGAAATATATCTGAATGAAAGGGGAAAAGGGGAAAGAAAAAGAAATTAAAGCAAAAAGAAGTTTATCAGAGTGGCATTTAGAATACTGAAAAGAAAGTTAAGTGCCAGGTTGAGGGAAATGATAAGGCACAGCCTAACTATAGAATTGAGTATGATGCAGGTCTTGCAATAAAGAAAATGTTTCATTACATACGTTTCAATCCTTAGAATTAATACCTCTCTACCATCATGGTAGAAGCAATATGGAATAACAAGAAGCTATGTACGACACATGGAGAAAAATTCTGAAGGCAGCTCATTGAGATATTAGGCCTCTAGATTATGAAATTTAGGTATTTTCTCTATTTTTAACATTTTTACAATGACAACAAAAGGCATATTTTTCAAAAGCCAGAGTTTCTCTGTCCTATTATCTATGTAAATCTTCTTTGGGGCATCTAGCCCAAAGACATGGTTTATTGACCTAACAGAGGGTCTTGAAATCTTGAATTTGAATGCCTTTTCATGGGACTTTAGGGCTCTTCAAGGGACAATTCACTCACTGGAATTTAGTATTTCTTTCTTTCTTTTTTTTTTTTTTTTTTTTGACAGGCAGAGTGGACAGTGAGAGAGAGAGAGAGAAAGGTCTTCCTTTGCCGTTGGTTCACCCTCCAATGGCTGCTGCGGCCGGCGCACTGCGGCCAGTGCACTGCGCGCTGATCTGAAGGCAGGAGCCAGGAGCCAGGTGCTTCTCCTGGTCTCCCATGGGGTGCAGGGCCCAAGTACTTGGGCCATCCTCCACTGCACTCCCTGGCCACAGCAGAGAGCTGGCCTGGAAGAGGGGCAACCAGGACAGAATCCAGCACCCCGACTGGGACTAGAACCCAGGTGTGCTGGCCCCGCAAGGCGGAGGATTAGCCTAGTGAGCCACAGCGCTGGCCGCTTTATCTTTTTATATCACCTGAGTGGTTGTGGGTATTCAAGTTTGAATCCCTTATAAAACACTGGAGCTAATTTGATCACCAACTACAACAACATGAGCATTTATCATCGAAATAGTCCCTGTTCCCGGGATTTATTTCCAATAATAAAGGTCTTGGAAGAAGTGTGGTCACGCTTTCCTACCTCACCACAGACATACCATAGGGCCTCGCAATTAATCAAGGTTGAATATAGAAGTTAAAGAAACTTCAAAGTGATTTGCAGTTCTGCTTTGATTTCCAGAGTACTGCCCGTCCCCGTAGCTCATTCACTCATCCTTTTTATATAATTAAATTGATCTATGTATACACTGTGGTTTAATAGGTCTCTAATTATAAAAATTTCCTAACTACTCAAAATCTGTATGAATATTGTGACTATTCAAAATGTAGTAGTTTATGTCTAAATTAATTATCCAGAATTTTTAAGAGTTCAACCATAGCCTGCATTCCTAACAATAGCAAAAAAAAAAAAAAAAAAAAAAAAAGAGCTAAACATTCCTTGGGTGAGTTATCTGGACATTGCTATTGAATTAACCACTGTTTTGACATTTGCTGTCACCTGTTGAGTTGTCTTCTGAGTCATTATTTATAATGTATGATGAACACTTGAATTATTTGTAACTGGGTCTCTCTCATGGGTAAAAGTTTCTGCCTGGAGAGCATCAAAAAAAAGTGTGACTACTTGATCTAGAATAGACCAAGCTTTCATTTTCTTTATGATTTGCCATATTTGATGTTAGAAAGTATACTACAGGCCTAATTATCATTCTTATGAGCTGGAAATTTACCTTACTATAAATTATTTAGGATAGTTGAAAGCTTTATTAATGTCTTATCTGGCTTACTCATGGCAATTTACAATTCTTTAAAAGTATACTTTAATTGCTGCCATTAAAAGCTTTAAAATTTTACATCTGGGGATAATATTAATGTATATAAGAAATTGGGAATAGTAAAATAATTAACTGCTATAAATTATTATGTCTATGCATCCTAATTATATTACAAGTTCAAAAGAGACATAGGAGGGGACAATTTAAATAAATTGGAGTAAGAAGGTGCAGGACCCTAAGGTGGCCATTTGGCGTGGTGGTCAGGTCGCCTGTTAGGTTGTCTGCGTCCCCACCAGAGTGCCTGGTTCACTCCCCAGCTTTGGCTCCTGACTCCAGCTTCCTGCTGATGTGCACCCTGGAAAGCAGTAGTGATGGCTCACGTTGTCGGTGACTGTCACCCCTGGGGGGCACCTGAACTGGATTCCCAGATCATGGCTGAATGATATGGTAGCGATAGGAAAGAAAATAGAAGCAAAATCACGTTTTCTAACTGTTTGGGAACTGTTGAATTTTTGCAAAGTGGTAATATTTTCTATGGTTTGTATTTGATCACTGTTGATGGGTAACACACCTAATTATAGTCACAAGGCCTCTAAATAAATGTATTTTCTTTCTTTCTTTCTTTCTTTCTTTCTTTCTTTCTTTCTTTCTTTCTTTCTTTTTTGACAGGCAGAGTGGACAGTGAGAGAGAGAGAGAGAGAGAGAGAGAGAGAGAAAGGTCTTCCTTTGCCGTTGGTTCACCCTCCAATGGCCGCTGCAGCTGGCGCGCTGTGGCCAGCGCACCGCGCTGATCCGATGGCAGGAGCCAGGTGCTTCTCCTGGTCTCCCATGGGGTGCAGGGCCCAAGTACTTGGGCCATCCTCCACTGCACTCCCGGGTCACAGCAGAGAGCTGGCCTGGAAGAGGGGCAACTGGGACAGAATCCGGTGCCCCGACTGGGACTAGAACCTGGTGTGCTGGCGCCGCAAGGCGGAGGATTAGCCTATTGAGCTGCGGCGCCGGCCCAATAAATGTATTTTCAAACAGAAAAACTAGAAGGGACTATGCTGATGCAAAAAGTTATTTTATCTCTTCATGTACATATACAAATAAATGTGCATATATGGTTGTACATATACATGTACATGTATGCTAAAATTTTTATCTCGCATATATGTTACACACAAATATGTTTATGACTTAATATTATACTTGAAAATATTCCTTTAAATATTCCTTTAAAATTGTGTGGAGATATACACAACAAACTGTAATATTTAAAATGTAAGAAAAATGAAATATTTAATGCAATTATCAGATTGACTAGAGTTTTCCTGTTTTAATTTCTGACCACTTTTCTCTTTTTTTTCTTTAATAACACCACTGGGAACAAGGTTAAAGTTTGTTTTTCCCATGGTAGCAGGGGAAAAATGCTTAAGAGCAGATTCTACCTTTTGGTACCACCTGCTCGGTTTTGCCTTCATGCCATTTCCTTTGATATTGTTTCATCACCGTCTTAATAATCAATTTGCCTGCACACAGAAAGTCAAAGGCACAAGATCTTGAAAGAGCACAGCATATTGCATTCGCTTTCTTCATTTCAAATTGCGAATTGTGTAGTTTAGCTGTGTTTTCTACAAAGCTACGTGGCAAGCATGAACAACAGGAAGTGAAAAAAGCTCAGTTTGCTGACATTAACAGACGACGGTGAAGGAGCGGGACGATGATGAAAGTCTCTGGTTATTTAATGGGATACTAACCCTGAGAAACTTAGATAACTTCTCATAGTGTCATCACTGCAGAAATCCTTTACTGCTAAATAAACAAAACGTATTTGACATTTTCGTTATCGTCTGGCATAAAAATAGTGTTCCTTAATTTAAAAAGCAAAGGTTGTATTCTATTAAACTTGCAGAAAGTTAGTCCTGCAATCTGCAGATAAAAGTCAATCATAGGCCGGCGCCGCGGCTCAATAGGCTAATCCTCCGCCTTGCGGCTCCGGCACACCGGGTTCTAGTCCCGGTTGGGGCGCCGGATTCTGTCCCGGTTGCCCCTCTTCCAGGCCAGCCCTCTGCTGTGGCCAGGGAGTGCAGTGGAGGATGGCCCAGGTGCTTGGGCCCTGCACCCCATGGGAGACCAGGAAAAGCACCTGGCTCCTGGCTCCTGCCATCGGATCAGCGCGGTGCGCCGGCCGCAGCGCGCCGGCCGCGGCGGCCATTGGAGGGTGAACCAACGGCAAAGGAAGACCTTTCTCTCTGTCTCTCTCTCTCACTGTCCACTCTGCCTGTCAAAAAAAAAAATAAAAAAAAAAAATAAAAAAAAAAAATAAATAAATAAAAAAAAAGTCAATCGTGCTATTAGCTTTTGAGCTCAAGGACTCCCTATAAATTATTGCTATTAATTCACACTCACAAGAAAATCAAACTGTCCAAAATGTGCACATGGCTAGGAAAACCAAGTTTTGGTTTTGTGGCAAAGGAAAATACGATGTATGTCATGATCTTAGAGCCACAGTCCATACCTACACAAGCACATACGCAAGGATGGCCTGATTTTCAAAGATCAAGTAAAGAACAAGGCCAGTTGCTAGGGGGGTCCATTCCTGCACCACCATAGTTACAATAGAAAATAGAGTCTGAGCAACTGCATCTCTTCACAGAAATATGACAATAATTAAACCTTAGATACCAAAGTGCAAACCAAGCCCAAATTTGACTGAAAAGAGAGACAGAGAGAAAGGTCTTCCTTTGCCGTTGGTTCACCCTCCAATGGCCGCCGCGGCTGGCGCGCTGAGGCTGGCGCACTGCACTGATCCGATGGCAGGGGCCAGGTACTTATCCTGGTCTCCCATGGGGTGCAGGGCCCAAGCACCTGGGCCATCCTCCACTGCACTCCCTGGCCACAGCAGAGAGCTGGCCTGGAAGAGGGGCAACCGGGACAGAATCCGGCACCCTGACCAGGACTAGAACCCGGGGTGCCGACGCCACAAGGCGGAGGATTAGCCTAGTGAGCCGCGGCGCCGGCCAAGTATCTTAACATTATATACACACAATATACTCCTGTATCTCTTACTTAATCAAATACTGATTTTAAATCATGTTTGCTTTTAAATTTGTAATAAAGCTATGTAAACATAAACAAAGTAATGGCTGATTCAAAAGTATCTCTATTACTGGTAGGTAGCTTAGACTTTAATTTTACATAATCCATGAAAGTAGATCAAAACACCAAGGTGCAGAGAGCTAACTGACTACTCGATACCTCAGCTCTAGAATCTTTTCGACTAAACAGCACACTGCCTGTGGTATAATAATAATTTTGCTACAGGTCTCAATTTATTTCGTTCAAATCTGTAATCATTAGATGAATCGGCAGTATTATTTATTTTCAGAATAATGCTTCAGTGGTGTGCATGTGGCACAGCGGAAGTCACTGCTTGCAACGCCGCACCCTCCACTGCAGTCTGATTTGGAGTCTTTGCTTCTGAGTCTCGCGTCTGCTGATGCACACCCTGGGAGGCAGGAGGTGATGGCTCAGACTTGTCTCCCTGGCGGAGTTCTAGGCTCCTAGCTTTGGCCCAGCCCAGCCCTTGCTGTTGCTGGTATTTGGGAACTCAACCAGCAGGTTGAAGATCAATCTATTTTTCTATTTCTGTCTCTTTGCCTTTAAATAAATAAAAATAAAATGTTTAAAATAATGCTTTATAAAACTGATCATTGTCATCAGTCAGTAATCACCTGGCTATCATTTCCTCATAGCCTCTAAAATTATTGCATATACACTGGGTAAGTATCCAAATAATTATTAGGTAAAATAACATGTATACTTTATTTGGAAGTAATAATAAAATTAGCATAGATGGTAACAATGGCATGGTAGAAAATTATATCTAATTATTGAATTGTAATTCTTTTTAAAAAGTTTTTTTTTTTTTATTTGAACTGCCAAAGAACAGAGAATCAGGAAGACACACACACACACACACACACACAGATTTTCTATCCATTGTTTCACTCCCCGAATGCCTGAAACAGCCAGGGCTGGGCCAGGCAGAAGCCAGGACCCAGGAAGTCCATCTGGGTCTTCCAGTTGGGGGTCAGAGGCTCAAGTACTTGGGCCATCATCTGCTCCCTTCCCAGGCGCAGTATCAGGAAAGTGGGTGGGAAGTGGAGGCAGGACTCAGGCCCAGGCACTCCAATACAGGCTGCAGGCGTTCCCAGGGGTAGATTAACCCCCTGTGACACAACACCTGCCCAGTGAGTTGCAACTCTATATGCTGGTTTAAGATTTTTCCTTCCCAAACATTTGAAAACATAAAAGATATCAGACTGCTAGGGAGTTGAATTTAGAATAAATATATAAAGATTTGGGTCAAATCACTTATGTCATGATCTGGTTAGCCCAATTTTCCAGGACATAAATCCTGAGATAATTACGCAATACCTCATAGCTGGTTTGAAGTAACAAGTATGTGGGGGCACCCGGCACTGAGCAGTTAAGTGGCTCCCAACCTAAAAGCTGCTGCTCTGTGTCTTATTGCGAAGAAGAAGTTATAAGCACAGAGACAGGACACTCTGTCCAGAGCTGCTGACCTTGTCGTTTGAAACCACCAAACAGAACATTTCTGGAATTTGAGTCCGGTCTCCCATCGTTTAAGTTTAAGCTCTGGATATGGCACATAGTAGAAAGCCAGTTCCTCTTTATGTGAAGACACTCAGATTTCGCATATGCCAAGCTAATGTATACAGAGGAAAACAGAAACTCTAGACAGTGCTCCAGCTGATTAATCATAGGCCCTAACAACACCACTTCTTCAATACCCTCACGTTTATCAAAATTCCTGACCTTGAGCAAAGCAAGGCAGGGATTCTCATCACAGAAATAAGCAGATTACGATTTTCCTTTAGACAAAATGACCCAGGCACCCTTCTCAGCTACTTTCCAGTATACTGAAGAATTTTCTGCTCCTTAGCCACGATCCGTCGGCACTCACTGTCAAAGAGCAGGGCTTTAGGAAGCACTGTAGCTGTAGCGGAAGCCTGAGACCGCCTATCCAGCGTGGTCCCCACCAGCCTGGGTTTCTCCCGGGGCCTTAAGGATAAAGGAGGAGGATGTGTCGATATTAGCGAGGGAGGAGCTGCGCTTGGAAGGAGATCTTTTTGGCTGACAGCATCAATGGGTTGTTTTGAAGTTTAGGAGGAGCAAAGGGAGGATGAGGGGGTGTCATAGGAAATGAGACCATGCGTGTAGGAGGAGATCGTGTTACACAGAGCTTTGAAACTGACCATAAAATCCTAGACATGGCTCTGCTAGGGGAGAAGGAAGGAGCTGGCGGGTTGGGCGGAGGGGGTGAGCGAACGCAGATGGAAATGAAACGTGGCTGCAAGACCGGGAAGAGAAGATGGATAGCAAGTGCCTTGAGGAACAGCCTGTAGGTTGCACTGAAGCTAAAAACCCCAGCACGACTGTCAGTTCTTGACTTCTCTTGGCATGTGGAAACGCCCATTCACATCAAACAGGGGAGAAACATGGAAGAAATCTGTTGCATTATTTATGTCATAAAATTAATGTCATCTGAAGTGCCCCTCATTTTACTCGAATTTTAATATTTTCCTTAACCCTTAAGATAAATGCAGCCATCATTTTCCTCTAGTGTTTTGTATCTTTCCCCTGGCCGTTTTAAAAATGAGTGAGGCAGGGGTTGCCACCTGGGACGCCGGCCTCCCGTATGGGCACTGGTGTGAGTCCCAGCTGCTGCACTGCCCATTCAGCTCCCTGCCGGCTTGCTGCTTCCCCTGGGGGAGCAGCGGAAGATGGCCCAAGTGCTCGGGCCCCTGCAGCCAAGTGGGAGACCTGGAGGATGTTCCTGGCTCCTGGCTGTGGCCTGGCCCAGGGTGCCAGCCGTTGTGGCCATTGGGGGATTGAACCAGCAGATGGAAGATCTCTTTCCCTGTGCCACCCCTCCCGCTCTGTAACTCCGACTTTCAAATAAGTAAGTAAAATCTTAAAAAAAAAAAATAAGTGAGGCAGAATGGAAGAGATGCATATGAATGTGTTGTCGGGAAGACAAGGCTTCTCCTTAGAAACTTTGGCCCACCTGCTTCTTTGGGAGCGAGACCCCAATAGAACCTTCAATGTGGGCTCAACCCAGGCTTCTCGCCTCCCACACAGGGCTTCCATAGGATAGTGGTTTCATCTCCCAAAGATGCTTAGCCGCCACTCAGCATCATGGAAGGGCCCGGAGCAATGCTGGTTGCCTTGCATTCCCAGCCTTGTGGCTATTACAAATGCTCCGTGGCAATCCCACAGACGGAACCCAAGCAGGTTCCTCAGAGGCACGAGGCCTGCTGCGGTGGCTGCGGCTGCTGTAATCCCACTACCGCGGTCAGCCCTCGCAGGGACGGCTGGTCAATCCCGGCAGCTCCGAGAATGCAGGAAGTGGCGAGGTCCCGAGCTGGACACCGCCCGTCTGTGGACGCAGCGCCCCCATATGTGAGTGCAGCATTGGCTGGGTGGTGGTCCTCCCTCCGACCATTTTTGCCCGTGTGGTCCTAACACAGAAACTCTTGGCTGTCACTTTTCTTATTATTGTTCAACCCATACTTATAATCCTCGCCCATAATATACGAGGTAGACATTGTGTTCTGCACTTTACAGTTAAGGAAACTGCTTATGCCCCATGGGTACAACTAATAATTAACATAGCTGGAACTGATAATAATTATATGCGTGGCCAAGGCATTATAGCCGAAGTCAGCAGGCTTAAACTTGTTGCCATATGAAACATGTGATTTTCAAAATTCATAGCAAAAACAAGTGGTTTGCACAGTGGGGAAATGCTCAGGGAACGTGTCTGAGCTCTCGCCTGGCTCTGCCGCTCGTTGTCCTAACTTGTTTCTTTACAGGCTCGAAATGGTAACCAGGGCCTGTGCCGCAAATGAGGGGCCTGAGAAACAGGTAAGTCCCAGGTTTTTCAGAGGATTAATCGGGCAATGCATTTCAGGCCCATAAAGATCAACATAGCAGGCTGCACGGTTTGTCTTCCTTGATACCCTTTTATTCTCCTGAACGATTCCTCTCGTAGCCCCGTGTCACATGCGGGTCCTTTTACCCTTGCCATCCCCCCACAGCTATCCCGTCCACATCAACACTGCGGAACTCAATGACCCTCTTCTACTTCCTGGGTCAGTGACCAACTCCAGCTCCTCGGAGACTTGCCTAGCTTTCTTCTACTGCTTGGCATTTTTGTTGACTATGGAAATTCCGGATGCCTACTTCAAGGTAGTTTTCTGTTTTGACTCTGGATTTGAATGGATCCCATTTCTGATTTTTCTCCATTTCCATTAACCCTCCTTCTTCGTTATCAATCCCCCCTGCCCCCAACCACCTTCACACAAAGATTTAGTTTTTGGCTATCTTCTATTCCATTTCTCCAGAAATGTTAAATTGTCACTCAAAACTTAGAGTCACGACTTGCTTATATGCGCTCAAGCGCCTGCCTGCTCCCTTTTAGCCTGTCCCTTGCCCACGTGACGTGTGGCTTGGTTGTCTCTTCCCAATCTTCACCTCCACGGAACCAAGCACTGTGCATTCTTACTTCCTCTAACCGAGATCCTGCAACCCAGGATCTGCCAGTTCTCCCAGTGATGCTCTGATCTCACCACAGAAACCATCACGTTTTGATATCCACACTCAAAGCCTAACACATAACTGTGGCTTCTCAGGCTCATTGATTATTTGCTGTCAATCATCATTGACAACTATTATTCTATAAAGGAGTTCTTATTTTATTCCTTCCAATTTTACTGTTCGAATCTTGGTTGTGTACACAAGAGTGGATTTGCTTAACTTCTAGCCGACTTCTTACTCCATCCCTTTGTCCAACTGCCTCATCACATACTCTGTTAGCATTTTAGAAAACTCGTCTCCACCACATTCATGTCCTGCTTGATAATACGCAGTAGCTCTCTTTGCTCATACATGGGTTTCTCTCAAGATTCTTCCTAATTTTGACCAATCCTAACAGTCCAGCTCCTTTTGTAATGCACAAATGCTTTATTTAGAAGATTCTCTTTACCACACAACAAAGTTCATGCCTTTGCTGTTATTTTCATGTTTTTACTTTTTGGCAATGAAGATATTTACTTTGCTGCTATTTATCCAAAGTCTTCGATACTATTATCAGAACTAATCTTCAAGTATTTTAATGTAGTTACTTTATTAGCGGGTTAGTGGTTATAAAGACTTGAGTTTAAACAGTGGCCCTATGATTCCTTAAGATGCGAGACTTTGTGTTGGTTTCAGAATCTTTCAAATGACCAGTTTTCTTATCTACAAAATGAGGAAAATCCCATGAGCCTACTTAGAATGCTGTAGGGATTACATAAAATAACTCAGTTGGTGCAGTCTCTGGATATCAGGTATCCATTCATTTCTACAGTATTTTTTTGTGATCCCCTCTCTGATCAGGGCTTGGGGTTACACTGCTGGATTAGACAGATCCCACGTCAGAACTCCTGCACCTCCAGTGTTGTAAGGAAGACAGACATGACACAAATGCTTTTATAATATTCATGACATGTTAATGGATATTTCTCAAGGGACAGTATCACATGGAAGCACATACTGAAGACCTAACTCTGGAGGGGCCTGGGCTCTAGTTGGTCACGGAAGCCCGCCCTGAGAGGACACCCAGGTGGAGGTGTGGGGGAGGGCAAGGCATTCTGCAGCAAATGTGCAGGAGCGGCTCCATCAGGAGTGGCTGATGCTCCGTGGGTGCTGTGGAGTCTGGCCTCTTGATTCCTCTCCTGAACACTTCGTTCCCTGAAACCCCCTTGGTGGGTTGCTGGCCCTCCTCTGTGCTCTTGGATCTTGTCTAATTCCTGCTGCTCTGGGACTTGCATCATTCCTCTCATTGGCTGGAATGACCCTGTCTTGTCTTGAGCATCCTGCAACTGGCCCAGATTACCCTAACCAAAACCAGCCCTGATGGGGGTTTCTGTGGCACAATGCACACAACTGCATTACACCTGCCACTGAGGTGACAGGTTAAATGCATCGCTCTCCTATACATCTGCAATGCTGGCACCAACACAAAATGAACACAAAAAAGTATCGGTTGGAAACATGTTTGACAATTATGCCAGTTTCGTATGTTTAAGGAATCTCCAAGTTAATTAGGGGCAGAGCTCACGTCTTATACAATCAACCTTATTTATCACTATCAGAATATGGCACAAATGCCACACTGTTGGAGTGTGTAGGCTGGTAGATTGTGAATGCATACTCGCCATCTATTAGAGCTGATGGACTAATTAATAATTATTTGACTGTCAAATCTGACATATTGAGAAAACGATATGAAAACACAATCCTATTTATTGCCTCACTTTCCTGGCCAACAAGGTAATAGCCACTATAATATGAAATGTTAGCTAGAGAACTGAAAACCAGAGAGGACTCTGAACCAGTTGGTGCTGAAAGTCACTTGCAGCAAGAGTGTTAGATGCAAGGCTTCGACGTTGCTTTGAACCTTCCATCATGCTTCTGTTTTGTAGGATTTTAAATAGTGTGGGAGGATATTCAGTCATTCAGAAAAAGCAGTTATCTCCTTAACTTTCTAGAGCTTACTCTAAGAGTAAAGAAGGCATTGACGTAATAATCCTCTTAAGACCAGTGATGGGTCAGTTTAGAGCTGTGAGGGAAAAGAAAGCCATTAGGGGAGAAAGTATATGTAAACACTCATGTCCAGCACAGCCTTCCGTGTGTTTTCAGAGGCCCAGCGTAAAACACTTTTGTTTCGATAGGAACGGAAACCTCAAGGTTTCACTCAGTTCATACTTCGGCTTGGATTCCACTGGCAAAGAATAAATGCTCTACTTGATGTCACCCGTGGTGCTGCTAGGACAACTGGTACAAATCTTGCTGCTTTTCAGATGAATCAAGTCCTTATCACGTAGAAATACGTCAATAAGAATAAGCACTTTTACCTTTAAAGGTGCAAGTCCAAAAAGTGTCAATTATGAACATTTTGACCAATGACATACTACGAATATTATTTCATAGATAAAATAGGGGACAGTTAAAGCACTGATTTTACAGCATTGATTTTAGAGCAATTATAGGTTTGACGATAACCATTATACAGTCTGGTAAGCCGTAGACTGAAACGACACATACGGATATAGTTGTGCTATAACTTCAACATCTAATAAAAACATAGCTGTTTCTTTAAATTATTTGTTAGGATTTCTTATGGGGAATTCATAATAGATCTTGTTTCAGAAATTGAGTGCTTCTTTTGTAATAATACAGTTCCAAAAGTTGCATATCTACACCCAGTTGGTGAATATACACGGAAACAATTTATAGTTTATTTGCACTGAATACCTACATTTATTAACTGGAAAGACTTTTATGTAATCAAACTAAATTTTAAAAATTATGCCTTGTACTGATGACCTCCTATCCATTTGTAAACTTGACCATTTATGCAGAGATTAAATAAGAAATTTTGTGACTTCATTTCTAGGAAAATATATTTGAAAGCGACATTTTTATACCATGAATGATTTCAAGTTAGACCTGTTCTGTTCTAGAAAACAAACTAGAAGAATTATGCATGTGAATATTTAAAAGATTCTCAAATTTGGCCCATGCATTTTCTGAGTAGCATAATATAAACATTACACAAGACTATTTCCAGTTTTCTTTTGCAATAGAGGGAGGTATAGGTGTGTGTAGTTCTTGGATTTGAAGTTTGGGAAAGAAGCTGGTAAGAGCTTTGTAAGGGAAACCATGGAAGTGCAGGGAGCAGGCACGTCTGTTAGCGTGTTTCCTAGGAAGGATCGGCATGGGTGTTCAGTGAAAGGTGGGAATTTGACAGAGTGCTACGGCTGCTGAATCACGATGCACCTGTGCTGCCATTTCAGAAGATTTGGTCCTTTAGTGTTTGCTCCCTAAACAACAGACAGGTAATACAGTGTTCCCGGGAGATGTGCCTCCTATGAGCAGGAATGGCCTCCGACACCACTAGAGCATGTTTCTCAGCAAGGCGGAAGGAAGCAACTCAAATGCAAAGAAACAGAAATGCACAAAGCAATGCAAGATGGAATCGGAGCTTACGCCTGGAAGACAGGAGCAGAACTCCAAGTGGGGTCAAATGCCTGCTTTTAAGTCAGTGTTTCTTCTTCTCCTGAAATCAGACTATTCTGTACCATTTATCCTTTTGAAAAGTCAACAGCCATGCTGATACTGCTGGTTAGATTCATTTACTGAGATTTACAAATATTATCAAGTAGCTAAAAATGTGTTCATCACCACGTTGTAGAAAGTTGTGTAGGCTGAGACAAAAAATATGATTTTACACAGAATATTTTATATACCACATCTAGCCCAAAGAGAGAAATATCACACTAAAATAGCACACAGCTTGTCAGCGGGAGAGCAGGGCTGGGAGTGCGGGAAGACGCAGAGTGAGAAGCATTTAGTGTCCAATTCAGAACCAATTTAGCAGAGCACTTTAATGGATTCTACACACTTGATCACAGTATCTCTTGGGGTAAAGTGATGTGATTAAATCTCAGTCTGACACTGGTTAATCCACACTGGTGTCTAAAAACCCAGGTTTCGAGAAAACTGCTTCCCTTTCTCTCCATTTTCTTAGGCAATGAACTTCATCTGTCACGTGAGTACCCAGAGATTCGATGACTTGGGAGCTAGCGGGTGAAGAGTTGCAGCAGAGTTTTGATTATCATCAAGAGCCTGCTAGATACTGTAGGAATCTGGGATGCCTGTTTAGAGTTTATAAAAGTAGGCTACAAGCAAATGAAACTCTACAGTATTAACATGGCACTTTATTTCCCAAGAGACATGCAGGTTGTACATTTGTGCATAACTTTGTATAATCTGCCAAATCGTAAGTCCTAGGCAGCCCTCGGTCCGCCTAAGAGCAAGCACGTGGTGCAGACACGCAGATGAACGCCACCAAGCAAACAAGCTTTTACGGAGTCCAGGGCGACATGGGTGCTTTCGGACTGAAACTTCTTGGTGAGGCAGGTGCGTCGTCTGCTCCCAGGTGACTCCCGAGGGAGGAGGAGGAGACCTCTGTTTCAAACCAAAGTACAACTTGCCTTCACCCTCAGGGTTTTAGTTTGAACCTCAAAAAAATGCAGCGTGGTTTTCTTGAACGTTCCCTGGGCCTCAGCGTGAGTGTGTGGCTGCTGTTGCTTCCGCCTCCCCCTTTCAGCCGCTCACCAGAAAACTCCCACCTTTTACACTTGAAAAAGCACCACATCCCTTGTTATGTCACTTTATATATTTTTATTCATTTTAAATATGAATTGCATATTAATTTTAAATATTATGATTAATATTATTTTATATTGTTCCCTGTGTGGCAGTCTTTGGAGTAAAAAGGAGATTTTACCACAAATGTGCTATTTCCTTCCATGTGGTAAGTGTGACAATACCAAGAAACTCTTGGTCACACCTCATTCAGATGATTGACTTTTACAAATAAACAACCTATTCCACTTGGAACAAAAGGTCCAAAATAAAAATTGATATTATTGTTATGTAATAATTTCTATTATGAAATCAATTTTACCAAAGTGACTTTGGAGTATATTTCCTCCCTCCTTCCCTTTCCTCCTTCCAAACATTAATTATGGTAGATAGCCTCCAACCGTTTCTTTCTTGAATTGGTGCATAAGGGATTGTAACAGTAAAATAACTTCCAATTACACGGCTGTGTAAATTCCGTTGTGAAAAAATAATGTAAAACTGTTCTCTGTTGAGGCCAAATGCACGAGAGATAACACCATTCTACTGACACAAACAATCATCATGCTAAAGTTTTAGGAGAAGTACCTGTTAATCAGTGTAGATTACTCCAGGCACACAAGTGATGACACGCGTATGTAAAATACAGAAAATAACGCACATTGAATGTGGAGATCCCACATTAGTATTAATTTTTCTGAGAAAGGCTGTTGGCGTTGCTGGGGACTTTCATTTCACATCCTTATTCTAACTCGTAGCCTGTGGCTTTTGCACAAGAAAAATACAAGAATAATTAACCTTTGAAAATAGAGGAAATGACCTTCAATAGTTCAGAAGGTTCATGTGATGAGAGTCCTACCTGCAAGTATTTTTCTTATTTCAGTCAAACTCCCCGAGTCTGGAAGCAACTATCACACTAGGCGCGTCCGTGGACTGGCTGGCCTCTTTGTTGTGTCCCTATCTGAATATCTACAACAGATGTACCATCTGCAACACAGGAGCCGTCAGGGCCACTTCTCTGAGGAGGGGACACATGCGGTGACATTCCAAGAATGCGGCGCACACGTTAACATAAATGTATGGAAGGAGAACAGCTGGGTAACGACAGCCTCACGACCAGGACTGAAAGAGGAAGAAGACTCCAGGAAGGCAGGAGAGGGGGGGCCGTGGGGTGGGTGAGGGCTCCCACAAGGGTTCAGAGGGAGGAGTGAACAATCGGGTGTCCCGAGTTGCTAGGATGACAAGGAGACAAAGGACCACCATCCAACAGAGGCTGTGGGTGGCCACTGGCTTTGTGCAATGGTGGGAAATGATGGAACAGGGCAGGCCAGGGACAAAGTGGGGAGAAGCAGGATGTAAGGTCAGAGAATCCTGTCAGCAAGGGAAGTCACACGTCTGGTGGCCTTGCAACCCCTGGTCCCATTTCCAGAAGAAGCATCCCCTTCATCTCCTACATGGAGGCACCATCCTAGACCTAATAACTATTGTGTTTCTTAAATATTTTCTCACTACATCCAAGAGAATGGGTTCTTGCCATTTTTGTCCCTCTTACACTTTCTCTAAACTTATACACGAACACACACACACACACACACTTAATTTGAAAGGCAAAGTGACAGACAGAGCACCCATCTGCTAGTTCACTCCCCAAATGCCAGCGATGGCTGGGCTGGGCCAGGGCTAACACTGGAAGCTGGGAACACAATCCTGGTCCCCACATGGGTGGCAGGAATCCAACTACTGGAGCCCTCACTACTGCCCCCCATGGATTGCTTTGGTGGAAAGCCGGAGTCAGGAGCCAGAGCCAGAGCCCTGTATGTATCTCGACCACTAGGCCAAATGCCTGCTCTTATATTTTTAATTTTTTTTTAAGAAATTATGGCTAATTCAAGGTTCAGACTCTGTTGTCATAATTTTACCCACTTGCACTGCAGAACAGTCATGGATCTAATGGTGGTCTCCTACCCATGGAAGAATGGCACACATGTGCTTGTCATCTGTGAGACACAACACAGGGAACCGCCCAGTTCCAGGACAGTGGGGTCTACACTTCTGACAGCATCACATGACACCAGTTCCCACCGCCACCACCACACTTTGAAATAAAAGCAGGCCTCACACATCTGAAAACACCTCACATTTATAAAGTACCGTGAACTGTCTTTTCTATCAGTCCTCGCAACAGTTTAGAGATGGACAATGTCCAGGCAAGTTCGTCTGGACTGAGAATGGATCCATTTCAAAACAATCGTGCTTCTCACAATAGACACTTGACTTTCTTACGTGGAAAATCCACTAAACTCCACATTTACAAATATACGAAGGCAATCTAAAATGAATTCTGTTCTTTATATTAGGCTTTCATAACTTTCTCTATGATATCATCACTCACTATGGTTGTTAGTATGGACACATATGTATACAGATACATATATCCACATAAATTTTATATGTATATAGATACATAGCATATTTCATATATTTTTCCCATTGAGAACATTTATAGAAAACTCACCACAGGATTTTAAGTATAACTCAAACTGCACTTTTAATATCTTTTCCCTAAGTCAGATTTGATCTCTTTGGACAACTGAGTTCTGTGACTATAAGTCACCTTGTTCCGGCCTCTTTTTCTTTTCTCATGCTGCTCGTCAACACTCAACCAATTTCCATCCTGCTCATTAAAGCTCTTTCCTAACAGATGTTACTTTTTTTTCCCCCTTTTCTGCTTTCATGAGCTTCAGGGGAGATCAAAGCACTTGGTCATCCCTGTTCTTTGTACACAGAGGTGTGTGGGTGAACTTCTGCATGATCCTTGTGTTCGGCTTGCTTTCCTCATTTTTCACTTGTTTTCCTTGATAATATTTGATGTGTGATGATTGCTTCTACTGGTAGTTATCATCCTAAGTCTAGCCACTTTGCAGAGAATAAAAGCAAATAATGCAAAGTAGAAAAAAAATTTAAATTTTATCTATTTTGATGAGGCAAAGATACTAAGAAAAATGATCTACCTTAATTTTTATAACACATTTATAAAGATGTCGAGGGGCATGGGATATTGTGGCTTTCATTTCCGTTTCACACACTTGGCAAGAGGACCAAAAGCAACACAGGAAAATGGGAAGAACTCCTGAGTCAGCCGTCAGAGGCACTGAGCTTACATTCAGCTTCTACCACTAAACAGCTATGGGACTGGAGAACGCTATTTCACCAATCTGAGCTTAAATTTTCTACCTTCTAAAGTGAAGCGCGGGGATTAGAAGAGCTATAAAGTAACTGCAACCTATACTATTTTAAATGTTTTAAGAGAGACCTTTGTGGAAGCTGTGGTCACAGTTGCTTTCTGGATATATCATTTTTTAAAGTTGCGTATCAAATATTGCTGAGTTTTGGGTCCAGCATAGAATTGGACTAAAGTAATTATGAGGGTATAACATTTTCTATCTTCACTTTTTGCACTAACATCTTTTAGATCACATTATTTTTCTTAGTTACACCATCGAAAATATTTTCATTTTTGTCTAAGATTATTATACTTTTCACACCTGAACAATACAATGTACAAAGGAGAACAAGATTATATTTTTTGTCACTGGTGTGTGAAATACATCGTTCCATGATGTCTTTCAATTCACCTGTACTTGATTTTCATCAAGAGACTAGAAGTGTGATAATCTCTGACACGCTTTATAAAACAAGGTTCATTCATTCACTTCTAGCTTTTTGGATGTTTTTATCTTTAAAATGATAACATTTCCCTTACCACTCATATAATATAATCTTTTCCCATTCTGCTATCAGGTAAGTTATTACGCCTTTCTAAAAATATTTTTACATAAGACTAAGAAAGTACGCAATTTTAGCATGAATTAAGAAAAAATTCCTGGTTGAGTGTTGTGGTGCAGAGGGTTAAGTCACCACACATCCCACATCAGAGTTCAGGCTCAAGTCCCTGCTGCTCCACTTCCAATCCAGCTCCCTGCTAACGTGCCTGGGAAGGCAGCTGAAGATGCCCAAGTGCTTGTGCTCCTGACACCCACATAGGAGGCTTGGATGGGGTTCCTGAATCCTGGTTAGCCTGGCCCAGCACTGGCCATGGCAGTCATCTGGAGGGTGAACCAGCAGATGAAAGATCTCTTTCTTTCTATCTCTCCCTTTCTGTCACTCTGACTTTCGAATAAAATAAAACAGGAAAAGTGTGCGGGTGGGGTAATATCTAGGATTGTGACCTCGTGTGATTTTACACAGGAATAGGTGTTCCTCTCTGTAAACTTTCAATGTGCCCAAGATGTGGGCCATCAAGGGACATGAAAGTGGCACACCAGGCATGAAGTCTTTCCATGGTCAGCAATTTAAATACGAGGTAAGACGGGGAGGAGATGCCGGCAAAGGAAGAATCAAAAGAGGGATTTTCCAGGATGAACGCACTTACTAGGAGCCTGGACCCTGGCACATGTACAAAACTGCACCTGCTTCACCAGGAATGCCGACTTTCAGCCTCTGGATAAAGCTTTGTGATGATCCAAATGAGGTAACTGGTTGTATGTCTTAGCCAGTAACCTCTCTTCCTGAGTGCATACGTGTCGTATGCATTAGGTAAGTTTTTTTTTTTTTAACATGAGACAACTACTGGGGTATGAAAATGTTAAGGAGACCGGTTTAATGCCATTTTCTTGGCAGCAGCCGTCACACGATAAGTCAGTGGCAGACCTGAGAATTGATTTGAGATCCCATTAGCCTCCCTTTTTAAACACTCAGCAATTCCTGAGATTGCTTTCTCTGGCCCAAGGAAGTACAATTGAATTAGAATGGCAGACTGGAAAATAAAAATAAAATAAAAATGGAAAGCAGCCAACCTGTGTGGTTTAACTTCTGAAATGGGAAGTGATATTATTTCCTGCCTGGAAATGTCGAGATCTGAAGGCAGGACTCAGGTAGTGTTACCAGTTTTTCAATCGTTTATATGGGAATGGATTTCAAGTTGCTAAAGTCTAAAAGCAAAATATGCAAAGATAAGAATCATTATGCTAATGAAAGGCAAACGTATATGTCAATTAAATTTCTTTAAGAAATTATTAATGGATTACACTTCACACAAATTTTTATTTTTTCCAGCTATATTTTTCTAGATGGAATTTCTAAATATTCAAAAGTATAAAGTTGAATTGGGTTGAAATGTAAGCTTCTATTTTCAAACATGCTAATATGTTAACATCTTTGCAGGCAAAAATTACTCAATTGCACTGAGGATAATAATAAAAGCATATAAAGAGTTTATTAATTTTCTGTTAATAACTTGCATACCTCATAAAATTAAGTATGTTTCTTTCTTAGAGAATCTAGAATTTATTTATTTAAGAGGATTTTCTAAACATAGTTTCCAAACTTTGGTGTTCTTAAAATGCTACATAGTCACAATATTAGGAAAATATTGTTAATCTTATTTTGAATGAGAATTGGAAAACTCATTAACTTTTTATATTTTAAGAATTCCAGACCCCGAAGAGCTAAAAAAATCTTAAACAACAAAAACAAAACCAGAGGCATCATAATACCAGATTTCAAGACATACTACAAGGCAGTTATAATCAATACAGCCTGGTACTGGCACAAAAACAGGCTTGTAGACCAATGAAACAGAATACAAACTCCAGAAATCAATCCACACATCTACAATGAGCTTATCTTTGACAAAAAGAGCTAAACTCAATCCCTGGAGAAAGGGCAGTCTCTTCAAAAATTATGCTGGGAAAACTGAATCTCCTTAAGTGAAACAGGATCCCTACCTTACATCTTACACAAAATCCCCTCAAAATGGATAAAGGACCGAAATCTACGACCAATACCACCAAATTACTAAAGAACATTGGGGGAACTCTGCAGGATACTAGCATAGGAAAAGACTTCTCAGAAAAAATCCCAGAAGCACAGGCAATCAAAACCAAAATTGACAAGTGGGATTATATCAAGCTGAAAAGCTTCTGCACTGCAACAGAAACACTCAGCAAAGTGAAGAGGCAACTGACAGAATGCGAGAAAACATTTGCAAACTATGAAACTGATAAAGGATTAATACCCAGAATCTATAACGAGCTCAAGAAACTCAACAACAACAAAATAAGCAATCTAGTTAAGAAATAGGCAAAGAACTTGAATAGGCATTTTTCAAGAGAGGAAATTCAGATGGCAACAGACACATGAAAAAATATTCAGGATCACTAGCTATAAGGGAAGTGCAACTCAAAATCACAATGAGGTTTCACCTCACCCCAGTTAGAATGGCTCTCATATAGAAATCAACAAACAACAAATGCTGGTGAGAATGCAGGGGAAAACAGATGCTAATCCAAATGTATGCTATATTGGTGGGAATGTAAACTGGTGCAGTCATTGTGGAAGACAGTATGGAGATATCTCAGAAATCTGAATATAGCCTATCATATGACTTGGTCATCTCACCCCGGGGTATGTACCCAAATGAAATGAAATCAGCATATGAAAGAGTGATCTGTACTCCCATGTTTATTGCAGCTCGATTCTCAATAGCTAAGATATGGAATCAATCCAGATATCCATCTACTGAAGACTAGATAGAGAAATTATGGTATATATACACTATGGAATACTACACAATGATAAAAAGAAATGAAATCCTGTTGTTTGCAACAAAATGGATGCAACTAGAAACCATTAGACTTACTGAAATAAGCTAGTCCTCAAAGGACAAATACTACATGTTCTCTCTGATCTGTGATAACTAATAGAGGACCTAAATGGTAATCTTCAGGAGTAAAACTGACACTTTGAGATGTGATGGTTTTGAACAGCTTTTGTCTCGACTGATTAGGAACTGTTTTTTTCTTCATACTATTTGGTGAACTCTTCAATTAGTGTAGGTAGGGTTAATCTTATGAGTATAAAGTAAACTGAAAATAGATTGTTGTAAAAGTTAGGAGTGGGAATGGCAGAGGGAGGAGGCAGAAGGGTGGGAGTGGGGGCAGGAGGGAAGGTGAGGGGGGAGAATCACTCTGTTCCTGAGTTTGTATATATGAAATACATGGAATTTGTATACCTTAAATAAAATTAAAAATTATATTTCCATTAATGCTACAGATTCAAAGTTTTCCCTTTTTGGTAAATAAGAATAATAGTGTTCTCTCATTGTAAAACATATCATTTAAGTCTGGGTGGAAGTAAGAAAGTGAAGGTAGGCTTTGTTTATCTTTGCCCAATCCCAAGATTATTAAGAGAAACAATTAGTGGTAACAAATTTAACTGTTTCTTTGGGGAATCCTAGCACTTCTTTTATTGAAATATGATTCCATGGCTACACTATTCCCTTAATATTTCCAAGGACTCTGAGAATTTGTCATTGCCATGGGATCTCACCAGGCTGACAAGCACTGATATATTTTCAATACAAAGAAATTATGCTACTTTCAAGACGATTCTTGAAAACTCAAGCTGTAATGCATTTCAGCTTGAAACTCAATGTTTTGAGTGTTTGGAGGTGAGTATGAGTAAACACATGGGATAGCACAATCCCAGTGGGGCACTGCACTGGAGTCAGTAGGAGAGTCACATTGAGGATGGTTATGAGCACAGATTTCCCAGCTGTGTGATGATAGGTAGTGTGTTGACCATCTCCAAACCTGTTCTCTCAACTGAAAAAAGTGGAGTTAACGATGATATCACAAAGTTGTGGCAACAGTGCCATGATGTCAAAAAGCCATGAAATATGCTAGCAATGACATCCACTAATAGTAATGAAGCTGATAATAGTCCCTGGAAGTACAACAAGAGAGAAATTGGGTAGAATAAACAGGAATAAGTTAAGAATCACATTTTTATAAACACTTCACAGAATGTGTATAGGCTATCACATACCAGTGAATTACAAATAATGTACACTTAAGCAGTTCTTCATTTTAAATCACTAAGTGCTATGCATTAAATCTTATTTCCTGCTTTCACATTGGCATTGCACAAAATAGCAGTCTCTGGATTGACAGGTATACAGAAACTATCTTTTGTGAGAAGCCCTGGATGAGAAATTCAACTTTGCATGCAATACTGAACGTTTTATGCACAACACGAAAATGCAGTTTATTTATAGCCTCAGGAGTGAAAGCTGAGTGTGTATGAGCCACAATATGCCACAAACATGTCTGACTAATTATCATGAAAGAATTAGAGACCCTTTGTCCCATAACTGGAGATTTTAACCAATGTCTTATGGATTATGATATCTGGTTGTCTTTTTGATTTCTTATTGTTTGCCTTTGAGAATTTTAAGACTTTATTCAATATCTTTCACTCAATCCCAGACTAGGGTCTTAGCAGGTGTACTTCTGTCATAGTCGCAAAAGGTACTTCCTTGTACCTCCATTCATTTTCCCCAAACATACACACCAGTCGACTTTTCGTCTATTAAATCTTTCATCTGAATAAAAATGGCTTTCAAGTTCAGTAGTTGAGCTTCCAGTCTGCAGGACTGAGACACAGATGCTAAGTCTCCATGATCCCAGTTTTCTCTCAAATCTATTTCACATCTCTTCCAGAAGGCCTGGCTCGCTCATTATGTCTTCCCTTTTCACCCAGTGCTATTCTCGTCACCCCATGTAGTTCTCAAACCCGTGTCTCTGCTGTTTCTACCCCTCCAGTTTGCACCCTGCCCAGCCTGACTCATGATGCAACATGGACTTCCAGTCTCAGCGCCTCCACAAGGCTCCGGCTGACAGATCTCAGGCACCCCACGAGCTCCTCTTCCCTTTAACTTTCTAGAGTGTTTATCTTCAGTGCAGTTAAACACACCTCAGACCCTCAGATAATGAGATAGCTTCATGGTGTATCATCATTGCAGATGTTTGCTTCCATGACAACTCTTAGAGCCCCAAGGTTAGACCCTTCCCATACACAAAGTATAGGGGCTCTCATGAGATCACATGAGAAACAGCAGGGGCGTCCTAGTTTTTTGAAACAAAGCTTTGACATTGTATTCACCTTTTCAACACTCCAGAAAGCAATGATCTCTTCCCTCCTCTCTGGGACTTAGGAACCCCTCTCTGCATATTTGGACATTCACGAACAGCAAATGACAGCATGAAATATTTGGAACTTTAACCATAAAATTATCTGAAAAATTGCCATCATGTTAAAATCACTATGCCGCAATAAAACATTTTTTTTTCTCCTGGGCCCTTTGAAGTTCAATATGTCAGGTTGTTGGGCAATACTCTCATTTAGTTCCAACTGCTAGATCTCATTCTTCTGTGACAATGATGTTTGAATAGGGGTGAATATAGACTAGTTTAAATTATATTATCACAAGCACTGTTGAATTTCTACCATGAGATATTAAATTTCTTAAATGAATGCTAATGCAGACATGATGATCACCTGTATTTCTGCATTCTATCTTTGTTTACCTTCCAGGACTCAGCTGTCTGGTCCAACATCTGCCAACCACATGACGCTATTGGAGACCTGAAAAGAGACTAGGCTGAACTGAGCTGAGCTGTAAGTGCATCCCACACTCTGAACTGCAAAGGCAATGTGAAAATAAAGTCAATTATTAATGATTTTTATATTGATTACGCTTTTAAGTGATATCTTGCATATATTGGATTAAGGAGAGCATTAAAATTAATTTACTACTTTTGTACTTCTTCTAATTGTGGCTACTGGAATAATCAAAATGATGTACATGGCATGTGTTACACTGCCATTGCCACAGATGCTCTAGAAAGCCCTAATATAGTATATAATGGGAAAAACACTCAACAAAGAAGCTTAAAACAAGAGTGATAATCCAGGCACTATCACTAATAAACTGTGATTTGGGGTTGGTGAAGTCAATACATATGGCTTAATTTAAAACGCAATTATAGGGTAAGAGCATCTGTGTGTGACTCAAAATAGGCTTTTGTATTTATCTGCCCTGGGAGTGTTTTTGGACCCATTTCTACAAGTCAGGATAATATTTCCATAATAAAATAGATGCTATATTTGTTTTTCAAACCTTCCCTAAGCTGGCTCTAGCTCTGGGAGACACTGATTGAAGTGCTCTAAGAGGACAAATCTTCCTAGTCAGGGAAGGAGCAGAATTAACACCACACAGCCCACGTGTGAGAAGTCTGGAGCAGCAAGGAGCCACGAGGACTCCAAGATCTGAGCAGTAGTCCCAGGACCAGCCAAGCGTCCCTCTTTATGATCACTGGGAGGTGCCGACCTCGTGTCCTGTCAGAGTGGCCTTACCTCGTACATTTCCTACTAGGAAGTAACTTCGTAGGACTCTAAATTCCCTGTATGCTCTTCACGCTCAGAATGAAGTGCCAACAAAACTGGAAAACCAATATAATTAAAACTAGTGCTGGATCACACTGCAATGTTACTGATGTTGCCGCATATCTCAAAAAGTAAACACTTTTTTGCAATATCATCACAGCCCGAGGGCTGTGAAATTATAGTCCTTGGGGCTGGCAGGTCTACCCTATCCTGTGCCCCAGGAAGACTTAATTCTCTCTCCAATCTTCTCTCTTTCAGCGTCAACCACAATCTTCCTCCACAATCTACTCTGACTTGACTTTGACCCTTCCTTGGCAGAACTCCGTATTTGCATGCTGAGTTAACGTTTGTTTCTTTCCCATAAGCCCTAGCAAATGAAAGGAGTATTCATAGCACTCACATCATCATAAGCCTCATGCAAATGAGGACACTGAAATCTGAATTGTTTTTTCACTAGTAGGAGACAGCCGTTCTTTTAATAGGTGATTGATAGTGCCATTGCACCAACAGGGCCTAAGGGACACTAATTGTGTCTGCATACTGGCAATAAGTGAACCGCATGTGCTACAACATGAAATTAAATATTGTCCAAGCTAAGAACTGAAAGCTAATATTCCCATTTACCTGCCACTAGTCTTAGGAGTAAAAAGTTAGGAAAATACTATGAGAAAAAAATTTTAACAATGGAAACAAGGAAGTGATAGAAGGTAAGAGAACATGAATCTCATAATTATTGGTGTGACATTCAGGTCAATCAAGCCAAAATAGAAAATGTTGATTTGAAACCCCTTAATAGTGTGGAGGGTGTTGGCTTGGAATTTGATATTTTTGAAATTTTTAAAATCTACCCTTATTTCTAATCATAAGTTAGGTTCCCTCACCCTGTCACTAGATTATTAGTTCTATTAATTTTGAGAAACAGCCTTATTGAAAAAAGTGGGGCTTAGAATGTTAATAGTTCATGGAAAAATACATTGGTGAGCTGTTAAGTTCTCCCAGAATTTATGAACTGTGAAGGTTCTCCTCAAATGCAAACAGCAGATCGTTTTAAAATTTAATTTGAAATATAAATCGTGTTATTGTTTATTAAGCATGGAAACTTGTGCAGTTCAGCCTTCCAACATGATTCCAGTATTTGAAAGATTAGGAAAGAAAAACCTAGAAACCGCGGTGAACTTAGCCTGACCACATCTGGCTCCGGTCAGTGGCGCAAGTGTGGGATACACTCTCTGGTGGAGATGCTAAGCAGCTGGGAAGGGCCCACGGGTCCTGAGTCATCCCACCGCCAGAGGAGGTTTGCTTACTAAGAAGCGAATGTGGACGCCCTTGTCTGACCTAAGAAAGACGGAAAGGGCCGCCTACCCCAAAGCAAGCCCTCCTTGTTTTGCCAAGAGATCCGAGTTTCTCAGCTAAGTATCCCTCTCAGAAATAAACCTGTGCTCCACTGGACTACACGGCATCATAAATTGAGAGGTGACTCAACTGGAAGAGGTTAGATTAGAAGTTTAGCCAGCGGAGCACTCCCTACTGCTTGAATATCATTTTGGCTTTGGGGACTGTTCTTAAGAGCATTTGGTTCCAAGTTTTGCATAAGAGCAAACCCCTATTCCTGGTGGGAGGGAAGAAGCAGACAAATCATTTTATTTCATATGCAGATATGTCAGTGTCATTGTAGAAATGACCTTAGAGATAGCCATTAATGCCCTTTGGTTCTATGCTAAGTTGAGATCACGACATTACAAAAGTATTTATAGAGCTAATTCTTCCTAGGTCTCATCTGGGTCCATCTTTCTTTAGATTTCCTGACAGTGTACAGAAGAGGCCTGTTTGGACTTAGAGAAGCATCCAGAGACTTCCTTGAAAAGCTGTCCTCCTTCTAATTTCATACTTTTCCTTTTATTAACAGATGTAAATTTGAAGGGAAAATACCATTTACTATAAGCCATTTGGGGGTAGTCTGCCTCTCAGGGATGACTTACTCTTTGCATTTGAATGGCACATATGTGATTGGGAGCTTAAACTCCAGACTCATCTGTGCCCCAGCTCCGAATCATCCTGCCGTGAACTCTGCGCGTGTTTTATGATAAACACACATGTGTATGAGGTATGTGACCTCACTGGCAGTCGGTTACAATGTCAAGCTGTATTGGCAGATACCCAAGAATTGATTGACATGCATCATACAGAACTGGAGTTAATTAATATGTCTACCAATTCCCAAAGGTACCAGAGGAAACAGAAAATCTGTTTAATACAGCAATCAATGCCATGCTGTGTGTGGTCAGAAGGCATTCACTATTCAGCCAGAGTGGATTTTGGAATACACTTATGGAGTGTAAATATTGCTATGGAAATGCAGGGGAGTTAAAGGAGGTCTATTTTCATAACCAGAAGGCTACACCGGGCGGGCGTTATTTTGCAAACAGTTGTGTCATTCCTTAAAAGGAGCTGCTAATTTTCTCCTGAAAGATCTGAAGCTATTAAATGATGAAGAGAGCTTTCACTTGCTGCAAAAGTGATGTGTCCACTTCTGTGGCATCATGTCATTTCCTGCCAATGGGATTCAAAAAAAAAAAAAAAAGCCTTGGAACTCATGGGAGACAGTGAGTTATTTTAAAGGAACATCACTGCAGAGGAAAACACTGAATGTGAAAATGTACAGGGACGTCTTGATTAAGTGCAAAAGGCGAAATGTCTTTTTTTCCTATGATGCAACTACTTGTTATATGTACAGACAAGGCAGAATTTTAAACAGAAGAGCATGTTGCATTATTTTGTGCAGTGGGGGACAGAGAACAGCAAAATATACATGGAACTTGTAAATCAGCATTCAGGAGAAAAGCGTGTCCTTTATCTGAACAGTCACACTCGTGGGTAGGGGTTGTCACAGGCAAATGTCCCGAGAGCTGAGGACCCCTCACCAACACGTCTAGCTTTTGCCCTGACTGCAGCTGTGTTTCTTACCCTCCCAATCCTGCCTTCCTTCACTGTTTCTTTTTCTCAACTCCTCACACAGCCTAGCTGTTTAAATCTGACGGTAATGTTCTAAGAACCCGCATAGATCAATTTAAACAGATTCCCTCTTAAGGCAGCTTAGGCATTGGAAATTGAATTGGATGCAGTCTAGACGAGCTGGCTGGATAATACCTTTTCCAGAAGATCCTCGACTGACTGTCTAGACTGCTTTAAATTCCCTGGGTAATCACACAGTCTTCCTTCTGACCTCCCGAGGAGCCCGGGACAGTATTTCCCGATCTATAGTGTTCACTGAAATCAAAACCACTCGGCTTCTGAAGCTCACACCTCTCTCAAAGACTCCGAGGGTGGAGTCCCAGGGAAATGCTCGCACCCAGTGCTCCCCTTAAACGGGCGTGGGGTGGGTGGGCAGCTTTATTTATTTATCATTTCAGTGGAGCGGCTCCTGGGCACATGGCCTGGCTCCAGGACCGGTGGCTCCTTATTCCCCTGGCTGCCCACACACAGGGCAGCTGTGAGGAGCTGATGTGTTGGGAAGGAGTTCAATCAAATAGCACCTTCAGAAAGGAAAAAGAAAATCAATATTTAGGAGAAAATGATAGAATTCCAGGAACCACATTTGGCCCTTAATTGAAGTAGCTGGGTTTACGTAAGCCTGAGATTTTCAAAAGGCAGAGCTTACGTGCAGCATCACCCGCGAGCAGGGGAGCCCCGTGCCGGCTCGCACGGACTCTGGCGGAGAACGTCTAGGAGGCCAGGTGACAGCGACGACCAAGAAAGCTTCAGCCAGAGACACAGATTCCCATTTCACATTTAAAGAGATGGACATTTGCTTGGTACAGAATTTCAGTTTCAACATAGGCACTGACCCCCTTTCCGAAGGCACCTACTAGCTCTCCCCGCAAGGTTTAACTCTCCCCGCAACCACATGAAGTTGCGAGCGTTTGCTTCCTGGGTGAGAATCCTGTTGTAGAGCAAACAGCTTGCTGTGGTTCAAGCAGATAGAAGGAATCCATGCTGCCGTCTGGGGCCAGAGGGTGCGTTTTCCACAATGATGGGATCAGAACTCACACCCTGCTTGGAGGGGTGGATGACAGCGAAGTAACTGTAATTAAGCCAATCTCTAAAACAGTTGGACGTGGTGAAGTGGGCTTGGCCTAGGTGTTAAGGCACCACTTGGGATGCCTGCAGTCCATCTCGGAACGCACCGTGGTGCGCCCGGGTTAGAGCCCTGGCTCTGCTCTGGGGTCCCACTTCCTGCTAATGTACCCTGGGAGGCAGCGCTGATTGCTCAAGTCCTTGGGTGCCTGGCACCCCTGTGGAAGACCCCGACTGAGCTCCTGGTTCCTGGCTTTGACTTTTTGGCTGAGCCCCAGCCATGGTGGGCATTTGGGAGTGAGCCTGTGGATGGGAGTTTCTCTCTCTCCATCTCTCAAATTAACAATAATAATAATTTCAAAACTAGCTGACACTGAGAGTATAAAAGGTTTTGTCAGTTTTGCACAGTATAAGACAGAGTCTCAGAGGGGTTAAGGAATTGTTCCACAGCTATTACGTTATTATGTTGCAAAGCAAGACCTGTCTCCCACAGCTCTGTGCTAAGAGCTCTGTGTACCTGATCCATCACCCATCAGGCACTGCCGATTCCTGGAAGATATAAAAGGTGCAACACAATGTGGAGAAAGTTCTCTGGAGCTACCCCCAGGACACACGGAAGTGGCCCCAGGTTTCGGCACAGGACAGCGGGAGTGAGAGAAACAGAGGGTGACAAAGTAAGTAGAGAACATCACCAGGACCAGGTGCGAGAAACGACGCCTAATTTCGGCAGCATGACGCCGGCAGCTTAAGTAGGACTCCATTTTCTTGGTCACTTTCTGCCTCAACCTCGTGGCTATGCCAGGAGAGACAGAATGGGAGGAAGAACGTGGAGAACAGGCTGATGAGGGTCAACGGCCCTCACTGGCGATTTCTGGGGAAAGCGTTTTAACCCCTCGGCTCATCAGGGAAGAAAAGCACACGCGTACTCTGGCAGCCACATGGTCTCGAAGGTGCCTTCCTAGACAAAGAAGGTACAACACAGACTGCTTCTGCTTCTGTCTTTTGTATCAGAATAATGCGTTTATATTGTTTTAGGGTATCTTACAAATTGAGAGGGTCTAGAGTTTAAGGTATAAAGAAGCAACAGGAAAATTGTATCTTTCGGATTCCCGAATTCTTCCTGGAACAAGTCTTTGATTTTTTTTTAGTATTTCTGAATCCCATTTTGGAAGAAAACTGCCACAAATGATGTTCTCATCACATGGACACCTTCATTCCCCTTAGGATTTTGTGCCAAAAGCTATCAAAAGCCTACAACGGAAGGTTATTGATAAACCCAACTCACCCAGCTGCATTGAACAGAAGCAACTTTCCCTCCAATTTCTAATTAAGTTTATCTAACTGTGATTTCCTAAAACAGCTTTTAGAAAGACTAGGCAAATCAAAGAAACATGTTTTTGTTTTCTTCCTTCTCCATGCCATCAAAATAATGACAAATATAAAATCAAAGCTTGGCTGAGCCAGAACACAAATGCAACTAATTCCCGTCAAACGTGCCATCGGCCCCCTGCCCACATGGGACTGCGTCCCGCCCTAATCCCCAGCAGAGGAAAACCACTGGGCTGGGCGGCAGACACTTCTGGCTGAGGGGAAGCTGGCGGCACGCGAGCCCAGGCGCCAGCACGCCCCAGTCAGCCTCGCTGGCGTCTGCTGCTCACGCACCAGGGACCAGGCTCCGACACCCAAGGCGAAAACACACAGCACCCGTCCGCTGCCTTCCTTCTCCTGGTCCGCAGTGACTGCAGGCTGCGGGACTCATTCTCCCTGCCTTCACAGATTCTGATTAATCACAGCGTCTGCACTGGAACAGCGAGGGGGCCCTGGGCAGACGCCGTGTTTCAGAGCGGCTTTACCTCAGGATGATGTCCAATTCCAACGTAGGTGCAAATTGGGTGGAAAGCCCCCGTTCCGCAGGCGTACAAGTGCGTCTGATTGTAAACCTTGAGCACCTTGATGAAGTTGGCACACTCTCTCTGCAAGACAAAAGCAAGACCCGTGAGCTCCAGCAGCCAGCACCACCGAGGCCCCTCCGGGGTCCTGGGCAGGCTTGAGCAGGTTCTCCCCTTTCTCACTCCTTCCAGGACACTTTAGGGTGTGTTGTTTGTTCTGTTGCTTTGTTCAGATTATCACCTGCAAAAAAATACCGAATTTCTTATTCTGTTATTTTTTTGGGGGGGGGCAATAAGCCCTTCCATAACTCTCATTAAAATTGTACCTAATTTATTGATCCAAATATAGAATGAGAGTTCTTGACAACCACTAAGCACAGATGAGTTTTTTCAGGAAATGAGAAGAGCAAATTATTTGATTCATCAATGAACTGACTAAACAAGAAAATGGCGAAAGTGTCCTTACAAAAATTAGCTTTCAATTTTAGAAAAACCAACAAGAGGTAAGGTAGAATTCTATTTAGACATGAACTTTATTTTTATAGAAAACTTTTATTTAATTAGTATAAATTTTGAAAGTACAACTTTTGGATTATAGCAGTTCTTCCCTCCGTAACCACCCTCCCACCCACAAACCATCCGATCTCCTACTCTCTCTCCCATCCCATTCTTCATTAAGATTCATTTTTAATTATTGTTATATACACAAGATCAACTCTATACTAAATAAAAATTTCAACAGTTTGCACCCACACAGACATACAAAGTATAAAGTACTGTTCGAAGACTAGTTTTACCATTAATTCTCAAAGTATAACACAGAAGTCTTATATAGATAGCAGGTGCACAGTGACTCCTGTTGTTGATTTAACAACTGACACTCTTATTTATGACATCAGTAATCATCCAAGGCTCTTGACATGAGCTGCTAAGGCTATGGAAGCCTCTTGAGTTCACAAACTCCGACCTTATTTAGACAAGGCCATAATCAAAGTGGAGGTTCTCTCCTCCCTTCAGAGAAAGGTACCTCCTTCTTTGATGGCCCGTTCTTTCCACCAGGATCTCACTCACCGAAATCTTTCATTTAGGTCTTTTTTTTTTTTTTTTGCCACAGTTAGACATGAACTTTAAGCATCATTAGTAGCTCACTTTGAACATATCTGAGTATTCATATGCTAAATAATAAAAACTGCACAAAATGCTTTGTATATTTTCTTTTAATTTAAAAAATGATTTTCATTTTATTTGAAAGAGAGACAGAGAGAGGGGGTCTTCCACCTGCTGGTTCACTCCTCAAATGTCTGTGACGGCCAAAGTAGGACCAGGCTGAACTGAAGCCATGAACCCAGCACTCCACTGAACCCAGCACTCCACTGGGCTTTCCAGCGGAGGCAGAGACTTGACTACTTGAGTGATCACCTGCTGTCTCCCAGGGTGAGCGTTAGCAGGACGCTGGATGGGAGGCTGAGATCTGACCCCGTGGATAAGGCATGTGAACGTTCCAAGCAGCAACTTCGCTGCAGCAAATGCCTGTCCCACGTTCCTTATCTTTTTGAATTTATTTTTTTTTGTCTATAAATATTTGGATTTAAGAACCAAGTGTATAGTAGCTACAAATGGAGAGACAGATGTGAAGCAGACTTTACTGCAAGTAAGGTTAGCAAACAGAACCAAGCAGTGGTGGTCTCGGCTCCTCCAAGTGTGCTGCCCTCCCAGCCATGCGCCACGCCCTGTGACTACGCCCTGTGCCTTCTCAGTGGAGGCCCAGAGTGCGTGCACTCAGGTGGTCAGCAGGGCTTCGGCACCGGAGCACTGCAGTCATCTGAGTACGCTGCCGTCTGGCATTCCCATTCTGAACTTGGCCCAGGTGAAATGAAGAGCGAGCCACCAAGCGTCAGCACAACAATCGACAGCGAAATGGAAATGATACTGTCCAGCATTCCTGACCTTCCCAGGGTGAAATCTGCTGTTGTCTGGGATGTTGTCCGACAGATGTAGCCTCCTTGAAGCAATACACTAAAGGCCCACGTTAGGACTTCTCACGCTTTCTTTACATATGCTGAGACACTTGGGGTCCACTGACATACACACACAATGTCTTCCACTGTTTAACCACATAGATCCCACATCTTTTAGCACGTAAAACGATGCTCTGAAATCAACTGATTTTGTGAGTGGCTTGGAGAAAACGGTTGGTGGCTGAAAAAAAGGGTGGACGCATCGCATTCACGCTTTGCTTCCAACAGGGCACACGTCCCAGGTACAAGTGTGAGACAGAGGAACCTTAACTTCCACTCCTCTTGGCAGCAAACTCTTCGAACTCCAGTGGTTTCCCCTCCTCCCCAGGAGGATGGGGCACACATGCTTGGGCAGAGGAAGGAGGCTGTGGCGAGGGAAGCATCTGAAAAACCCATTTACAGATGAGGCGTCATGAGCCTTACCCAAAGGACGCATTTGTACTCTAAAAAATTCAGCCGTTTGCGGAGAAGTCATTTTCAGGAAAATGTTTACTTTGAAACATGTAGGTGGCCGCATATTCTGCTTTTACACAAAGACCATCATCCTCGATTGTGGGCTCAATATTATAGTATTCGAGATTATAAATAACCAGTTCCAGCACCATATGTTGAGACCAAGAAATTGGCTGGGTATATATTGGTAAGCACACGGAGATTCTGATAAATAATCGTGGCAGACGCAGATGGATGGCTTGTTCATTTCAGAAAAGAACAGGACTCTGGCTTGCCTGCCATGCTTTTAAAGACATGCACAGGCCCACCAGAAACACCGAGGCGATTCCTAGAGAGGTGGGAGTCGATTTTAGCTCTCCACAACGAGCGAGGAAGGAACTACATTACGTGCATGGAAAACTGTGAGCACAAACGAAGGTTCACGTCACCACCACAACTCTGAGGACCTGGGTATCACAGATTTGGGGGGCACTTCGTCCCCTATAGCTGGGATCCTCGATCAGCCATTTATCAGCGACTCGGTCTGTTCCCCCAGGAAGCTGGCAGGTTACAAATGACGCCTGAAAAGCTCTGCAGGTTTTGAGAGCTGTGGGCTCAGGCCACGCCCAACATAATTTTAATTTGTCCTCTGTTCCGCTGTTCAAGAAGACCCATGGCAGCAAGACAACCGGTCTGCTACAGAGCTGCTGGAACAAAATCACAGGCCCATAGCTGTGAAAGCTGGCGAGGGTTCTGCTGAGAAGGCTGATAATGGAGTCTCTCTGTGGGGCAGAGCAGCCTGCCCACCCTGGCCTGGGGCCCGAGATGATTCCCCTCACTTCCCTGCCCCGACCTCTCCCGCTGCTCTGCAGGTTGCATTGTTGCATGCCTGGGGCGAGGTAGTAGTACTGAGACAGTGAAGGTTGATGCAGATTGAATGCAGAGAAATTTCTTGGGCTTCAAGGGTAAAATGATGCTTAAAGGGAGACCAAGGAATGGAAGGAATCCTTTCAAAATTGGTTAAAAATAGCTGAGAGGAGAATCAGCCACAATGCAGGAGGGAAGCTAATGAAAAGGCCCGGATGGAGAAGACCCAAGAACCAAGAACGTGAAAGAGCCATGTGAGTGAGGATCTGTTGTTCACAGAAAGCCTACTTGAAAGAATATCAATCCTGTCATTCATTTGCCTGCACTCGCTAGCTTGATGCTGCCAAGGTTTTTGGAGTGTTCCAAAACAGGATATTCATTTTATTTGGAAGCAGATTGGACATTCCCCTGAAAAAAGAAGGAAGCGTGGCAGAGAAAAGGAAACACACTTGACACATTTCTGCTCTGGGGAGACAGAGGAAGAGTGTTTCTGACCTTCCCTTGAACCATGGCGATTCTGAAAACGCGGAATGTAATGTACTTTTTGGCATTCAACTACCGCCCTGCTCGGCTCAGCACCGGCGGATTTACAGAGTCATAAAGACAGTGTAATCAGTTCCAAATGAATTCATTTTTCCAACCTTGATCCTTTTTGGAATTTCAGTTGATGCACACAGATGAGCTTAGCAACAAGTTGGCTTCCCGAGGGTCAGGCCACCAGGCTGACCTCTCCCTTCACTCAGATCTGCTGCAGATCACCGGCATGAGGAATGATAATTGTGGAAATAAAAGCGAAGGCAGTGAAGCCCAAGGCCACACCTGAGCAGCAATCATTCCTCTGCCTGGGTGACAGACCATTTGCTCTTACTCTCTGCAGTGGTCCTAGTCTTTTCAGGTCAAATGGATAGAAGAATTATGCAGGAAGATATTAGCCTGGAAAAATAAATTTAAAGAGGATGTCTCTCCCCTTGCCACCCCTGCTCCCCGCCCCCACCCCAAAAAAAAGATAGAGGAGCCCAAGGCACAATGATTCAAAAACAAACATTGCAGATACGTAGCACTGATTAGACTGTGTGGCACAGACTTTTCCTGGACGGTTATAAAAATAAAGTCCATCCATCTGTCAAAACAACTGCTCCGTGCATGAAAATTAAAACAGAACTGAGGTGTTGTTAACTAACTTCCGATGATTATGCTTCCTACAGAAGAATGTAATCTACCTCCAGCTCCAATTACCTACTCGCATGCTCTCAACTTATAAAAGGAACAGCGAAATTTTACTGTAAATAAGAAAAGTAGAGGAGGCTGTGAACATGCACACTATCTTACTCAAATCTGTTCAGCTCCAGATGAACTCAAACAACTTGTCCCGGCAAATATAAAGCCAAGGGAATGGCTCTAGCACTGTGCTGCCTCAGGTCCGAAAAGATTCATCCTGAAAGAAAAAGAAATGGCCTCTGCCTCTCTCATCAGCAGTTATGCAGAAAGACTTTAATGTATAGTCTGGCAGCCGGGAAAGCCAAGGGAGCCATTTCCATCCGTGATGGGTGGGTTCATTTCTGCATGAAAATCCACTAATAAGCTTAATTCCTGAAGTTAATCTGTTGAGTTTCTTTTCTCTGGTCCATTTATTTGGCAAGCTGGATGAACACTCCTCTCCGTGCCAAAGCTGTAATCCGTGAGATTGTTCCTGTCACTCACGTCACCCCTCCTCCTCTGTATTTAAGTTGTTCCATACTTATCTGGCAATAATGTTTTGTCTTGTTCCCTTCTGATGTTCTGCTGGGCAGCTGTGATCTGATCACCCAAAATCGTGTCCTCCTGATACTTCAGCATTCACTGCAGGATATGGCAAATCCTTCTGTCCGAGAGGGGTGCCTACTTTGCAACTAACATGCAAATGTCAGCTTGGATGTGTGACTTGAACTGTTTTTAACACTCACCCTTTAAAATGGTGAGTGGGCTGTTCTGTCCAGTTTGGGAAATGTTTTACCTTTACTATGATGAAGAATGATGGCATCATAAAACCAACCCACCTTTTCATCTTAATACTTTTTGTAAAAGAAAGAGATTAAAAAAACAACTACACAGACTCAGGTTAAGTGTTATTTTGTAGTTATTAAACTATGTAAGCATATTCACATTAATTGAACTATATCCTCATTAGGTCTGTGATATTCGAAAAATAAATTTTAGAGAAGTCTGAACAATGTGACAAACTGGATGAGGACTCTCTGTAGACGGCCCCTAAATCATCTTACTTAATGCTCTTTCAGTTAAGTGCTCAGTTTGACTGTTTTCCCCCTCTGGGTTGACTGTTTGTTTTGAAGTTCTAGAAATATTACTTAAGATTCTATAAACATTTTCCTTTCAAATGACTTTTAACCTTCACACTCAGTCAAAATGATTATACACATAAGCGCTGTAGAGCATGATATTAGAAAAGGGAGATCTAAGAAATTCCACGTTGAAATTCCACGTGGACCTGAGAAGTTTATCACCCTCTATCCAGGACCCTGTTTTCTCCTGTCAATCTAATTAACTGTCACATTTGTTCCATCTCTTGGCATTATTTGACTGTTGTCCCTTATTTGTTCCTAGTATAATTTTCCTTTATCTGATATTTCAATGAATGAAGATGATTGTAAAATGTTATATGAAATCAACTTAACTATGTTTCCTGTGAAACCAGAGAAACCATTCCGTAGTGATAATCTGTACACTGATTCAACAGTGATATTTGTGGCTTCTGGTCTGAGGCAAGGTGCTGAGTACTTAGTGCTCATGCTTTAACACAACAAGGCACTGATTTACATCAGGTAGGAAGAGTTAGTCTCATTAATTCATTAATTGTGGCCAGGATTTCTTGGCATGTTTTAATTCTAACATATACACCTTTATCATAACAGAATTAAATAGGAGTGATGAACTGCATTGTTAATGACATAAGAGATGTAGCCTTAAGAAAGGAGACAAAAAATGATGATCAGAATTTATAGGGCTGCTTGATTTCATTCATACCTACACTCTGCTTTGTCTAATGTCGAAAATTTTTTAAAAAAAATTTTTGTGGGAGTCCTGACTGTCCAAAGTTCTAAAGGCTGCTATGTAGTTACTAGCATCAAATGTACTGTTAACATGTGTTCTAATAACCGGAGACTCCTAACCGAGGGTTACTATTTGAGACACTGACAGTGACACATCAGCCTTAGTCCAATGGTGCTTACAAGATACTCCATGTTCATTCTTTTTTGTCTTCTGTCTCTTTTTAAGATTATAATGTTCGGTTGCTTTGTAAAAGTTTAAAAAGCAGGATGTTAGGAAAGAAAGAATTTATAATTTTTTTTTTTTTATTTCAGAGGCAGAGACAGAACTCTCATCTGCTGGTTGACTCCTCAAATGCCCGCATGGCTAGAGCTGGGCTGGGCTCAAGTCAACGGCTCACTCTGGGTCTCCCCTGTGGTGGGGGGACATCACTACCTAAGCCATCATCCTTGGTTCCCAGGGAGCTGGAGTTAGGAGCCAGAGTCGAGTCGCAAGCCGAGGTACTCCGAAAAGGGACACGGGGGTATTAACTGGTGACTTAGCCGCTAGGCTAAATGCTCAACCCAAGGAACAACGCTAGGCTCCTGCTTCTCCATGCTTTGCATACTCAATAAAGCTTGTGCTGTTGATTTAAAAAACGTGTGTGAAGAAGTCAAGTGTCTGTATGTCTGATGAACTAGAATGCACAGCTGTCAGTCACAGTTATTGAGTTGAGATCTGCCTCTTCGTATTGCTACTCTGATGTCCTAACCCTGGGAGTTTGGAGTGGGTCTGTCTTTGGAGGCAGGGCCTTTAAAGGGGAGGCCAAGTTAAGACGAAGCCTTTAATGTGGGCCCTCCTCAGTTTGGCTGGTGTTCCTGTAGGAAGAGGAAGTTTACAGCTGTGCCTGGAAGCTCAGGGACACAAGGGCAGAGACAGGAAGTGACCATTTGCAAGCCAAGGAGAGGAGCCTCCAAGTGCACCAGCCCCACTGGCACCTTGACCTTGACCTTGGACTGCAGCCTCCATAATTGTGGGAAATTAAGTGTTGTCGCTAAAGCCACTCAGTCCGTGTCACTTTGTTGGGGCAACCCCAGCAAACTAATATGAGTACTGGCACCAAAGAGAGGGAGTATACATGAGAATTGGAGCTGTTTAGGCAAAAGATATTAAGATTTATTATTACTTAAAATCTTATTTTGGACAAACAAAACATCCATGTGGCATAATTTTGTCTCAAGTTAGCTAATTATACATTAAAGAGGAATTTTCACAAATTTGATTTATTCTGGCATACTTTTAATATTTCTTCAATAACATCCATATGTAATAATTTTCCTAAATATATATGCATGTACACATAGGCCTATATTTCTGTGTCTGCACAGATACATACATTTGCTTGGAGAAATAATTTATGAATATAATTAAATTTTGGAACTTCATAATTTATTTATATTCATTAATATTTATGGAAGTTGTTATTTATTCCATTTGTTACTTATTATTGTATTTGAAAAGATATTATAAAAAGGTAAGAAAAACATAGAGGGTAAAAGGGATGAAGTCTTAATGGTAAAAGAGATATAGCATGAAGGCAATTACTCGTGTTAACCCGTGGAGTCAGTCAGAGTTGCTGTGTGACTATGAGAAAGTAACTTAGAGTCTCTGAGCTTCACTATCCTTGATGAAAAGTGGGATTATTGATACATTCATGTAAAGGATTTAGTATGATGCCTAGCACTAATTATTTAACTGACTATCTTTTCTTAAAATAACCAGTCATCTTTTTATTGGTTTGAACACTCCCATATCTACTTAACTCTTACACCATCCTACCTACTATGTGATTATAAATTGTCCAATCTTCTAAGGAAATAGTTAAGAGAAATTAATCCATAGTGCTAAATGGGGGCGGGGGGAGAGGATGGATATAATAAACTTGAACTCGAATAGTAATCTGTACCCATTTCTGTTACAATGGGACACTGCATTTTATTCACTAAAATTTTCATGAAATTTCAGTCCTCTGCCAGTGGAGGACTATGAAATACACGCACTTTGGTTATCAAAGTGCTGTTTCCTGTGATTCATTGTCTCAACAGCAAATACAGAAGTTGTTTCTCAGTGGTTGTGGAGGATCTGCACGGTATCAACTTGATAGCTGGAGCTATGGTTCTTAATTTCCTTTGGTTAGTTGAGGGTGGCCTTGAGAGGAATTCGCATGAGACCTGGGAGGCTCAAGTAGGCTAGAACGCTCAGGTTGCTCTGCACTGCTGGCTTTTTGATGGACAGCTCTGGGCTTGCAGCTCCTCGGTCTTCCCACAGGTCTCATCCCTTAGCTTCAAGGAGACCTAGTGTTGATTCTTGCTCAGCTCCATAGTAAAGGTCAGCTTTAGGCTGCTCAAATTCACTCAAAAGGAGGTTGGAGTTAGAGGCAGTGAAAGGCAGATACTGGTCCTACTTTGTCTCCGTGGGATCCAGTGGGTGCGTGTGTGTCCTGTTGGTTTCTATTCTCACTTCATGTCCAGCTTTTCTTCTGTGAGGCCAGTCTGCTAGCAATAGTAACATCAGGGACACTACCTGTGTCGGGGCAATGGCCTCCCATAAATCCCTTTACCGCTTTCCACCATTGTATGAAGTCTAAGCCCCTTATCATAAGCTCCTTTTTCCATATCACTCTGATATTTTCCATACCACGCATACAAGTTCTGGTCTCTGATAAAACCCTAACAGAAGGATATATCTTTCTGTGATAAAACAGCTCATTATAATACATAAGGGGAATGTGGATTTGACCTACTTAAAAACACACGTATACTCAAAGTCATTAGTTGATAATTTCACTTATTTCTGAAAAATAATGTTTCTTCCTTTTAAAAATGTATGAGAGTCCAGAATAAGTTATTGATTTTGGTATCAATTCAAGTAGAATATTTAAAACTCTGTCTTCTAGTATTGCATACTTGTGGAATACACATACACATATGAATAGATGTAATCTGAATTTAATATCATATATAACAAATGATATAGACAGTGTAATATAGTGTAATATATTAAGTATCTAATTTGAATGTAATAATGAGATGTCCTAAGAACATTCTACTCTTAACATATAAAAACCAAGACAAAGCTAATACTCATCTCTGAAAACAGTGTTGAGTTCTTAGAGTCATTGTAATGTTGGCGTCTCATTTTCCTTACCATCTCTAAAAATGCAGTAAGTAGATACATATAAAAATCACATGATATAAACAGAACTTTAAGAAGCTTCATGATGGCCTGTGAATACAATTTTTTATTGCTACTCTAAATCAAATTTAAAAACATCAGTCAAAGTTGAGCATAGTATATTTGTCTGGAGTCAGAGAGTATCTAAGGAAATATTCCCACAGTTCACATTAAATCTATGACTCTAAGACAGGATGGTTAGTGTGCCTTCAGAAATGAATAAAAATCCATTTAAGAAGACAACCAAGCATGCAAAGAAGCAAAATACCAGGGATGACTGTCAGAGACTACAAGTCAGTGGGATTTGGACCAACTTGCTAACTATGAAGTCAGAAGACATTAGCCCAAATCCATTCCCGAGGGGAACTGTCCAAATCAAACTAATGAACCTTACAGAGCACAAAATGCTTACTGGACTCTAAAAGTATGTACCCTGATGCTTGAATGAATTATGGTGTCCACTCAAACCTAAATCACCATTCCTTAACCAGTGCCAACTATTTGACCTTCATTTCAGCCATTTAAGAATGCAATGGAAATTTCTCATAAAAAAAGAATACTATTCAAACTCCCTAAACCCCCTTAAATTTTTTTATAAAATGCCTGCTTCACGTGTCATTTAAATAAAAAAATGCATTTGAAAAACCTAAAACATGCAATCTGTAAATATTAGATTTGGTCCATGACAAATCAGACATTATAATAATCATCCTGTTTTGCTTTATTAGTAAAATATTTTAATTCAAAATATGAAGAAAACTAGCTTCTAAAATAAATGTAATGGTAAAGTTGCATTTGCCATGTTATCTTCTGAATGCACAAAACTGGCCCATCTAATTTACAAAGAAATTTGAACTTATAACCAAATATGAATCTTTCCAACGTGAGTTAATGTAAAAACACATTTATATTAATACTAGGTATATAATTAGCTCTCAGTGTTAGTTATTATCACTCCCCAATACTGAATTTAAACTGTAATCAATTTTGCTTGCCTGATATTTTCCCTGAAGCAGAAACACACATACACAGGCATATGCATAGGAAAATCCCTGCTCATTTCTCGGACAGTGAACGTGACATGGCTTTGACTGGCCTTCTGTGTAACTGAAGGGCCATCAAGTTTCACCCTAGAGTTGGGTTTTTAAAGAAATAAACGGAGCCTAGTCTTTCATTTGTGAGATCACCTAGAATGTTTGCAAACGTCATCGGTATCATCGAGAACTGCCGAAGGGCTGAGATTTCACTGCACTTGTCAGACAACAGGGAGCCTCTCATGACTTCACAGATGCTGGCAGAGGATATGCAGCTCCTGGGTCAGAGCTAAAGGACCTCAGCACTCTCCTAAGCATTCGTAGCCAGAAAATTAGCATGTCAGCATTAGGCAGAGGAAGAGGGTCAGGTGACACCTGTACAGACGGCGAGTTGAATCATGGGAGAGGAATGCGAACTATTTTATCCAAGGACCAACACACTGGCCTTTCTGCCTTGAGGGACATTTTCTGTCCACTGCACTTGGCAGTAAACGTACCTTCCTTTTGGTTCACGAGAAGACCCTGTCTTCAAAGCTTTTAACAATATGAGCACCCCTAAACATTGCCCTGCAACCAAGGCATTCAGTGCCTCTGCTCCTAAAATGAGAGAGATCGTGAAAAATTATCTCCCCATAAGCATGCATAAGGATTTTGAGGTTTAATGGAACCTTATGGCTTTTGCACACTCCCATATTACAACATAATTCTACCTATCAACTTAATAAAGGGTTATCATGCCTTAAAGTGCTTAAAAATTAAAAAAAAAAAAAACACCTAAAGTTTGATGTCAACTTCGACTTTTGGAAGAGCAAATGAAATTCCAGGGTAATACATGTGCACGTGGGAACAGACTGAAGTTCAAGATGCACGTGTAGCCTCAATTCACAGCTGCATTTGCTGGGCGAGTTAGAGCCGCAGAGACCCTGCAATCTGAGCTGTGACAAACGTGGTGGACATGCTGCACTCCATCCTAGCTTTAAACATGGATAAAACTTAAGGACAAAAATATGAAAAGAAGTCCCTCATGAATTTAAAAAAAAAGTCCCAAAGTTCAGGTGCGTGATGCTGCACTTTGAAATGGATCCAAGAATAAGAATGTTATGAGAATCTGCTATTTTTTTTTTTTGTTCTCAGATGGTTGAAAGTTTGATTTTCAATGATGTTCAAAATATTTCTAACAGTCATACGGTTGCCATTTGGTTTTATTGAAACTCAGTAGAAAGAGAGACGGGTTAGTAGGATAAACAAAGAAGATTCAGAGAGCTATTGATTCAAAACAGATTCTTTTACCAGCTTAGCACAAATTCAGTTTTCATTTGCAAAACAGGGTCAAGGAAGTTAATCCATCAATAGAAATGTTATTGTGAATAGCAAAGTGGATTTTGAGCGGTGGACAAAAAATCAGAAATGAGAGGAAAGGAAGGTAATAGCACTCAGAAAATAGATATCTGGATTGCATTTATGGCTTAATTCAAGGCTCTATTCAACAGTGTGTATTCTGTATTTTTTTTTTTCAAATAAGGACTCTCAAGTAACGGCAATGGAAAAGTTTAACACCATTCAGTCCCCTAATGATAGAAATGCCATAGAAGTGTACATTATTCAGAATCTACAACACCAACACAGAATAGCACATTAACACGATACGCTTTATAACCTGTATACTCACTGGTACAACAGACATAGGAAATGCCGATGAATGTTACTGTCACAAATGTCACAAGCAGCGCACACCTGGGTGACTCCACGCAGAGCTTTTTCATAATACACATCCCCCTTAAACACACCTTTTGTATTAAAGTAAACTTCTCTTTTAATCCATTTCCCACAACCACAGAGTGTGTACCTTAACCTGCAAGTGCATTCTAGCTGTGAGAATACCCGCCAATGGTTCAATGTCTGGTGGTGGTGGCAAGGGTGAGTGAAGCCGGGAGGAGCTCCATGGAACGGCAGGGAGCAGTCACCTCCGGAGAGACACGGCACTCAGCGCTGTGTCCTGACTTCCTGTCATTGTGCCGTCTCAGCCCTGGCAACGAAGCCCACCCTGCCTGGAGCACCACCCTGTGTCACGGTGTGCAGAATTAGTCGGTGCCTTTGCCCCACGTCTCCTGTGCCACCCTGGCATCTAAAGCTAGGGCTGAGACCACGGCACTCCCCCAGGGTAGTTCCTTAAAACCTGCTCTGTTTCCAGAGGGAACTTTGGGGGCACCAGTGGAGAAAGGGTGAACCCAGGCTGCAGAGACCAGGGAGAACACTCCGGGAAGTGGCCACTTTATGTTTCTGTCATCGTTCAGGTTAGTTCCTGTTCTGACTGCGAGTCTACCTTGGAGCCCTGACGGCTGTGGAGACCACTCCGGCCCCATTGCTGTAGTTCCTAGCAGCACAGCAGGTTCCAGAGAGGAGTCGCTGTCCAGAAGTCAGAGCTGACTACTGCTAATGAGCTCACAGTGCAGGTGTCCCCCAAGCTGTCCTGTGTCACTTTGCAACTCAGGTGTTGAGTGGGAATAGGAAGAAAACAAAAACCTCTTTCCTTCAGATCTTTCTGTTCTCTCTAATTAGTTATTTACATTATTGTTAAAAATAATAACTCTGTTTGTTCTCCTATGTTGATCAAGGAAGAACTATTTCAGATTTCAGGAAGTCATCTAATAGTTATTTCTAAAATCACAGATTTAAAAAGAAATGGTAACAAATGGGTCTGTAAAAATTAAAGTCCAAAAATAACCAGTGAATGTCACGTATTCCATTTAAATGCACCAAATATGTAAATTGAGGAAGTACTTAAAGAAGGCTGCCTAAGTGAAGTGAATTTCAATACAGTGACTTCTCAGTGCATGAAATATGTCTTCAGTAATAGGTCAGTGGAAAAGCATTAGCAAAGGAACAAATGGGTTATCAGATACATGGTATGATATTCAATGTTACCTTGAGCTAGATTCTTTCTATTTTCCAAAATATTTGTTCTTCAAATAAAATATGAGGGTGCTTCAAAAAAGTGTGTAAAAAATAGATAATTTTGGTGCAATTTTTTTGAAATCTATAAAGTCTTCATAAAATACAAAGTTTCCATGAACTTTGTGAAAATTCCTCATGTATAACATCTGTTGTGTTTTCACTTCATTAAATACATTTTAGTCAAAATCGCTCAAAATTCACAATTGGATAGATGTAATGCAGAATATAAAGGGATAGCAAAGTGCAAATATTTTATAAAGTTTAATTAGTTGGCTTTTAAAATAGGCTAATAATGTGATACCACTGAACTTTCAAAAATGTATCTCTCAATAAAACTATATCTGGGACATAATTATCTTTATTACAAGATGCTATGAATCTCAGTACACACCGATCAGACTTAGTAAACCCTGTACGTCTAACTTCCTTTCAGCTAGTTCCACAGAAATCCATACGCATTTCGGTAAATGTAGAAAACGCAGTAAAGTCGTTGTTCTTTGAGAGAACGCCTCTGATACTAGGATTGGGCCGCCACAGGGCATTGCAGAAGCACAAGTTCTTTGCAACCGCGGGGCAAACTGACTCTGAGCTAACAGCAGAATCCCTCAGTTTTTGCTATTGAGAGAGAGGAGAGGAGAGGAGAGGAGAGGAGAGGAGAGGAGAGGAGAGGAGAGGAGAGGAGAGGAGAGGGAGAGAAGGCAGAGGGAAGAAGTAGAGGGAGGGAAAGAGGGAGGGAGATGGGGGAGAGGGGGAGGAAGATGGAGGAAGAGGGGAGAGAGGAGAGAGGAGAGAGGAGAGAGGAGAGAGGAGAGAGGAGAGAGGAGAGAGGAGAGAGGAGAGAGGAGAGAGGAGAGAGGAGAGAGGAGAGGAGAGGAGAGGAGAGGAGAGGAGAGGAGAGGGGAGGGCAGGGAAGAAGAGAGGAGAGGAGAGGAGAGGGGAAGAGAGGAGAAGGGAGGAGAGGGGAGGGGAGAGGAGAGAAGGGAGGAGAGGGGAGGGGAGGGGGGGAGAGGAGGTTTATAAAGTATGAGGGAAATCCCTTGACATGGATAATTTTGGAAATCACAAACATGGATATCTGATAACTTAGCGATTGAATGGACTGATTCAGTCACACAATCAAATATGTTCAGCTTCAGTGCTTACTAAATAATCCAGATAATTTGTCAGATAAGTATGATTATGACCTTCAATTCTGAGATCAAACCAAAAGAATAGTGCAATACTGCAGGGATCATGATCATTAAAGGGCAATCTAATTCATTAACAGTGTCTTATTTCAAGATTGTCCACACAACGCTATTACATATATCATATTTCAGCCAAACAAAAGTGCTTGGTATTGTTATTATTAATAGCATCAATAGTTACCTGACAGTAATGTCACAATTTAATTTGTGCTTCTTTTGACTTTATAAGAATTCTGTGAGCTAACTGTATTAGAATACCATTCTTGATGAGCCTTGAAATTATAAGATACTTGTTCAAATTTCCATTATTAATCATCTATATGTCAAAAATGTGATTGGGCACACAAAAATTTTATCTTAACATCTAGCAAAGTACCCAGAAACTGCCGAAACTTTCAAGACAAGATTTATTTTATTTGAAAGAGCTAGACGAGAGAGACCAAGAAGGAGGGAGATTGTCCATCTTCTGGTTCACACCCCCAAATGACCACAACAGACAGGAGTAGGCCAGGCCAAAGTCATGAGCCATGAACTCCACCTTGGTCTCCTACAAAGGTGAGGGGGTCCCAAGCACTTGGGCCACCTTCCGCTGGATTGGAAGCAGAGTAGCCGGGACTTGAACCAGTGGCATGCCAGTGTCGCCAGCAGAGGCTTAATCTACTTCACCACAAAGCCAGCACCACCAAATTTTTAAATGAAAATATTTTGAGTGAATATTCTGAATCATTTTATTCCTTGACCAAGAAAAGGGGGTGGGATATCCACCTCATAAAGCTACTGTTAAAACTATATTTGTGAAATGTTATGTAATCCACATAGGGTGGTTCAGAAAAGATTCTGAATAACTATGTTTTGTCGCTTCCTCTTTTAGGTTTTACTAAAAATGGGCCATTCCGTGTTCTTACAAGGGATAGCTACACACAGGTGAGATTAGACATTTCTATTTATCCTCAGTCATCAGCAACTGGAAAACTTCCACACAATTTATTAATGATAGATATGGCATTTTGAGGTTAATAGATTTTTTGGTTATCCTTTTGGCTTTACATTTTCAAATAATCTTCACAAAATCTATTATTTCTGTTTTTCACATTTGTATGATATATATTGTTCCATTCAGTGGATAGCATACAAGAGCCCAATGAGGGGTCAGCCTTTGGTGAGGCTCAGAATGCCTGGGTTTGAGTCTCAGCTCCACTCTGGATTCCACTTCCTGCTAATGCACACTCTGAGAGGCAACACATGGCTCAAGCAGTTGGACCCCTGCCACTCATGAGGGAGACCCGGATGCAGTCCCAGGTTCCCAGGACCCTAAGGAGCTTGTCTGTCTCCTTCTCTGTCTCTCCAGCTGTCAAAATAATAATAATGAAAAAAATAATTCCAAAGAAAGTTCAAGCACTTGTTAAGGACATGTAAGGATTCACTGGTGGTATCTACCCCAAATCCACACTCTCTGGACCCCTACTTCATTGTTCCTTCTATTAATTCTTTCCTAAAAGTTCCAATGTGTGCATGACTTTGGGAGAATAAAATTGTGCTAGGAAAACACTTTTTTGGGTCTACTTTCCCAAACCAGAAAAGTGTTTTCTACCCTAGGAAGGTATACTGTGAGTCAAGATCCCCACACTTGCCTGCTCCATTCCTAATTATGCTCCTGGGGACGCCAATTTTAAGGGTTTCCATGCTTGTCTCTGCTTAGTTGGGTTTTAGTAAGAGTCCTGTGCAGTCAGTTTCAAAAACCCCTCATCCTCTTCTCTGCTTGGACCCTGTCCCCCACCCTGGTGTCCTACCAGGCTGGCCTGTCCTCAGCAGTTGTCCCTTCCACCTGAGGCCTCCTCTGGGTCATTTTCCATCCGCGGACCCCCTCCCAGCCCTGGGCTGTACATCTGCAGGGTCTTGTTTCAGATATGAGCCAATCTCTCCAAGTGCCAGACCTCACTGACGGAGCCCCACTAAATGAAGTCTCCTTCATTGTCTTACACAAGTGTCAGGGATGCTTTCCTTCAAAAAATAAAACGTCCTCCACCATTTGAGAGTGGTCAAGCCATTCTCAGGATTGCTTTCTCCTCCGGGCTCCACAGTGCTCAGGACAATGCCGGCGCCATCCTCATTTCCCAATCCATATTGATTAACAGATGAGTGGAAGGAAAGAAGGAAGGAGAGAGTCAGGAAAGAAAGGAAAAGGAATGGAATGAAGGAAGGAGGAGTGATTCGATTACAATGGCTGGAAAATGCAAACACTTCATTCCATTCAGGAGGAATCTGCACGCAACAGTCAACCTGCACAAGGAAGTTATTGAATATAAGTATGCATGAGGGTCGTCAAGTTCATGGAGAACGTGTACTATGAGAATACTACAGGGATTTCAAAACACCAAAATAAGCTCACCTTTTAATTCTATTTTGTACAAACTTTTGGAAGTTCCTTGTTATGTCTAAAATTGAATTTTATTAATTATATTTTGTATAGATTATTTAGAGGGACCACACTGTTGCTTTATTGAGGAATAATGTGATATTCTTGTTATACAAAACTATTAAGGCCTCTAGAATTGAATGGCATTGTTTTATTTGTTGAGAGTACTTAAGGCTGTAAGTAAAGCTTCAGGTTTAGTAGAATACTGAGCAAAAATAATGACAGAGTAATACAATATTTATGGAATTACTAAAATAATTTAGCAAATTTATACTTACCAGGATGTCTTTTCCAGCCCATTTGCATTCATCCCTTCTGGTGTAAGATACTGGCCACGCAATCTAAGGACAGACAAAAAAACATTGTTTTATGTCAATTTTTCTAAGAGATACAACAAACTTTTGGATGAGGGTGGGGCATATGCCTTAAGTTCCATCAACTATCGTTAGACTTCACGGTGAGGTCAGCTAGTGTGGACTTCAGACCTGCGTTCTCTACTCACACATTAGCTTTTGTGGCATAGAAGAGGTGGGCAAGAAACTGATACAGCTGATAGGACAGATGAGCTTTTGTGGCATAGAAGAGGTGGGCAAGACACTGATATAGCTGAGAGGTTGAAGGAGAAAGTAGATAGCTCTAAAATCACCCTCTGGCTGTGGGCTAATCGTAGACTCACTGAGACCTACTTGTCGCCATCGCATCCCTGTGCTGGGGTGAACACAGAGAAGAGATGCTATGGTGGTTTGGAAGCAGGGGCTGCATTTCCTTCGACAGCACTGAACCAATGCCCTGAGCAATACCAGTGGCTTCCATCTTGGTGGGCAGAACAATTTATTGTTTTTCTTGATTCATTTTTCTCTTCTAGCAATACTATTGAATATCAGGGAAAAATGTCATATTTAATAGAAGAATGCAGAGATGGTAAGAGTTAATCATTCACGTCTGTGGGGAAGCTTTTAGTCTCCGAATGACTGATTACCATTCAGTTGGGAACCTCCGGAAGATGCAATATAAATGGTGCTAAACTTGGGCAAGCAATCTGATATTCACTCTAGGAAGTGGGAAAGCAAATTACAACACATTTATAAACAAGAATTTGGGACACATTGAAATAACACACGATGACTTGACAAATGCATTTAGGGGCCCTGCCCCAGTTACAAAGTCCTAAAAATTCTTGGATATGTATTTATTTTGACCATTAAGCTCTTCACTTGCGGACTTTTTTTTTTTTTAATGTGTTTTCCCTCTCACAAGTGTCTGTGTAAAAATTAAAACTGTCATTTGGCTTGTTCCACGTAAATTTTACAAACGAGTTGCGTAAAAACATTCAAGAGCAGGAAATGTGTCTCATTCCTCACGACTAACATTAGCCTGACTCCTGGATGGTGAATTGATGGCAGGAGGTTCCCTTCTACAGTTCTGTCTTCACATTGGCTACAGAAAGGTCAGGTGATCAGTCTTAGAGAAAGTTTATAATGGAAGAGGTCGAACTATTAACTTTTGTCTGGGGCAAGACAACAATAATACACAGCACAGTTAAAATTTGTTGATGTTCATATTCAGCTTTCCAGCTAAACTGTGCCCAAATCACAGATTATTAATCATGCTTATATGCACTGATTTATTTCTTTACAAAGGCGAGATGTTTTGTTATAGTTTCAGAAGTCTTGATTGCTAGGTGTTGAGACAGTTTGGGCTTCATTCTATGAGTTCTTTATATCAAAGAGTATGAAGAATCATTTTATAACTTTCCTGTTAAATTCTTTATCTTCTTTGTTCAAAAACTGCTCAGGTAACTAATAATGCCTAAATGTCTTTCTTTCTTATTTAAAATGCTTCAAGTCTATTTGCACTTTCTCTTTCTTATGATCCACTACTCACAGCAGTCCTTCTTGCTCTTATATTTAACAAACAGGATCTTTAAGGAGACTGAACTCCTTTTATTAAGGTAAAGTGTTTTTCTATGATTTTCCAAATCTGGGAATGTGCTTTCCTCTAAAAATGATTGGCTTATTTTTTCATCTTTAAGTTTATAATCTTATATTTTATTGTGGTTTAAAAAGTCATCAAGAATTATTTATGATATACCATAGTACAGAATCTGTCATAACATGAGATGGTTAGGAAGAAGTTGTTCAACAATGTTGTACATACATAGACTGAAAAGAACATAAAAATGAAATATAAATAAAGAGATGTAAATCCATAAGTAAATTAGATTCAAGCTTATACACAAGGCTGCAATGAGATGCCTTCAATTTAGAAATACATCTTCAGATTAAAATGTTGATTTTAAAGTTGAAGGACAAGAGCTATAAGAACACTAAGATATATGGGATGTCACTTAATTTTTAATTAGTTCATTAATTCAAAATATATGTATGATGAGTCTGTTGATAGACGACACTAAAATATACTGGGTAAACAAATAACTCAAATTGTTCTCAGCTATAAAACAGTAGATTTCTCTATTTTAATTTGGTTCTTTTCAGTTTTAGAAACAGCTGAATATATTAACCAAGTTCAGAATATCTATTCAAAGATAAGGTTAAATATGTGGAACGTATAGGCTAAAGTGATTTATGTTCATACACTTTCTATCTACAGATATATATGCATATTTATATACATGAAACCTTTGCAAAATTATAAAATGCTGTAATACTGATAATCTCAACATATAATCTCCTAAAATAAAAGTGTGAAAATTTCCTTAATTATCTTAGATTTTTATATTCCTTTAATGTATACTTTCCTTTCATTAAGACAACAATGATGACAAACATCTGCTTAATTTGTGACCTTTTCTAAAATTTTTAAGATGTTTTTATCCTGTTGGGAAAGCCAATGAAAAATAGTTTTCTCAAATAGTAGATAAGTTTTGGCTATGTATTGCTATCATTGGAGGGGGCTTAGAAATCAATCATATTGAAAAATCAGAGAAAGAAAAGAAATACACAGGGTGATTTTTAAGATTTTTAAGTGATATATCTTAATTCCAAAATATTTCAGAAGGGTGTTGTCATTTTATATGAATATGTCTAGTGCATCAAATGTGTATGCATATGGTCAGAATTTTAGTGTCTGGGTAATAAAGGAAAAAGCCTTAGGTTTAGTGCAATACCCTGTTTAAGGTCTGAGTCAGCTTTGAATGTAAACCTTTACTGTATCTCTAAGCAACATTCTCCAACCAGAACAAAGACTTTTTACAACCCAGTCACATTTTTAAAAGTTATCATCCAATCTGCTATGGTTTATGGGCAGCTGAGGCCCACCACTCTAAAGCCTCAGTGTTGAGAAGAAGCAAAGCCAACATACTAGATGCTAATGTGTCTGTGTTCCAAGAAGCCCATTGTGCTGTGATTCTTGTGAAAGTTATTGCCTGAAGACTTCGTTCCTCAGGGAATTGAGAATGGAAATGTCGACTGTGAAGAACCAGTTGATTTAGAGTCCAGCATGTAGATGGAGGAGCAGGCTTCCACTAATTTGCCAATCCATGTTTACTTTCAAAACTGTGTATGTTATTAATGAAATAAGCCAGAAGCAATATTAAGAATAAGGATAAAATCTGGCTGCTTGCTGATGTCTAAATGACCACATTTGCAAAATGTCTAAAGCTTTGAAAACTAATCTGCTAGATCTGGGTTTGGCAAAGTTTTTGTTTAAAAGGCCAGATAGTAAATATTTCAGGCTTTCTTGGCCAGATGATCTCTGTCGCAACTACTCAACTCTGCTGTTGTAGCATGAAACAGACACAGATAATATGGAAATGAATGGGAGTGCCTGTGTTCCAATAAAACTTTCTTTGCAAACACAGGTGGCACACCAGAACAGGCGTGGGAGGCACGAACCCTGCATTTGCTGGCAATATAGAGAGATGGAGAAATTTACACACATGCATGCATACGCATAGGACATGAAGTCAATTATAATGTATTTCTATGTAATTCAAACATTTACTTTTCTGTGGGAAAATGGTGTAACTAAGAAGGATAAGCTGAAGTTAATATTTCTTAAAGTGAACACTGAAAATCCATGCTTCTTCCTTGATGATTTTAATGTTGTACTGCATCCATTGGCTTGTTATTGCCATCATATATTTGCATCCAAAAAGATATTAATTTAAAGCAATTTTCTGTCAGTTGACATGGTGTCAGATGGTGAGAGAATTCTGTACAACTTGAGAGGTCTCGACAGAACTATGGTATATAAATTAGAATAAAAATACCTTTTGAAAATCCTTGATATTAACCAGGTTGAATGAAAATATGTGATCCTTTGCTCCAACATAGAGCCTACTCCGTTCCTCATCCAAAAGGAAGGTATGATAACTGGAGCTGTTGGCCAAGCCATTGAAAGTGATCACATTGTTGGATTCCAACATTTCTGCAAGGTAACACAAGACACTGGGGGTTAACGTGAGGTCCTCCAGGAGCCGAGACTGTCAGTCCACGGTAATTCGACTACTGCTTGCTGTAGTTATCCGGCAGGAACTAGGAAATACAGAGAAATACAGTTTTTATAGTTCATTGAAATGGGAGTTACACTCATCAGTTTGTTGATTTCATACTCAGGAAAACACACCACTAAAGAAGAAAAAGAGAGAAACATCTTGCCTACACACACTGGCCTGGCAGATTCTATTCATATGTTGTAATGGACTAGAAGTGTCCATAGTGTAAATAAATGTCTTTAATTTTACAAAGTTTTGCCTGAGTGGTTTCATTTGCCTAAAGCCATCAGCTAGAAGGGTAACAAAAGAGTCAGCAGAGAGGAGAATGAGGTGTAGAGAAAATACAATTTAACCTCCTTGGTTGTTTGAAGGCTTTCTTTAACGAGATTCTTGAATACATCATATCAATCATTAAATCATTCATTTTACCATATAAAGCCTTTGAAGTTTTCGGAGTTGACATAGTTAGAGAAGCGGAATGAAAACTTTTATGAAAAGTGGTTTTCTTTAAATATCTGTTTAACTCAAATACCCACACACAACACATGTTTTTAGATCTCCATCCTGCCCCCTTGGCACTGATGTTAAGGGTTCTCTGAAACTATGTCCTGAATGAGTACTTCAGATTTCCAGTTCACAGTCCACAGTTCACAGGGGACTTTCCACAGCAGCTACAAAATGGAAAGTGCACCTTGCGTGGTAAGAGAGCTGCAAGGTGCACCCTGTATCTCTGCCGTCACTTCCAGGAACGTACATGTACTGGCGTCTCGGGACAGATTCCACGCTGGTATCTCCTTCTCCTATGGTCTTTTCCATCTTACTATTGAAAGTGTGATTTCCACAGAGGACAGAGTTCACACTCTGGAACTTAGCATTAAAGGTCAAGTCACCACCCTTGTGTTTAGTCCCTGTCCTAGCCTCCTCATGTCCTCAGCGTTTGTCTTCATTGCCATTGTTCCCAACTCCCAGGAGCATATGCCACCTCAACAAACCAGTGTCGGGTCTTACAAACCAGGCTGAGCGCAGCCTCCGAGACATTATCCTAGAGTTTCTTCATACATGTTGCTTGAATATAACTTGCAACACGCTGTCAATTACTGCAGTCATTCATGCAAAATGATTTAACTACCAGAATTAACATTTCCCAAGGTCATGGAATACATGATTAATAGCTCAATATCCACAATCCACACAACTTTGTTTCCATATTACCAGATCAACTAACATTGAATTGAATACCTATTTGCACATTTACGTATCTAATAGAAGAAATGTGAACAAATTGTTAAAACATGCTTTTCTGATTTCTTCAAGAGAAACAGTAATAACAAGCTGGCCTCCAATTCTCCCTGCCCCCTCAAAGAGAAAAGGGGAGGGAGGAAATCAAAGGAAAACATTTCATTCATAGGAATCATGGCTGACATGAATGAGAGCTCAGTGTCCAGAGACAAAGGGCAGCCCATCCAGTGCATGACATCTGAATTGAATGGCATTGCTTTCACCACCATCCAAAACACTGCAAAGCATTAGTGCAACACAGAGTCAATTTAAGACTGAAACTTGAGGCACTCTGAGCTACGTGAGGGTGGGAAGCAGCTGCCCCAGAGGTGGGGGCCAAACTTGTATCGTTGGATAAATTCAGGCAGAGAGTGGATGTTTAACATTTTTTTAATCAAATAGATGCCAGTCACTCTTCATTCCCATTCAAAACACTGTGATTCGACCCTGGTACCAGAGGCCAGACTATAGGTAGCCAGACAAAATGACTGGAAAAGTTCAACCTAAACCAAGAAAATCAGAGTATATAGAGACATTAAGAAATGCAAGTGGCAATTAAGAGATACACCATGGATTTGAATTTGAAACACATAGAAATCATGTACGGAACCCCTAAGCATCAAGTGGGAAAGGTTCCAGGAAAACAGCCATTATAGGTTTAGACTCAGAAGTGATCTAGTTACGAGAACATGGACATTTCTACAGTACTTGTTTTCTAGGTTTGCAAATCAGGATGAGGTCCCTAAGCACGTTGGGTCTCAGTTTTACAGAAAATGGGATGGTTACTGCGAAGGTAAAGTTCCATTCTCATGGAAAGAGCCTGAAGTGAAAGTTTGCATAGCAAGCACTCAACAGAAGATTATTTGTGTAAGTGGAGGTTAAATATGAGCAAGTTTGATCTTCTTGGCAAGATATAAAAATTATGATCCAGATGGACTAGACTGAAGAAAATACTTTTTATAAACTCTCTTACCAAGTGTTCTAACTTGTTAACAGCTGCAATTTCTGTATGGTAAAGGGATAAATATGAATCATAATATGTTTTTATTTATATTAATACTAAGGACAATGAAGCATTCTTCTTTGTCAATCATATCCTCAGTTCTAAGCAATAGAAACAATGACTTTCTACACTATAATTCTAAGCAGTGAAAATATTTATCCAATTGAAAAATATGCAATAGGTCAAATTTGTAAATTCATTTGGGGAGAGTTATTGGTTTCTACGCACAGGAAGCTTAGAGAGGCCTTTGGTGGCTTTTATTTGAAATCACTCTAGAAATAAACTAGCTGAATCATTTCATTAGAACAAGGTATTTTCATGGAGTATGACTTAATGGCTGTTTCTGTTACTTCAAATGTACTCAGTTTTGTTCCATCTTCTTTTTATTCCAGATTCTTGAGGTATTTTCTTTTAACGGGGGCTTCTTTCATTGCTTTACTGAGAAGAGTTTTGGAGAACTTCAGGGTGGTGAGCAGGACACATTTTGAGTTCCAGGGTGAAAATGCCTGCCTGGGTTTCTCCAAATCTGGAGCTGAGATTCTTCTATATTCTGTTTGCCCTATTTTCACTGTGAGTTTGTATTAGCTTCAAGTGATATTCAGCAATTTTAATCTGAAACTACTCCTTTAGAACTTTCCGTGTTCTTCTACATTTCTGCTATTTATACTTTGCAATGATCATAAGCACATTTGGAGCTACAGTGGATATTTAGTAACATGAGATGTTTCATATCACTCCACGTACTCACATGGTGCCTATGTGCAGATCCAGGCAATTGACAAGAAATGCTCTTTGAAACAATCTAAATTCCTAGAGTCAGCTTGACTATGGCAAATCTGAGTAACCAACTGGCTTTTGAAAAGGCATTAATTATCTTTCAGTGTAACTCAGTTCAAAAGTGGTTGAGATAAACCTGAGCTTCTACCTGCTGTTTCATTCATAAAGAGAAATAAGTGCAGAATTCTTCTGTATATTAAGATAATCGAAAATGAATCTTGATGTGAATGGAAGGGGAGAGGGAGTGGGAAAGGGGAGGGTTGTGGGTGGGAGGGACTGTATGGGGGGGAAGCCATTGTAATCCATAAGTCGTACTTTGGAAATTTATATGCATTAAATAAAAGTTAAAAAAAAATAAGTGCAGAATTTTATGTTAAAATGCTATTTTTTAGAATAGGCACTCTAATGAATAATACATTCTTAAGATTGAAAGGTGATTATTGTGTTTATTCTAGAGTCATCAAATGATTTAGTATCTTTATGATTTGCTTAATGATAAAACTGAAGATATGCTCATCATAAATCTAGGCAAACAGTCAATGCTTAATAAGTATTGTCACCATTATGGTTGCTATTTCAAGCAGTAGTGGCAATTATAAATGGGTTGTACTCTCTTGTGATATAGTTCAAAAAAGGGAGTCCACTGAAATTCAAAACTCTTATATACTTCTTTTAAATCTAATAACATAACAAAAGAAGAAATTATAATTGGTCTGTTCTATAATCAGAATATGGCACCAAACAATTGTGAGAGAAAAACAGTAATTTTTATTTTTATTCTATTTGTTTACAAATTTTCAGTTTGCCTTCTCCCTATGACTTCATCATGATCTTTCATATAGATTCACTTGGAAGGAGTAAAAAAAGACACTGGTAGATATCAGATTATTAAAATTATTTTACAAACTAATGTTCTTCATATACATTTAATATGCAAGAAGAAGACAAAAGATGGGAAAATCTATATTGAAATCACACATGATGGTTCACCTCTCCAGGATAAAACTGTGTGGTTCCTGTGGTGTTCTGATTATCTTTAGGATACACACAGAGGATTATGTTACAATGACCAGGGCAGATTCTTAAAAAGGCAGTGAAAGGAACACTGATTTCCAGCACACAGGACCGCCCAGAACTAGATAGACATTTTATAGTTGGCGGGAGAACTCCTGTGTACTTGACCTTCAAATCCAAATAAAAGTCACCCTGTTCTTTACGTCCCTGACTTCCGTTGCGTTTCGCTCTTTCTCTCCTCTTCCCCTCCAAGTGTTAGAGCATGAGCGGTAACAGGACTCCGGCAGTAGCTGGACTCACATGAATCGCCCGTATTCATTGATGCTTTAGGCTTCTGTCCTGTTTGCATGACTTGAACTTTGCCCTTTTTATACAACAGTCAAACACCCATTCAGAGCAGCCAAGGGCTGAGTCCACAAGATGCCAAAACATTGTTGCTAAATGATGACCCCATCTAGATATTTGTAAATATTGGAAAATTCAGGAAGTTCCACAAATTTTAGATCCTATATTTAGCACTTCCCAGGTTTTCTTTTTTAATTACATAAAACAAAGAAGCCTCAAATTCAAAACACAAGCTGAAACAACAGGGCACAACTTTTTATTGCATTAGCAGAACAAAGACAAGTACTATTTGCTATCATTATCATTTCATGGGAAAAGATGGCTTTTCATTTTACTAACAAAATGGAAGGAACAAAAAATATAAAAGATAGCTTTAAAAGAAATGAATACATTTACATAATGAAAAAAATCACACTATTTTCATTTTCTTTTTCTTTCACCAATGCCTAGGTTTTAAACCACACAGAAGGCTAGTGCTTTTCCAGAGACTGGCGTTTGGGAAGTATGGCTCTAAGTTACACGGTGTGGATGGTGAGTGCCACCCTTACCATCTCTGGCCAATGTGCCTTACCACTGCGTAGACAGAGCTGACATCAGTGTGTGTCCATGTGTCTTGATTTATTTTGTGATGTTAGTATAGTCTTTCAATTTACAAAACATGGTAAGTATTGCTTGAATACACGGAAAAAAAAATCTATCTCCTCATTTCAACAGCAGTAAACACTCAAACATATGCATCAGGCTTACACAGCCTTGTCTGAACTTAACTTTTGCCCTCTCCAGGCTGTGCCAGGCCCTGCCTAGGACATTTCTCCAAGATCTTCTTCAACCTTCTCTCTGGATATGCTGATGGTCTGATCTCCAGTGTCTCTGTCTCTCCCCTGCCAAATGCTCTTACTCACAGTCGCTGTGAACCAACAGCTTTTGACTTGAACAGCCTCCCCGATGAAGGCATGGGATTCCCACACTTGAGTTTTGGACAAGAAAGGTCAATTCTGAACTCACGCCAGCGTCACTGCTTCTAGATCCCATATGATACATAAGCGGGTCTGAGCCATGCTGTCACGGAAGGACAGTGCGTTTCCCCCCAAAGATGTTTGCAAAGCTTCAAGACTAGGACTGTCTGGGATACGAATCCATGGTCTGCTTTGTATAACGTGAAAAGTACACATGAAAAGAAAACTGCTCACCATCCAAGCTGACCACTCAGGTTTCCATCGTTTAATGGTCATCCATCCTCAACTCAATAAACACCTATTTGGTCCTTGCCATATGTAACACATGACATTGGCAAAAAAAAAATGAGTGGAGTATAAAGATCAATAAGACCTTGATGGCAAGGTGGGTAAATGTCCTTGGAGAAGCAGAAAGTAAATTATCAACAGCAAAGAGTATAATAAGAGCTAAGAAAGTTAATGGGATAGAAAAATCCATGGCACAATGAGAAATGAATAATCTTAGAGATGGAACTTGGCAGCGGCAACAGCACAAAGTGGCCTGGCAGAGTGTCCCATGCAGGGGCAGTTATGAAGATGAGATGACAGAAATAAGGAAAAACGCAGGGCCAAGCACCTGCTGTGAGTGGCACACTGTGGAACGCTTCCCAGCAGCACTGGGGCTGGGGATTTTCATTGCCTTTTTTGCTCATGAAGAAATGGACTTAGATGGGTTATCAGGAAGACCTTAGGGCACAGAGACAGACTGACGTCGAATCAGGATATTGGTTCCCATCTGACATCAGAGGTCACTCTGCTTTTCTCTACAGTACCTCCAAGAAGGGTACATTTTCAAGAATAGTAGGACCTGATGCTCGAAAAGTTGGGTTACCTCTCTTGACCACATAACTTGCTTTGGTTGAATATTCATGTTATTTATTTGCTCTGTACCTGGTCTTTTTACACAATATGAACTCTGGGTAATTTTCTCTGCAGTGATAGATTTCATTACCAGCAGCATTTTGACATGTCTCAAATATTTGTCTTTTAAGACACATGGGCAGGGGCTGGCACTAGCACAGTAGGTTAATCCTCCGCCTGTAGCATTGGCATCCCATATGGGTGCTGGTTCAAGTCCCATCTGCTCCACTTCCAATCCAGCTCTCTGCTATGGCCTGGGAAAGCAGTGGAGATGGCCCAAGTGCTTGGGCCCCTGCACCTGCATGGGAGACCCAGAAGAAGTTCTGGCTCCTGACTCCTGGCTTCAGATCGGCTCAGTTGCGGCCATTGCAGCCATTTAGGGGGTGAACCAGCGGATGGTAGACCCTTCTCTCTGCCTTTCCCTCTCTCTGTTTGTAACTCCACCTCTCAAATAAAAAAAATAAATAAAATCATAAAAAAATAGACACATGGGCCTCCAAAGGCCAAACGGAATCTTGCTAAAAATCTTTATTTAGATGTCTTACAAACATCTCAGAGCCTGCAGGACATAAACACAACTCACTCCCTTGGCTCCTATTCCTGCCACTGGGCTGCCTTTCTGTATGTTTTACATGGTTACCGGCATCACTGGTCCTAGGATTCGTGCAGGCCAGAGCCTCAGCCTCCAGTCTACCGCTTCAAGTTTGCTTCACAATAATATGTCCAATATTTGCTTTTGCTTGCATCTTCACTGTAATTGTCTTTCTTCAGCGCCTCATTATATCTCCCCTGAGTTATTGCGATTATCTTCTAACAAAACTTCCTCTCTAGGTTCATACCAACAATGCGTCCAGAGTGATCTTTCTACAAAATAAGTATATTTTCTACCGGTGAAAGACAACAAATTGTATTCTCTCTTCTTCCTTTGGGTCTCTAACAGAAATAAGAGAGGAAAATAAATATTTTTAATGAAGAGAGGAAAATGCTAATGAGGCATCAAATTATTCACAGAAAAAAAAAAAGAAAAGAAAAGAAAAGAAACTATCAACTCCCAACTTGACTCTCACTGGGATTAAACATGACAATAGGTCTGATCTGATTTCATCATCATTAAAAAAAATCATCTATTATTTTTCACTTTATGTTTCTGTGTGGGAGCAAACTGTTGAAATCCTTACTTAATGTATACTAAGCTGATCTTCTGTATATTAAGATAATCGAAAATGAATCTTGATGTGAATGGAAGGGGAGAGGGAGTGGGAAAGGGGAGGGTTGTGGGTGGGAGGGACGGTATGGGGGGGAAGCCATAGTAATCCATTATTCGTACTTTGGAAACGTATATTCATTAAATAAAAGTTAAAAAAAAAAAAAAAAAAAAAAGAATAAATCTTAAGAAAAAGCATAGCGGCTGCACCCACAGTGTTTTCCTTTACAGAAAGAGGCTCTCCGAGTGGCTGTGGCTGTGCCATTGTGAACAAGCCCATCTCAGGTCACCCTTTGCAGCCTTCCCATTGCCTTGGCCGAGGATGCGGGCTCTGGCCCAGGAGGGACCTGCAATGGGCAGGGGAGACCCACCTCTGCGTGCTCACGCCACAGGGACAGTCCCACTGTGCTCCCTCATGGGTCAAGCCTCTAGAGCTCTTGTGTCATGTTCCCATCTCTGTGGCTTCTGCCCAGCAGAGTTTTAAGATGTGACCTTTGCCCCCGGCATGGCTCCCCGATTAAGCTACGTTATAAAGCAGGTGGGTTTCTTCTACCTGGTGACGAGGTGAAGCTGAGAGCTTTCCTCCCAGTGGACGAGGGAGCAGTGGAGAAGTTACTCTGGCTACCCTGGCCTTGTACCTTGACTTGGCACACAGAAGCCATGCATCAATAAATATTACATGAAATTAATATTTAATCAATAAATATTACATGAAATTAATATTCCCAACAACACTGGGGGCTAGGGATTTTCATTGCCATTTTTGTGCATGAGGAAATGGACTCAGACAGGAAATTAATTACATGAAATTAATATTTAATCAATAAATATTACATGAAACACATTTTATTTCTTAAAAATGCAACAGGGAACTTAGAAAAAAATAAATGCAATAACCGATGTCTAGGTAAAAAGGCAATGCAGCGATGTTTTGTGGGTTAGGCTATCTGCTAGTATTTCTCATTAGTTATACATTAAGTTCACCTGCATACCCTCTGTACCCCAAAGTACTTACAAATTGCTATAAAATAACAAAGGTTACAATTTTTGAATCCTATGAGCTAAGCACTGTTATGGTTGTTTTTCTTCAACATGAATACTTTTTTTTTGAGAGGTGTTTTGCCTGTAGCATTAAACAAATTATTGCAAAAACTTAACCAGCTTCTATCTTCATTTTCTCTCAGCCTTAATATACTCTGCAAATCACAATACAGATTAGCCAGGGCATGGCTCAAAAACGCAATGCTTTTATTAAAACTGAATACAGCTCCTGCAGAGCCACCACCTTTATCACGGCATCATCTCACTGGGAAAAGTCCCACTCCCCAGTCTTCCTTCTCTTCCCTATTGCACACCAGTTTCTGTAAATTGCCACAATGCTATCAGCCATGGCCAGTTTACTCTTCTCTAAGCATGGCTTGCCTCTACCTGCTTCCGGTTTATTTCCTTTGTTCTTGTACTTGCAGGTGGAATTAGAAATCGTCTCTCCCATGAAAGCAGGGAACGAGCAGGGGTTACCCTCTTCACAGAGGCTCCCTGTGCTTTGATGCAACACAGGGTCATGAGTTCATCACAGACCACTCAGCTGCATGAGTGTTAGGACTCATTAGTTAGTGCCTTCCCCTCTGAGTTATGAAGGTTGGCACAATGCTGTGTGGGTGAAATCATACGTAGCGGAAATGGTGAGCTGGGTAATGAATCAATCATTGATTCTGAGATCCAGAGGAGTCTTTAGGCTGACTGACTGAAGTCTGACTGCTTGCGTTAATAGAAAAGCAGAAGCAACGTTACTGTTAACAGCATCAGAGGCCAGATTTATATTCAGATCTCTTGGCTCCAGGTTCAATGATCCTTCTAAATTGATTTCTGGAAAATTTGTGACTTTCATTCTGCTCCTTATGTTTTGCTGCCTTATCCCCAATAGGGATAATATTTTCTGGCACAAGGACATGGGCAAATAATAAAAACTGCAAACAGTGTACAAAATCGCGAAAGCACGGTGTTAATTTTTACCCCTGCCTGAAGGAATAGAGTTTCAACGTAATTGTAACCTAACGAGGTTGCCTGTTTTAATGTGGACAAACATGGCTGATTCAGATATGCATTGCCATTGACCACTATGTACTGTGTAAGATGATTAGTGAAAACTTGGAATGAAAGTGTCAATCATTCTTTTAAAATTCACCTTAGTTTTATTGAGTGATTTGAGTGACAAATTAGGAATCCAGAGATCAAAGCTTTGTTTTGGTTCTGTCTTCTTTGCTATGAGTTTCCTTTCTATTTCCTTTCTATTCTTCTCTATTATCAGAGTCCCTGAGAGAGTGGATGGTGAGCGCTGTATCACCTGTAGCAAGTTGAAAAGGAAAGTGCTTGTCTGTGTCATACAGTCAAAAGTAAATTTTTAGGCAGTCTTGGTCAATATTTTCATGTGACACAGCAGGTATTTCAGTGTGTTCTTCAAATAATTATATTTTGCATGGCTGTAAGAAAGCACATTTCCTGACATGTAACAAATTGTATCATATCTTACTAAAAGTGGAAAATAGATGGAGAATTAAATGTGATAAACCACTCAGCCACCCATTAAATGTTGCATATGTCCACTACAAGATTTAAAAAAAAAAACTGCTTAAGAACGTTGTGTGTTTTTTAAAAATATTTATTTTACTTGAAAGTCAGAGTTACACAGAGAGAGAAGGAGAGGCAGAGAGAAAGGTCTTCCATCCGCTGGTTGACTCCCCAATTGACTGCAATGGTTGGAACTGCGCTGATCTGAAGCCTGGAACCAGGAGCTTCTTCCGGGTCTCCCACATGGGTGCAGGGCCCAAGTACTTGGGCCATCTTCTACTGCTTTCCCAGGCCATAGCAGAGAGCTGGATCAGAAGTGGAGCAGCTGGCGCACGAACTGGCACCCAAATGGGATGCTGGCACTTAAGGCAGCAGCTTTACCCACTATGCCACAGCGCTGGCCCTAGAACGTTGTATTTGAATTGCAATATTGAGCAGGCTCTCGATGGAAAAAGAAATTATTTCATCCAGTATAGTTTCATAATTTCCTTCCCAACACATATTTGTGGCAGGAGAGAAGTCTTCCTTATTCAGTGCCAGAACTGTTCCCTGAAAATGCTGACCTACTGGACAGCATGTTCACTCAGGGTTCACAGAGGTGCCTTTTCCTTCAGGCACGTGCCTGCTACGGCCAGGGCTGGCCAGGCCCAATTAGGGAGCCAGGAATTCCATCCGGGTTTCCCACATGCGTGGCGGAGACCTGAGAACTTGAGCCGTCATCTGCTGCCTCTCGGGGTGTGCATCAGCAGGAAGCTGGTTTGGAAGTGGAGCCGGACCTCCAGCTGCTGCTCCAGTGTGGGATACGTGTGTCCCGAGGGGTTGTGCCAGACATCTGTCCCTGCTCGCCACTTACAAAGGAGAGGTTGTACCCTTGAGAGCTGATTTTCTTGTCTCTCCCTTCTTTCCTGTTTTTGAGAAGGAGTGATGGGGACTATTCCTGTGACGTAATAGCCATGACCTGGAGCAGCCACAATGATGGCCTCTGGGTTGTCCACAAAGGATTTTATGGGGCTCGGAGTTCCCGGCAGAGGAAGGGGAAGGAGATGGGAGAGGAATGTGTAGAAAACCCATGAGTTCAAAGACTTGAGAGGACACCATGCCCTGCGCCCAAGTGACAGTAACATCCAAGTTAAGGTGACACCTTGTGACTTCTTGTGCAGCACTGTTTTATTTTGGAATGGGCAAATTTGCAGGCAGATGCCTTAATGGAACTGGTGCACAATTCTTTGACATTTCATAGTTTTTCTACATATAAAATCAAAGAAAGAAAAATAGGGTCATGATAGAGAATTTTGGGCAAGATTAAGTTTTCCTACATCCAGCTTTCCCCTATATATTTTGGCAACATAACTTGTGACAGTATTACTTCCAGAGGTACAGGAGGAAAATTAACAATTCATGGATATTATCTGATGCAGAAAGTGAAATAAATGTAAATAGTTCTATTTTCTTTTCTAAATAATTTCTGCTATAAATATAATAATCTGAAGTTGGGTCACATGTAGAAATATTCTGGGATTGAAACTAACTATAATGGGAGGCAGGTTTGGTTTCAGATCCCCAAGGACAACCTGCGACTCCCCAGAATGAAGCTAAAAATCCAGCTTATTTGTTGAAAACTCCCTGCTCTCCAAGGGCCCATTAAATCAAGTACACTCCACACTAGACAGGGCTGAGGACGGCAAAGGTTCCGCACACCCACGCCGGACACAGACATCTAGTCCCCCAAGGATAAATGTCTAATTCTGAACCTGATTTACCTCTTCTTCATGACTGCGCAACAGGAAAGTGAGTGAGTTTCTCATTCAACTTCCTCCTACACTCCATTTAAAACTGTGGCCACGTCCCTTTAACCAAAACAAAACAAAAGCAAAATGCCCCTAACAAGGTTTGAGTTGCAAGTAATAAACATGGCTTAGAGTGAAATAGGAGCCCCTTTTAATCCCTGCTGGCCAGGCCACTCATTCCAAATGAGAAGGTCCCAGCAGTCTCCAGGCAGAGAAAAGCCAGGGTAAAGTCCGCCTCTACGTGAGTGAAGAGGAAGTGCGCACTGGGAACCTCCAGAGGCCGTCCAGTGTCGGCATCCAGGGGAATCCTGGGCTGTCTGAGGTCACGGGTTCCTCAGTTCTTTCAACTTTCTGATGCTTCGCATGGAAAGAATTAAAAGAAGAGCATCCGTTCTGTGTAACAACAGTCATTAATACACTTTGGATTAACTGAAAATGGTTTTATATCTTTAAAATTAAAGCGATGACACGTGGTAGACAGCTTCTCCCCACAAATTAATAAATTGTTATTAAAGAAACAACCTATGAAGCTCATTGTAAAAGCCGAGATTCTGTATTTTCCTGTACCTCTAAGTGGCAACACATTTTTACCAAATTTAAAAAAATTTTTATTTTTACATTTTATTGCATGGGAATTATTTGAAACAAACATTTGTTTCTTATTAGGCTAAATGTCTCTGCTGATCAAAATAAGAAATGGTAGAAAGTAACAGTTAGAAAAATGAGAAAAAATGTCTTGCTTTTTTCCAGTTATCATTGTTGGTTTATCTCCTGTAAGTATTCAAGGTAGAGACATTACTGCAGCTTAAAAACATCAAGTGCTTGCTTTAAAAGTTTGTAGCTCAGTCTGTGTAATGACTTCCTTCCCGCTTATCAGAAATCAGAATCTAAGAAATGCTACAGCGGGTTCTTCTGGTCACCTGCGGAGTTTATCAGCCCTGCTTTCTACTCTGCTGCTGTGAACCCGTGAGAGCTATCATTTCGGAAGTCGTGATTCAGGTGATCCAAAATGTTTTTTTGCAAAAGTACCAAAGGGCGTGGAATGAAGATAGGGTCTACCAGGGAGGCACACCATGAGCACGCAAACAGGACAGAAAGTGGTAGTGTTTGAACACTAGTGATTCACTCCTTGAGTTCAGAGATAAATACACACATTGATTTCAGAAAGCCTGGGACAGACTGACCCCAAAACTCTTACCTATAATCATGAGATGGCAAAAAAAAAAAAAAAAAAAAAAAAAAGAAATGGGAACAAACAAAATTATACTTTCTTTCCAGAAGAAGGACCATAAAAGATAAATATTTTAATCTCTGTGTTTGAATGTATTTTATGCTTGGCTGTACACTGTTTTGGGCCCAGGTTTTTCTTTATTAAATGCATAGTTTTAACCATTTGAACAATTCTATATGAATTTCCCCTTTGATTAGAGGCATTATCTGAGGTACAAAATATGACCTTAGTGAAATTTAATTTTAATTGCACAGGTTTTATTGCCTCTCTACCTTCTACCGTTCTTCTAAGGTTGCTAAACAGAATGCTAAACAGAAAAGCACATTGGTATAAAATCTTAACTGCTACAAACACAAATTGGAAAGTATTTTCCATGACTTTTATATGACTTTTTTTGTAAATTAAGAAAAGTTAAATTGTTTCTTGTTTTTCTTTTCTAATGAAAGTAAATATGCATGCTTGTGAATGAGCGAGTGGTTCTTTACTGGGATGGTCAAAAAAACATTAATTTCTTTGGATGTCCTATGGAATAGAGGTTTCCATGAAAAATGAGTTTAGGAAATCATGATATATTTTACATATTATACTTCAGATTATCATATTAAAGACTTTGGGAGGTCTAGCTGTAAAGAAATAGGCTTAAAAATGTTGCTAAACTCAATGTTTCCCAATTCTGATTGACATAGAACCCATTTTTCCCCTTGTAAGAGAACTCATATTTTTGAGGGGTATTTAAGAGATAATGTTTTATTAATGTTTTATCAATGTCGAGCCTTGATTGTTCAAAATACAATGAAATTTATGAGTAAGTACTGGGGTTTTAAAAAACTTGGGGCAAATAGTTTGATAGCAATTATTTTAAAATCATAAACATTCTCTAGGCTAATCATTATGAAAAATGAATACAGATCAACTTCTTTGTGCTTCAGTTTTATCAACATTATATTATTATTATTATTATTTTGGCAGGGGTTGGGGTAACAGCCCTGTAATAACAATGCCCTACACTTTCATTGAATTCTAGTATAACTTTGGTTTTTTAAAAATGCAGATTTCCAAATGATAGAGATGTAACAGAGGGAACACTGAGAAAGATTATGGAATTAGTACAACACATATTTAGTCTCTAATTCAGCGTAAACCAATGGCTATTTTCTGAATAATGTATTTGGATGGTTTTCTAAGATTTCAATCCTATGCCTGGAATTGAAAAATAAAACACAAGTCACCTTATATTTGCCATAAGTTTTAAGAGATAGTCTTTTAAATATATATATAGCCACAACTTTATGTTAATGATTTATTTCAAGGAAAATTATATTTCCATGCTGATGCAGCATGTCTGAAATACTTGGGACCAAATGTCTACCTCTCTTTGAGGGTTGTGGAGTCCTTAAAGTGACGGTAGCTACTTTAATTCCATTTGTGTGCAAGACACTGTATTTTACAAAAGCAGCTGTTTTTCATGGAATCAGTCCAGGTTTTCTCCTCAGGATGTAAACCAGTGACCTCATACATCCAATGCAAGACCTATCTATCAACACTCTTTCCCATGCAAGATTCTCATTATGCAGGATTCTTCCTATGGTGCGATCAGCATACCCAGGACCACATAAAATCATGTCTCTTTTAATTAGATTCAAATGTGTTCAACTCCCATTTGATTTTTGCAAATTAAAAAACATTATTTACTCCATACTTTCTGGGAGAACTGGGATGTATTTTAGCTTTCATCAGAATCTTTACCTTATCAGTCTTCAGTTTCCACATTTTAAGAAGTTGGTGGGCTTTGGGCAGGTGCACTTTGTTCTTTCCAAACAACTTAGCCAAAACACTTGACCTCACGTAGGCTATCTTTTCCACACTGGGAATTTATCTGGGTTAGATTATAAATGATGTCAACTTGTACCCAACATTGCCTTTAGGGGTTAGCAAATGAAGTCTTCTTGGCTTACATTTCTTATTTCCCCTTTGCATTTATTAGCTTATTTTAATCATGTAGGAGAGGGTGAAAGGTCAAAGTCCAAATGCTTCAAATATATTTCAATTCTAAATTTTCTAATAAAACAATATTTAAAGTATAGGTAAAGTATATTTCTATTTGTTGGCGAGATCTGAGATTTTGTTGAAATCATGTTAGTAAATTTTTCTTACCATTAAATCAACCTAATATGATTTTTACTTTTGTTATATCTAGCTTAGCTGCAGGGGTAAGGGAATTTCAGAAAACCCAGGTTTTGCCCTGCACACTGTATGAGTCTTTAACTCTACGACTGATTTATGACGCAACTACTGGCAGTAACCTTCATTTTTCTCCGCCTCTCTTAGACCACATGTGAAATACCTGCCCCTAACCATCTCACAGACAAACTTAAAAGGAAAACGAATGATGTAATGTCTGAATATTGTTAAGGTTATTTTTCTCCTGAAGATATTATGATTCTGATGTTTCTAAAGTTTCTAGACAACTCTAATTGCGATGTTGTAAATTATAACAAATTTTAAAAATTTGCGCATTTCTTCATATCATTCTCCAAAAAACAAAGAATACAGATATTCTCATTATGCATCAGAAAAAGAAAAAAAATGATGAGACTTATACTTTCCAACCTCCTGGGGTATGTGTTTAACTCCAGTATGGCGTTTTTCTAGCTCATACTATGATAATGGTTTGGTCATTTGGTTTCAGCCATCTCTCCTTTTTACTTATTTTTAAAATTTTGAATTAATATGAAATAAATATGCATTTTATGGGGCATAGTGAAACATTTAACCAATATACACAGCACGAATCAATCATACCAGGCAAACAGTCCTTCAATCTCCTTTCCTGCAGTCTACAGTGACCTACTGTTTTATGCAAGACCTGAACCCCATCACCTTCACCCAACCACACTGTGGCACCCATAATCAAATCTACCTGATCTCCCCACCCTTCCCTGCTATTGTAGATTGATATCAACTATATATACAGATACATACATACATATATTTAACTTGTCTATATGCTGTAGTTCAGGTCTCCCCAGGCAAGCCTTTTATCGCTAAAGTATTCTTCCAGAATTTACCCATGGCAGATAATTTCCAATCTCTGAAAGTGTGACACTTAACAAAATACTATTGTAAGAGCTAGAACATATTCTTGGACCCTTCTATGACTTGAAGTCATCTTCAGAAAAATCCATTAGAAAAAATAATTTACATTATTGTTAGAAAATTGAGTAGGCGAAGAAAAGATAGTTTTATCACTTAGTATTTATTGACTGGATCATGTGTGGATGATTTATTTGTAAAATACACATTCCAATTCTACGTATGTGGCATGTTTCTGTGGGAAAGTTCATATGTATGTTAACTCTGTATACAGTGAAGATACACATGTCAAAAAGACATGAAATGCATGTGGGAAGATTATGTGTTTTAGCAGCTGTGAGTCCTTGCTGTGGGATTTTTTTCCTATATATATTTATTTGAATGAAAGTCACAGTCCTCCATCTTGACCCATAAAATGCTAATCTTTTCAAGAACATTTCAATTTCTTTTGTTAAGGGAACTCTGTATAAGATTATCAAACCCAGAGATGGCTTACCCATACATTATTATCAAATTCTTCCTTGTAACTAACCTTTTCACCCACAGCATGCTGGCCAGACTTGAAATGTCTATTACTCACGACAGCATTGATTTATAAGACATCTAAGGGAGCCTTTGTTTTTTCTTTAAATTCCTGAAAAATGAGCAATCAGCATTGTAATTTTCGAGCTGAGTACATTTTGATCAAGTGATTGAATGCTCTGTGTAATTTCACCATTTCTTAGAGTATATGCAGGGTAAAAATGTCTGCTTTTGAGTGGCAGCTGAAGGAATGCTGATCATTACCATGCACTTGAGTACCAAAATCTACTAGTATTCCCTCACACTGGTACTGCTACTTCTGTAAGATTCTCTTTAAAAATATTAAACAAGTCTACTTTTACTTTAATTTAGTTAATTCATTTGAGATGCAAAGAAACAGAAACAGCTTCCATCTCTCTGCTGGTTAACTTTCCAAATGTCTGCAGTGCTGGAGGCTTGGTCTGGACCAAAGCAAGGAGCCAGAAACACAATCCCAACTACTTGAACCATCACTGCTGCCTCTCAAGTCCTGCTTTGGCAGGAAGCTGGAGTCAGGAGCTGGAGCCAGAGTCAAACCCAGTTTCTGTGTTAAGGGACATGAGCATCTTAGCAGCCAGGCTAAACGCCCATTCCCTCCAAAATTATTAAGCAATACTTTACAATGTGTATGCTTAAATGCAAAAATACATTTAGAAATACTAGCTATGAACCATTTTCCATGTTGCAAATTGTCAAAAATCCTTTTAAATACCACACTTCCTTGTTGGGAGATGGATTACATCTGCAGGGATCTCAAAAGCCTTTAGGACAGAACCTGTTGAATATTAATTTGAGAATTCACATCCAAGGATTTGTTGATGTTGTTAATGACCACACACTTGACTAATAGCTGTTAAGGTTAAGGGCACCCTGGAGAGCAGATCTGCCAGGAAAAAACTAAAGATTGGTTTTGCATTCTTACCTGTTCTAATGGATATTACGTCCATATGAAAATAGCACTGGTAGTTTTTCCCCCAAAGATCTAGGGGATATAGTTAAGCAATTTAATATCCTAAGATGTCTTTGAGGTTTTAACTATTAGGGAAAGTGATAGAAAAGTGCATAGTTGTTTCAATTATCTAAATTTGGAAATCGTAGTTAATTCTACCCTTAACACTCAGCTCAAGCCCACACACATCTTTCAGTTGACACCAGCACCAACCTAGTTCAAGACTTTCTTCTCTCTTACCAGGACAAATGTACCAGTTCTGCAGAGGCTCCCTGATTTGACTGCCATTCAGGGCATGGCACACTTAACAATCAGTGACTCCTCTGTAAATAGGGAACACATCCTGTAACTCCTCCCAAAGGTGCTTAACTGTTTCCCATCACAGTTGGGAATAAAAATCCTACAGTTTTAGTGTTCCTCATGTCCCTGCCATGACAGGGCTAGTGTGTTGCTAAGTCATCCCTTGCTCACCACACTTGGCGGTACAATTCTTTCAATCTAAGGTCTTTAACAGATGCTATATCTTGGGTTGGGAAGCTTCTAATGCCCTCCACCTTCTTTTGACTTGGCTATCTTTAACTGTGTGCTTTAAGTTAAATATCACTTCTTCAGTGATGTCTTTTCTGATATGGCCACCTCAAATAGGTTCCACTGCTGGATTTCCCCTGATATCCTATTGATTTCACAGTACTTATCACAGAGTAAAAAATAATAATAATATATATATACACTTTTATATAGCATTTATCAAAGGGTAGAAATATATATGTATATATATATATATATATGCATACATATTATTCCTTGCCATGAATTTGTAGCACTTGAGTAATACCAAACATGTTTATGGCATCTTATACATCCTGCACATCAGATTGATTGACTATAAACAGTAAAATATTGAGAAAAATGTCATTGCTAATTTTTCTTCCATTGATCACTGCATATTGATGTGATGTCCTGAATTTCTTCTGTTTTTATAGAATTTTTAAACATTTTTTTGTGGAGTGCAAATAATCTTGCAACAGCCAAGAAAGTTGTTCACACAAACATTAATTTTTGTGGTGTTAGTATTACCATTAGCTATCAAGTGGTTGGTTAAAGATTAAAGCAAATTTTATGTACTAAGTTTTAAAGTTGGTTCCTATGAAAGCATGCATTTTCAAGAAAAGGCTGTAGGGTAGGCATTCAGCTTAGCAGTTAACATGCCTGTGTTCCTGTTCCCTGTTGGAGTACCAGGCTCTGGCTCCTGACTCCAGTTTCCTGCTAATGCACCCTGGGAAGCAACAGGTAATGGCTCCACTAATTGCATCCCTGTAACCCACATGGGAGACCTGGATTGAATTCCCATCTCCTGACTTTCTCTGCTGCAGTCAACTGGGGAGAGAAACAGTGGTTGAGAGTTCTCTCCATCTCCATCTTTTTTTCTTTCTCTTCCTCTCAAGTAAATAAATTAATAAAAATTAAAAATGTAAGCGACTTATTTGACTTGCTGGATCTGGTAAGTCATAAGTTTACTCTATCACCACTTCAAATGTATTTTTTTTTCATTTTTTCAAAGAAAGACCCTTTATCCTTTGCCTGCCTTTGCCTCTTTATAGAAACACATTAGAACTGTAGGCCACTATACATACCAACAGCCATTTCACATTGTTTGCCAAGGTCAAACCCAACAGTCATCAAATGCACATTCATATGTCAGTGCTGGACCCAGGAATGGCGGTTAGTACTGTGTCTACACCAACAGAAGGAGTCTACCCATCTACCTCTCCAGCTTGCAAGAACAACACTTTTCACAGAGGATTCTTCCTCGGTACCTTTTAATCCTAAAGTAATTTAAAAGAAGTAGGGTGGGATTTCTGGAGGCAAGGAATACAAGAGTATTTCTCCCCAGAAAACATTACATGTACCTCCTGTTAAATACTAAAACGTTTTAGATGCAAAGCTCCTACTTCAAGCTCTGTCAGTCTCCCCTCGCCTTATTTCCAAGGGAGCTGACATAGTAATTGTGGGGGAAATAAAATTAGACACCACCTCTTCACACCAGTTAGAAAAAGCATTCCAACATTAAGGCAATTTGCAGTTGGAGATGCGATTACTTAATGATACTATAATTCAGTCTCAGAATAAACTGTCAGAAATATGGTTGGGATCTTTTAGCTCCCGGTACAATCTAAGCAATAATGCTTCTAATAATTTGAGGACTGGAAAGACCCAATTTTGCCATTAGCTGTACGGAATGACTTATATGCTCGCTGGGTGTGAACAATTGTGTTCTAATGGGCTTAGCACTCTGGGCTTCAGGAGCTCGGCAGTTTGCCGTTAGGAAGCCAGGGAAAGGACACCGAATGGAAGAAGCGCTGAAACCAGTGTGAGGAGGGCCGCACGAGGGAAAGCATCAGTTTCCACACCAGAAAGAATGAAACACGCAGGAATCTCACAAGCTGATGCCAAAACTGTGGTTGACTCATGATTCAAATTCCTGTCTGAAACAGGCCTTCTTAAGCCTTAGGAGGTAACCTGGGTCTAGGTAACCTAGGTAAAATCTGGGCTACTGTAAACTCTGAGTGTACTCTCGGATAGCTGCATTGCCAGTTTTTTTATCAGGAGGAGGAATGGAGGGAGAGAGAGAGAGAGAGCGCGCACGAGCATGCTAGTCCCCATCTGTTGGCTTATCCTTGAAATGCCTGCAGGCTAAGGCTGGGCTGGGGCAGACCCCAGAGCTGCATGTGCAGTGCACGTTTCCTACTTGATGCCAGGGAACCAACCACCTGGGCCACCACTGCGGCCTCCCAGGGTCTGCACTGGCAAGCAGCTGGGTCAGGAGCCAGGGCTGGGAATCGAACCCAGGCACTCTGAGGTGGGGTATGAGTATTTAACTGCCAAGCTACATGCCCACTTCCCATTCAGATATCCTGAAGCATGGTAGTCTTCCCGCATTTCTGCTGATTGACAAATCTGCACCAAATATTGTTAATTGTTTACTGTAGACGAGTTCATGAGCTGTAAGAAAAAATTAATACTCATCTAGTTCTATTCTATACCTGGTGCTTTTACATGTCATATATATATATAATATGAGACATGAACTATATACTATATTAATATATAATATATTATATTACTATAATATATTATAGTAATATATATTATAATATATAATATATTATATATATATTACTATATATATAATATATAAGTATTATATAAGAATATAATACATTACTTTAAATATATAAAATCCTCACGCAAACTTCCTGAGGCAGTCAGTGCTCCTACAGTTTCACTGATGGGAAGACTATTGTTCAAGGGTGCAAAGCGCATGGCTGAGATCTGAGAGCTCACATGTACCAACCTCCCTGAACTTAATGTCCCCACAGGTCTTGGCCCAGCAGCAATTCTGCCTTGCTCCAACAGAATTAGATGCCAGAATTAGGAAGAAAGGCCATTCTTCTGCATGAGTAGAAGAGAGGAATGTTTTTTACTGAAGCATCTTTAGATGCAGTCCAGAAATGAAAATGCGAAAACACAGTCTTGAGACTGTAGCCTCTGTCTACAGCACAAATCATTCCCCGCCCAGTCACAGGCGTCAGGAGTCCCAGCTCCTCTGTGCTGGGAAAACCAGCCAGCCAGTCTCCATCCGCCAAACTGTAAAGCAGTGTGCAAGCCAGGGAAATAGGTGGCTTCAAGTGATGTGTGAAATGACTTCGCTGTGTCGCGTATATCTTTCCCTGCTCCGGAGATTTAGAAATACCTTGATTTATGGCAGAACTGCTGCTCCACCTCTTTGGTCTAATTTTGGAACCTGCACAGAGCAGACATGGGACTCATTCATACGTAAAACGCTTTCACAGGCAGACTTTACTACAGATAAAAGCAAACAGCTATTTAAAATGTTGATAAACCCACTGCCAGGAGAGAGAAAATGAGCCTTTTCTATTTTAAAATACTCTTTCTTATAAGAGTTCTATAAGAGTTAATATTTCAATTCATTGAATGCTATTAATGTTTCATTTTTCTAGTCCACTGATATAAGCTTATCATTAAAAAAACACAACACCAATATATCAGAAAGCTGCTTGGCTCAATACTAATTTTAATCCTGACCCTAATCCCTGGTCTTAAGTGTTTAGCTTGCCTAAATACACAGTATTTAACAGAGGGTCTTTCTGGGTTTACTAGAAATAAAATACTTATGTTTTAATGCTACTGAGCAAAAAGAAACATTAAGCTTCATGCAATGCCTGGTGAGTACTCTAAGTATATATTTTAATAACTCATGTATTAGTGTACAGAAGCTCTGATATATTGGGAACTTGTCCCACAATACCATTTTCCACATTTTTTCTGTAATAAAATAGTCAATCTACAGTTGGGTGCTGTTGCTCTCTGTGAGTGAATAGCAGAGTGATAGTGATATTGATAAATACTTGGCAACTGAATAAATACTGCCAAGCATTTGCAGATTTGCTGGATCATGGGTATAAATGATAGTGCAGAAGGATGTAATAATAGCAAGACAGACAGACCTGAGAGAACTATGCCTCTTATATGACGTGTTAAGAACAGAATTTATCCAGAAGATGAAGTAGAATCATATACTGAAGACAAAAAAAATCTAGAAGGGGAAGGGACCTGATTGGAAGGACTGAGCTCCTAAGTTTGCAGTGACCTAATACGACCCATGACGTGTGGTTGGTGTGTCCAGGTGGCCACTGACTATAACTGCATATCACAATACATGCACACCACATCTATGGCCTCCCTCTGGAAGAAGGAACACCAGCTGGCGCCATGCTTTCTATCAAGAAGTCAGCGCTGACTGTGTTAGGGGTCTCTTGCTGAGCCTAATCTGGCTTCTCTGCCTCTCACATGGCCTGGCACAGTAACGCTTCTAAGTAGGAAGACCACGCGTTCAGTTCCCAAGAAAAGAGGGAGAGGACTCTTGGAAAGTTCGGGTACCAGAGACTGAGAGTGGAGTATGGCTACCATGCAGACCCCTCCAAGGGAAGGTTTTAAGAGGAATTCATGACTGAAGTCACGAAAAACAAACACTGAGGTGGAGAAGGGCGTGGAAGACCAAGGAGAATGACAGTCATCTGGTGCGGGGTGTTCCATGTCATTCAGACACCAAGTTTGAAAACTTGACATTTTCGTTTCCTAGTTCAAGCTTAAATGTCACTCCAAGAGTATAAAAGTTATTACAATATCCTTTCTCAACTGTAAATGAAGGAAAAAACCAAACAAGAACCATAAATACTGAGACTATTTGTTGACAAAATCTTGAAATGCATCGCAGTGTTTATTTCAATGTTTTGAAACGGAATGAAATCTAGAAGTGGGCCACAGGCTACATCAACAACTGATGGCTGTACGTTTTCCAGAAAAGGTGATGACAGTCCTTTTTGTTTTACCGTATTTACTATTTTCGTGTCCATAGATGATACAGTGAAGTAAGTGACTTGTTGCCTAGGAATAAACACAGGGTCTTTTTCAGGTCAAAGATGATCCACATGTAAGTACAGTAACACTTTGGAATTCCACATTCCAGGCTAAACTGCTTCTGTGGACACTGAAAACAGAACAGAGGTGGCGAAAAAGAAATAATGTGGCTGGCACCACGGCTCACTAAGCTAATCCTCCGCCTGCAGTGCCGGCACCCCGGGTTCTAGTCCCAGTTGGGTGCCGGTTCTGTCCCCGTTGCTCCTCTTCCAAGCCAGCTCTCTGCTGTGGCCTGGGAAGGCAGTGGAGGATGGCCCAAGTACTTGGGCCCTGCACCCGCATGGGAGACCAGGAGGAAGCACCTGGCTCCTGGCTCCTGGCTTTGGATCGGCACAGCACCGGCCGGCTGTGGGAGCCATTTGGGGGTGAACCAACGGAAGGAAGACCTTTCCTCTGTCTCTCTCACTAACTCTGCCTGTCAAAAAAAAATTAATAATAATGTGTCTCCTAAATTGTTACTCCATGAAGCCACACGAGTTTTGCAAAAGTCCAGCTAATTTAGTGGATGTAACCTCTTTCTTCTCACTTGGTGTTGTGGTGCAGGGGTTAAGCCATGACCTGTACATTGCTGGACAGGAAGTAGGGGAACCTACTTCACCTGCTTCACAGAAAGCTGGACAGGAAGTGGGGAGCCAGGACTCAAACCTGGAGCTCTGATATGGGATGTGGGTCCCCTAGCAGTGCCTAAAACATGGTGCAGAAGGACCATTCCTGGAATGGCATTTGGGATATCTGATATATCTACCAGTTCAGGATATATATATATATATATATATATGCATTTTTTTCCATTTGTGTCAATATCTTAATCTAAAATTCAAAAATTTTCTTCATTACCTAAATTTATCAGGTAATGATTTAAACTCCTATCCTGTTGAGCCGTAACTCTCAATGTAACTTTATTTCACCGAGGGTTCAGTCTGTATTGATCTACAGCTAGAGGAACAATGACCTCAACCCTGACCATAGTTACTGTTTACTGACAAGCCTAAAAAATGTTTATGCTATCATAATTGATGCTGAATTAAGGTCAGGTGGTACTTTTATTTTTTAACCATCTCTCTAGAGGTGAGGTGGGACTTTTATTTTTTAACCATCTTTCTGGAGGTGATCTTAGCATGGTGAGTTTTTCAGACTCTATGTTAACACCAAATATACCTGTGTAAACTGTTGTAGTAATTAAGATAGCTATCATAAATTATAAATAACATTTCTATTGTGATTAAATAGTAACACTTCCCAATTGTGGGAAGAAAACAGGGAAAAGATTCTCCATTATTTATCTCACAAAATAATGGTGTGTGATGAAACGTTTCAAAAACTTTATATGGATGCTAGCCGTGGACTGTACTCATAGCTCTGCCACAAACCTTCATAAGTCAAAATTAGTGAATCATCCTCAATTATAATTTTATAATCAAATTAATAAATTGGCAAACAGGATGTGGAACATTAGTGACTATCAGAAACACGGAGCACCGCAGTCAGCGTTTTTGTATCTGTATAAATGCACTTAGTTTGTTTACTGCAGTGAGACGTAAGTGGTAGTGAAGGATTTATAAATTAATGAAAATTAATGTGCTGCATTTAAATAGGCATTATTACATATGTCCTCATTATTATGTAACTTCTTCTCCAGACACTGAAACTAAGATTAATAATATCAAGATAAGGCTTTATCCAGCAGTTTCCTCTTTCTTAAAAAACAAAACACCATCTCTTCGCTGGCCAGATAGTGTGAGAGGACGATAATTAATCACCAAAAGAAGGAGCCTTTCTTTGGAGATAAGATTAGGTGATGCAACGAGGAAAGGCAAGCTATTAATGAGCCAATAAGGATGAAATCAGCTCTGAAATGAACGTACTATTTGTTACAAATAAAAATCGTAGCTAATAATGATTCCTTTGTGTAAAGAAGATATTCTTCTCATTAAAATGCTTCATGTTTAATAACATTGAGCCCTAAAACTCTCTTCTTTTTCTGGTCTACTGTGCAGAGGTGAGGACAGCTTTGTGCCCAGCCCTGCCGGAAGGTGTGGACGGTGAGCAGGTCCAGGAGATGCCCGACTGTGCGGGAACAAAACCGCGCTACGCGTGCGCTATCTTATGTCTTGCCCATCTTTCTGTCTATGAAGACTTTCTTTCTCCTAAAAAGGTGAGGGCGACTGTCACATGTGAAGAGACACAACACTAACGCGTATATAAGGTGCAGCTACCACAGCTTCTCAAGGTGCTTCCTTCCACACTGCAGTGACTTTTTAAATGGGATGTGGGAGTCTCTGAGGAAGCATCTTATGCTAATAAGCCTGCACAACAGTAAATATTGTGACTATTTGAATTTTTAGAAGATTTCACTGCACATGTCTTCTGCTATCTACTGTATTTATATTTGTGACAATCCCGTGACATGAATTTGATGCATGTGCAAAAATCTTTATAGAGGGAGTTTTAAAATGGAATAGAGCAACTGAAAAATCTCAGAATAGTTAAAATAATGTAATTAACATGTTTTCATAGAGATACTCATCTATATATTAAAATCTCTGAAAATGTTGTCAGACTCGCCTTGCATTTAAAATTGTAATATTGCATCTCCTTGGATATGTAAAAATGATCCTCATGAAAGCACTTACTGCACAAAGAGACTTCCAAGCTGGAAACAGACAATGTGTGGCTTTGTGTTTGCCAAGTGTTGCCATCTTAAAATCTTGACTGTTGAAACAATAACATTTTGGCTGCTTTTATAACACTCATTTAATGTTTACAGTTTAGTAAATGCGCATTTTTATAAACAGAGGGCTTACCTAATTAAACTGGACCAGTGTAAGAATTAGGTCAATGTATTGTGAACAAAATAATCCCAATATGGTTGGGTTATGGAACGGCTCAGTTTTGCTCATTGAGTTCTATCGATTTTTGGCAGAGAGAAGAGAAAGAAAGAACAGATGGCGAAAGAAAGAAATTGAGCTGCTGGTGATGGAACACACTATCACACTGAATGATAAAGAACGGTGCTCCAGTCTCCAGAGCAGCTATTTCAATCAGAGTACAAAATCAACACATACTGCTTATTTCTGAAGCAGCAGAATATTGTCAACAAAAATGAACACAGAATTCGGCTTTGAGTTGTGATGATCCAGCATCAAAATGTGACTTTATATGAGGAAGCAAGGCTGCCTTCTGCAGTTGGTTTAGTGCAACATAAATTGGATTTTTCTCATTGGGTTGGAGAATGGTGGGAAATTTGCTGTTTTTTATTGGCAACTCGAGTGTTCACATCTGAGGGATTTATAATCCTCAGAAATAGGTGAAGCTTCATATGTGTGTAAATTAAATATAAATATGTAAATTAACACCTTTGCCATGACAAGGGTTATAAAGTGCTCTACACTCCAATAAACAAAATTGCTAGAAACAGTCATCCTTTTTGAAACAAAAACATAAAGATCTCAATTTTAGAATAATACAGCAAAATAGCTCTTTGTGTTGTTTAATCATATAAATTTACATAAAAATATTGAACAACTGAACAGTTTCATGGAAGATTGTAAAACCAAGATGAAACAAAATGAAAGTATTAATGAAGAAAATTCTTAAACTTGAAATGAACTGTTTTACAAGTAATTATGAGTATGAAATATTATAAATGAATACAGGACTAAATTGTTTTAGTGCTAAGTATTTTATATTTTTAAAGAAAGCATTCTATTTTTTTCTGCTAAAATAGAAGTGCAATCATTTAAATGTTTATTTTTTATTTTTCATCTACATGAAAGGCACAGCAACAGAGAGAAAGTGAGAGAGAAAGAAAGAAACAGAGCGAGAGAAAGAAACAGAGAGAGGTCTTCCATCAGCTGGTTCACTCCTCAAATGGCTGCAATAGCTGGGGCTAGGGCAGGCTTAGCCAGGAGCCAGGAGCCAGGAGCCAGGAACACAATCCAGGTCTCCCATGTGGATGGCGAGTAGTTAAGGGGTCACCTCCTGCCCCCAGGTGCATTAGCAGGTGGCTGGATTAAAGCAGCGTGGAGGGAGCTCCAGCAGGCTCTCTGCTATGGGATGCGGGTGTCCCAAACGGTGAGTTAACCTGCTCACCCACCCCAGCATAGTCATTCAGTCATTTCTGTGTTTGCTGTCTCCTAATAATATCAACGTAAGTCCTAGCAGGTTCTTCAAAGAACGCCACAAAGAAAACAGCCATTCATTTCTACATTCAGAGGAAGGATACGAAATAAAGGAAGTGAGAGTTCACTAAACTTTTTTGGATCTCACATTTTTAAAGTTTGGAATCAGAATTGGTGCATATTTTGTGAGTTAACCAGCTAATATGTTCATTTTGCACGCACAGTTTCTCCATATTGTTAGTCATTGGAATTAAATTGAACTTTGACCTCTGAAACAGCAAAATGAGCTCCTCAGTCATTTCCTGGTAGCATTTAGCTCAGCCATCTGCAAATGTTTTCCAAGGCCACGGAGCGAATATTTTTGGCATTGCAGGCCAAGAGGCAACATTTAGAATCTTGTGTAGGTATTTATATACCAAGAAAGAACACATTTACATACATCTTTTCTTGACAAAATTTAAAATTTTATTTATGGAACTCAAGTCTGAATTTCACATAACGATTATATCATAAAATATTCTTGCTTTGATTTTCCCTGTATTCATCCAAATAGATAAAAAACTGTTATTAGTTTGCTGGTTGTCCAAAACACAACCGACTGTACTTAGTTCAAAGGCTTGTGATTTGCTAACCTTCAATTTACCTATTTTTTAATTTTCGTTTTGGAGAGTATTTAAGTTACAGAAAGACACATGAATGTCTTTACTGAGGAAGTATATGTCTTTAACCGGAGACTTCTGTTTCTGAGAGGCACCTAGAAGTGTTTTAGGGGAATATTAACCATTTCAATGAGTTCTGAACTCTCTTGTGTCCTTAGCCATACAGTAAGGGATTAGACTTTCTTTTTCCCCAGACTTTCTATGGCTGTGTTTTCAGAGAAAAAGTACAGTGAAAATCAATTATTTCTTGAAGCCAAAGCATATCAATTATGTCATATTATACTTATTTTGCAGACTGCAAGTTTTGAGCTGCCTGTTGTATATTTTCAAGTATCAGTCCAATCATTGAAAACAAGAAAAGTAAGAACTGCACTCAATTCATGGAAGTACCATTAAAAGCTCTCACACAAACGACTAGTACACTGGATGGAAAGATGTAAGCAAACGCTTTTCAATGGAGCAGAGACACCCAGCCTGACTCGAGTCCTCTGCCCAGTTATGTGGACTGCGACGCCACCTGCCCAGTGGTGGAGGACCTGAGCTATGGGTCTGAGACAGAAGGGCCTCATGGACTCAAGTTGCATGAGCTTACAGAGGCACATCCAGGAACAATGAGCCAAATGCATCTGAAGTCTACTGGTAGAAATCAAACGCTGAGGTCCAGAAATACTGAGAAAATGCACCATTCATCCCTTTCCTAGTTTCTTGATACATTTCCAGGTTCATGGCGGTCAAGGCAAGCGCTTTAGTGTTTATAACTGAGCATCCAATTGCTCGTCTGGCCACAACACAAGAATGACTTTTAAGTAAAAAAGGCTGAGTTAAAAATAAAAATATAACCTGTGGTTTTTTCAAAGTTGCCAAACTGGTCTCATTTCTAAGTGGAAGAACTCATCACTTCCTGTAAAACTAGAGCAGCCACGTTATCTAAGCACAGTTTTTCTCCCTCTTCTTGAAGACGGATGCGAGTCCAGCATTTCACCAAGGCTGCCCATCTCATGTGTGCTAAGTAATTCCTCCAATAAAGCATCTGAAGTAGAATGTGACAATCGCCTCGGGTCTCTGATTTCATTCATTTGTCAAAAAGTGTGCCAAAACTTGGAAACCTTTACATGCACCAGGTCCAACTTGCCAGCATTGTTGGGGTAATCTTTGGATGTTGGGAAGGAGTTTATGGTTTAGAGAGTCCATTGTGTGGAACATGGAAGCCGTGCATTCTTTCAGCCTCAGCCAGTCATAATAGAGGCATTTCACTGGAGTTTAAAATGGAATTTTCTTGAACTCTATGATAATTGTTTGCATGCTGACACAACTTAAGGATCAACAAAGCAGCAAAGGTGAGAGCTGCATATTTGTTTTTGCAAAAATTATTTTTTTAGAAGTTACCTTTGTAATTTCAGCAAACGTGGTTATCGATGGCACGTGTTCAGTTATACATGACTGGAAAGCCATGCATTGCAATGCACTTCAAAAAACAATGAAAGTTTTTAAGCAAAACTATATTGTTAAATAGAGAGGTAGAATTAAAAAGGTCTATGCTAGAATAGTTATGTTCTAATTGTTAGTTAGTCTACATAGTTCTTTTGCTTGGAGATTTTGTTTTTTCAAAAATATTCTTTAAAAAGATTAGAGTGTTTTAAGTTAGGAAGAGATAAATAATGTTTTTTTTTCCGGCTTCTTGGAAAATGTAATATTCTCTGAATTGTTCAACATACCATACCTAAAAGCAGTAATGTATAGCAAGAAGTTTTTAGGAGTCTGTAATTTTCTTTTCTTTTTTTTTGGCAGGGGGAGTTAGACACACACAGAGAGAAAGGTCTTCCTTCCATTGGTTCACCCCCAAATGGCTGCTACGGCCGGCACTGCACCAATCTGAAGCCAGGAGCCAGGTGCTTCTTCCTGGTCTCCCATGTGGGTGCAGGGTCCAAGCACTTGGGCCATCCTCCACTGCCCTCCCGGGCCACAGCAGAGAGCTGGACTGGAAGGGGGGCAACCGGGACAGAATCCGGCGCCCCAAACAGGGCTAGAACCCACGGTGCCGGCACCGCAGGTGGAGGATTAGCCTAGTGAGTTGTGGCGCCGGCCAAGAGTGTAATTTTCTGGAGAATTTTTTTAAAAATTTATTTATTTATTTGAAACTCAGAGTTACATAGAGAGAGGGAGAGTAGAGAGAGAGAGAGAGAGAGAGAGAGAGGTCTTCTATCTGCTTGTTCACTCCCCATTGGCCACAACACCCAGAGCTGAGCGGATCCAAAGCCAGAAGCCAGAAGCTTCTCCCAGGTCTTCCACCCGGGGGGAAGGAGCCCAAGTACTTAGGTCATCTTCCACTGCTTTCCCGGGCCATAGCAGAGAGCTGGATTGGAAGTAGAGCAGCCAGGGCACAAACTGGCACCCATATGGGATGCCAGCACTGCAGGTGGGGGCTTATCTGCTGTGCCACAGTGCCAGTCCCAAGAATATTTTTTACAAGTCACTGATTTCTACTGAAATGATGAGCAACTGCACATCTGCAGTCTTTGAACAACAGTCTCTCTTGATCACCTAGAAGCAGGTCGCTAATCAGAGCATAATTAAAAGTAAAGGTGTAGGGTCAGGGCTGTGGCATAGCGGGTAAAGCTGCTGCCTTCGCTGCCAGCCTCCAATATGGACGCTGGTTCAAATCCCGGCTGCTGTACTTCAGATCCAGCTCTCTACTATGGCCTGTGAAGGCAGTAGAAGATGGACCAAATCCTTTGGTCCCTGCACCTGCATGGGAGACCTAGACGAAGAAGCTCCTGGCTCCTGGCTTTGGATCAGTGCAGCTCCGGCTGTCATGGCCAACTGGGGAGTGAACCAACGGATGGAAGACCTCTCTCTCTCTCTCTCTCTCTCTGCCTCTCTTTCTCTCTGTGTGTAACTCTTTCAAATAAATAAATAAATCTAAAAAAAGGGCTTTTAATTCAGCAACTTAAAAATTCTAGTTTTTTTCCCTACTACTTGCTCCACATGGGCTTTTGTTTTCTCATCTGTAAAATTATGGAAAATACCATCCTTGGGTTGGCGTTGCTGTAACCATTACATGGAAAACTGGCATAATGGTCAGCATTGTTTCTGGACCATATTAAAATTTATCAATTAGTATTGATTACTGATACGACTTCAGCATTATTTGCTATAAGAAAAACAAGACAGCTATATTAAGTAACTTTTAAAGAGGCAGAGAAACAGAGAGAGGGGCCAGTCAGAGAGAAAGGTTGTCCATCCACTGGTACACTCTCCAAGCACCCTCAATAGCCAACGACAGGCTAAAGCTGGAACTAGGATCTGGGCTTACAATCCTGGACTCCCAGCAGAGAGGCAAGAGCCCAGTTACTTGAAACATCACCGTTGCCTCCCAGGGTCTGCATTAGCAGGGATCTGGAGGCAGGCGCTGGAGCCAGGAATCCAATCTGCTCACTGCTTGACTTGCCTTCTTAACCGGTAGGCTCAGCATCCACCCCTTTAAGTAACATCTAAAACAAGGGTTCTAGAGCTAAGCTCACATCAAGCTGCAGGAGGCAGCAGCGAGAGGGAATGCTGGGTCCTCAGCAAGAAGCAGGAGGAGTGGGGTCTCCAGTGGGCACCTGCCTGCATCACATTAGGCTTCCCCTTGCTCTGAGGGGCTGAGGGGCCACCAGCAGGAGGTACGATGGCAAGGTTAGGAGGCAGCAGTGTGTCCTTCAGAACGCTGGTGCTAAGGTTGACACCTGGAATTTTCTTGTGAACCCATCCAGTTCCCCTCTTTCAACGTGTGGATATCTTACTGGCAGAGAATGAAACAGACACGTGAGTTTGGTTATCTAAATGATGCTGACAAATGTTTTTAGTGGGAGACCCAGGCAATCTGTTCTCCTCTCTCTTTGTGTTCTTACTCCACAGGTTGAATAAAACGGTCTGATAAACCTGTGTCAGGTGGGTGCCTGCACTGTTAAAAGCTTGGTGCATAACTCCTAAAGATCTGGTAGGCAGAGGAGCAGAGTCTGTGTGAACCTTGCCTGCCCCACAAAAGAATGCTCTGAAGTTTTATAGCAGTTTTTATTTATGGTCAGAGTGATTCACCAACACTAACAAGCATTAAATTTTCACCGCACTGCTATCACATTATTTGGCATGGGAAATGGTAAATACGCTACAGCCTAAATATGCAATTTTGAATTAAGACTCCCAATATTTTTCTTCGCTGAAGAGAATGATTCCCATTTAGTTGCTCCCTTTTTTTTTTAAAGAATGCAATATCTCGTTTCCTGGAATTTATGAATTGTTTAGGGTATAGTTCTTATATTTCAGTAGATACAAATCTTGGTGCAAAATGAACATTGAGAGGTTATTCTGTGGTATGTCGTAAATTGCTGAAGCAATTTAAATAAAGGTCCCAATTAGTGTGGATAGTAAGAACTTTGAAGAAAAGGACCAGGCAAGTCAAAAAATTATTATCCAGGCTGAAACAGAGATCAGAGGGGTGTAAATATGTTTTCTATTGGGGTTTCTACCACAAATGGTTCTCTCTTCCTGTATTTAATCAAAAACATACCATGAGTTTGATGTATACCTATCCAACAGAGAAAAATCATTTATTATCTTCTAAGATATATGAGCATATTTATTTATGAAAGATGGCATGCAGAAACACTAGGGTACCAGGTTAGTGCCTATAAGAATCTGGAACTGTGGCATAAAAATTGCCTTACAAACTCAAGATAAGAGTAGAAAAATCAGTATTTGCATACCAAGCAAACAACATAGCATCTACGACTAATGAGTAGCATGTATGAAGGGAAAGGGTAAGATATTTCCTTAATCATTTAACAGAGCTTTCAGATCTGGCGGGCCGAAATTCCTAGCAGACCCTGTTGCCTCCCATTTCCAACCCATTCTGACACTGTCAGTTTGAGATCCAGAAGTAGTGACTTTGCTGAAGACAACTAATCCAGGTAACTCAGTCTGGAGTCATTTTTCCCAGTAGCAAACACTAAGATTAGTGTGTGCAACATTCACAGTAGTGAAGATAACTGACCCTGGAATGGGAAAAAAATGGTACCATCTAAGCCTTTCACTGTCGCATAGCAGAGTATTGCCTTCAGACATAAAATGAGACAACCTAAGTGGTTTCAAGTTTCTATGAAATGTCTTTGGAATAGTGCTCTATTAATTAGAACATCCAGGGAGGGAGAGAACACACTGCTACCTGAAAGACTAAAAAAGACATGATGAAGCTTGTTCATCCAAATAAATCTTTCTCCTCTGTTTGAGACATAGAAGGGAATGGAGCTGAACGACCAGACCTGTAATGCAATGGGATGGCTTTAGAATGTGCTGGGAGAGAGAATGGAAGGAGCTACCACTACCATCCCACGAGGCATATTATGATCCAGTACATGTCAGACCTGCATTCAGTGTTCTCTATCTGGGTCCCCTCAGTGGGCCACACACTAATTTTCCTAACTTACTGTGATATAAAGTCATCACCTTGGTTCTTGTGCTACAGTATCTGACCATTCTTGTCACATAAAATAAAACTCTCTTTCTAGTCTTTCCCTCTGCTAAAAAATTCATGCATTTTAGAGCATAAGTTCAATAATAAATAACATTTAATGCATATATTGGTAAGTATGACTTAAATAATAAACAACATTTAAAGAGATATGGGAATGTGTTATTTGGCAACAGTGACAACTTTTTTGATTTATTTATTTTGAAAGTTACAATTATACAGAGAGTGGGGAGGGGGAGAGAAAGAGAGAGAGAGAGAGAGAATCTTCTATCTGATGGGTCACTGCCAGATGGCTGCAATGGCCAGCCCTGGCCCAGGCAGAAGCCAGGAGCCAGGAGTTTCTCCCACATTTCCCACATGGACAGCAGGGTCCCAAGCAATTGCACCATCTTCCTCTGCTTTCCCCAGGCCATCAGCAGGGAGCTGGTTTGGAAGTGGAGCAACTGGACATAAACCAGTGCCCATATGGGATGCTGGCATCACAGGTGTGAGCTCTACCTGCTACACCACAGCACCAGTCCCCTTATTATATTCGCTTTTCATAAATTACATTCAGAAAGACCCGATTTAGTTATTGATATCCAACAATTCAATATCCTCTGCAAGTTTGAATACTTTTGAAACTCTGAGTTGTTTCCTACACCAAATGAATAAGTGATGTAAGGAAAAAATGAAGTGCTACCTGATTTAGTTTTGAGTAAGGCTTTTCCCTAATCCTAACTCTCAGCAACTTACTTCCTCCCCTGGGTTCTGGTCTTCTGATTTGATTCATTACCATTCCTTTGTGTTGATAAACTTCTGGCTAGATCCTTACATCAAACCATTAGAACATCTACTCAACTTGCTTTTGCAAACTCTCCCCTACAATATCTATCTTGGCTCAGTCACTGTTCACCAGTCTCTTCAGAGGACGAAGAGAATCATAGAAAGTCACACAATTCATGTCTGTGTCACCCATGTCAGCCACACCGATTGGGATGCTTTACTCAACCAAATACAGTGCAAGGAAGAGTTGTCAAACAAATTGTTCTTCCTCCCGGTATAACTATGTGTTTCCCTACTTACTCACACCATTATCTCAACTCTTGACTGATCTTACTTGTGCTGTGCCTTCAATCCTCTTATCTCACTCCTGTGTGAAGAATGACTCTTCCGCTTTCCCATTACACTTGTATCACTTGACTTAATACCTCACACGAGAGCCATTCTTACATTTTCCATTACTGCCTAATATTTACCGAGCATTTTACCGTATCAAGTACTTTGCTTACTGCTCCAGGTGTGTCATCATCACCCACTTTGCAAACACATGATCTGAGTTTCATGAAATCTACACAACAACCCCAAAAGCTGTTGATTTTACCTTCTTACAAATAAACGTTGAACGTTAGTGAGGCATATTGTTCAAAGTTTCACCAAGAATTAGTGCAAGATTTTAGCCCAAATCTTTCTGATTACTAAAGCCACATTCCAAACTACAGTGCTGTACTGATTTCAAGTAGACTGTGATTTCAAAGTTGGTGCCTTGCACAAGCCATGTCCTTAAGTCTATCAATTAAAATAATGATCATGATGCATTTTATGAAATGTTTTTAATAATGGAAAGAGGTAACATGGTTGGAGTGTCCCTTGTGGCCTTATTGTGTGCTTGAAGAAGCCAAGTTACCTGACATAGCTACTCAGTTAACACCTGTTATTTAATACAATATTCCTGAACATGTGCAGGCAAAGTAAAATGTTGAGCATTTCATGAGATGTGCTTGGCACTTTCTCTCTTACTTTGCACCTCTTCTTCCCATACCAAAGACTGTTCTCCCTCCTTATTCCCTCCATGCTTGCTAAGTGTTCTTTGATTCTCACCTCAAAGGCTTCTTCTGCTTTCCTGATCCTTTACTCCACTGTGATAGCTCCATTTTTTGAATTTTCAGTTTTCTGTTGGGATGCATCACTCTTTGCACATTTGTCACAAGGTGTGTGTTTGACACACTTGCCCGCCTTCCCAAGGAATGTAAGCTTTTAAGGGCAAAGAGCACGTCATATTTATCAGTGCATATCCCATAATTTATATTTCACTGTATTGCATACAATGTTAGTGCCTATTAGGGAAATGATAAAAAAATTACAAAACGTCATCCATCATTGACATTTGCAAACTGTCAGAACTAATCAAAGTATCCCATTACCTGCCATTCCTTCCCATGTGAAATTAAATTAGTTTGCCTCTTCTGAGATATGCTGCATACACTAATGTGTCATGTCTTAGAGAGTGTGCTTCCACTAGAGGTCTGCTTTCTTTCCTTTCAAAATGTTCCTCATCTTTGTAAGTTCAGCTTGCTTTTCTTTTTTTAAAAGAGCTATTTACTTACTCATTTAAAAAGCAGAGTGATAAAGAGAGAGTGATAGAGGGGCAGAGGGAAAGAGAGAGAGAGACAGAGAGACCGAGAGAGAGACAGAAAGAGAGAGAGGTTTCCATCTGCTGGTTCACTCACCAAACAGCTGCAACAGATGGGGCTTAGGAGCCAGGAACCCAGCAGGCATCCCGTAAGGGTGATAGGAACTCAAGTACGTGAGTTACCATCTGCTGCTTCCCAGATACAGAAGCAGGGGGGCGGACAGGAAGCATAGAAGCCGGGAATTGAACCCAGGCACTCCAGTTTTGGAATGAGTGCATCCCAAGTGGTGACTTAATGAGCTGCACCACAATACTTGCTTCCAGCTTGATTTTAACTCCTTCCGACCCCTATTTTCTGAACACCTAGAATATAGCTTTATACCTAAATTATGGACATATTTTCATTATCTTTGTATGTGCATAGTGGATGAAAACATGGAGTGCTGAGCCAAGTGCTCAGTGTAGTAAATGCTCAGTAAATATTAGTCACACATGGAAAATACAAGAATGACTCATGGTCTCCCACACTACCTTGTGAAGTCCTTGAGAACAGAGATTGATCTTATGTGCTTCATGTTTCTCACAGGTATCACGGAGAATGCTGTAGAATCATACTTAGTATATCTCTGTTCATTGCAAATAGATGTAAGAGTCTTAAAAGAACACTTCCTGGATGAGAAAGAGAATAATACCAAGAGGACAGTAATATGGAATTCACTCCAGGATCAACCTGAGTCTCACTGGGAGCTGAGACCAATGTGTCACAACAGACGACACACACATCCTTGCTTGTGCATCTGAACCGCTTTTCCCATTCTGTATGCTCAGTCTTTCTACACTTAACTCTTCCGTTCCAGATCCTTCTCCTTCACCTCACTTTCCTCCCCCATTTCTGCAAAATGGTAACTGGCATTTGTCTGTTAAACTTTTTGAAAAAGGCTTCTATTCTTTGTCTTTAAATGTTTATTTCTTTTCATCTACTTGAAATGCAGAGTGGAAAGGAGAAAGGGAAGGGGCGGGGGAGAGATCTTTCATCTGCTGACCTACACTCCAAATGCCTGCAACAGCCAGGACTGGTTCAGGCCAAAGCCTGGAGCTCTCCCCGGGGCCTCCCATGTGGGTGACAGGGATTCAAGCACTGTGGTCCACCATCCACGGCCTCTCAGGTACATTAGCAGGAAGCTGCATTGGAAGCAGAGTGCCCAGGAATCAAAACAGGCCCTCCATTATGGCATGCACTCATTCCAAGTTGCAGGTAACTTGCTGCGACACTATGCTGGCCCTTTTATATAATTTTTTAAAAAATTACCTTGACGATACACTAAATAATACCCTAAATAGTCTGGGCTGATCCTGAAGGCTGGGGCCCTTCTGCCTGAGACTGCATCTTTTATCCTTGTACCAGTATCGCGTAGGTCCCGGCCCAGAATATGCCGTATTGCACTAAGGATGGCAGGTTGAATGCTGGTTTGGGGCAACGGTTTTTGAAAAACAATTTATTTCACTTTAAAGAAGAGGGACAGACAGCGACCTTCCATATGCTGGTTCACTCTCCAAACACCCATCACAGCCAGAGCTGGGCCAGGCCAAGGCCACGAGCTCAGAATTCCATCCAGGTCTTGATGTGGGTGGCAGGGATGCACCTGCCTCCCAGGGTCCCCATGAGTAGGAAGCTGGGTTAGGAGCCAGAGCTGGGACTTGATGCAGGGACTCAGATACAGGAGGCGGGCATCACAATGCCTGCCCCTGGGGGCTCTTTCTTCTTTAGAACAATGGCAATTTTAAACCAGTGGCTACTGCTTGATTTGCTCAAGTAAGTATGTAAAAATGTGTGACGCTTTGTTTTTATTATTTTTTATCAAACATTGGGAGTATGACGGAGCTTATTTCATTCTCACATAATGCTGGTTGATCTTGTTTTTTTTTTTTTTTTCCCATTGAAAAGACATTAATATAATTCTTAACTATTCATCTTTGAATTAGTGTATTTTGCTGTGCTCTTGCCCTCATCAAATGTGTGTGTGTCTCTGTGTGTGTGTGTGTCTGTGTGTGTCTTTGTGTGTGTGTGTGTGTGTCTGTGCATGTCTAGTATCATTGGTCAAAACTGCGTTGTTTTAATATCCGGCTTTCTGAATAGCAGATGATAAAACTATTTTAAAGGAGCACTGCACCATGATGCTGAGGCTAAGAGTTCCAATGTTTTGAATTTGAAGAGAGGAAAACATTTATTTTTATTATATCTATTTCCTTTTCAAGCTGATTTAATTCAGGCTTATATGTTCAAAATTTATGAAATGTTATGAAACATATATATTTATATATACACATATATAAAAACCCCAAATTAATATCAGGCTGGAAAACAGAGGGAGGCCATTTACTTTAATAAAATATAACTCTCCTCTAAAATGCTACCCTTGGCTAAAGCAGTTTTTGAGAGATAGCCTGACACAATACATCTAGTATCGTTACTTGCATTTTAACAATTACTTAAGGAATAAACATTTGCCTTTCAAGACTGTGCTTTAAAGATAAAATAAAAATAACAGCGCCATTTTTATATTTATTGCGCTTTCCAAAAAATATGAGTAGTTTCACAAATTCATCACTGATTAATTTTACACTGAATTTACCATTACAAGGAAAGCTTCTCTTTGTGATGTGGTTATAATTTATAACCACAGACAGTCGAAATTTTTAGGCTAAAGCTATACCTCACCTTCACATATCATTTACATATACTGATTGCTTCCACATGTCTGGCATAAGGTAAAATAGTTTACAAGCATTGTAATACACTGAAGCCACGATGAAATGAAATTCATCTTAGTCCAGAGTTCCTCCGAAATTTATTCATGCTGGTGCATTAAGTGTTTTCCAAAAGAATTCTGTCTTCCAGAAAAATCCTTTAAAAGCCGACTGTGGTTAGTGTCACCTCTTTCTCTAGTGACGTCTGGATTTCCCAGTCTGGTTTCTAAGTGTCTTCTGTTAGACAAAAGCCTCTTTAAGTTACTTCCAACATTCTTCATTCTATTCACCAGTGTCAGACTGCACGTTGATTTTCTTGAGTGACCGAATAGCTTCTTTCCTGCAAACGGGCTATTTGTGATCACAGGTGGTGGGCAGAATTGGTCAGAGACACTCGGAGTCTCTATCTGCACTGTTTCATTCAGGCTCGGGGACATACTAAATGGGAATATTGTGTTAATTCCTACGTGGATTCAATGTTCCTTAAGTTGTCCTGAAGGATGGCGTGCCTTCACAGACCAAGTCTTTAACAAAATAATATTCAAGGCTACCATTACACCATGAGAGGGTAGGCTGCTGGTGCCGGGGAAAATAAAACTAGTCATTTCCTGGTTATTTTGACTGAATATTATGTGAATGACTTCAATTCCTGTTGAAAACACAACTTCTATCCGGGCGATGCAGCCAACCTGTCCCTTCAGACACAGGTGCTTCCTTGCTCGTCTGGCTGGGTGGGGGTCACAGCCAGAGGTCCTGACATCTGGCCTCCTTCACCTACCATTGGCTTCATGAGTACGGGGTCCAGTGAATGACTGCTCAAACCGTGGCAAGTGCTAGGACCAGGCCTCTGGTGCCGCCGAGATGCAGGTGAAGAAGTGAAAGGTGTAATGTTAGGCTTAGCTCGTTTGTCATCAATGTTTCCTGGACGCATTCGCTTTCTATAAAGCCTGCTCCTACCTTTACTGACTAATGATACGGACACACTTCATGTTGGTAAACATTCACACTCTTCTGCTATGTGTCTTTGAGGGAAGCACCCCCGACACTTGACAGTTTGTGGTACTAATGCAATCTAATTTGCAAAATCAGCAATAGTTAGAAAATGCACACATGTAAACACGCTACAGAGGAGCCAAACTCCATAAGCCAGAACTTGTGCACTTATTAATCTGCCTCAAGGAGTTAAAAGTTCCCGAATATCCTGTATTTATCCAGAATTGACTGAGCACCTCACACATGCATTGCCGTGATGTGTATAATGGCATAAGGGCTTGCACCCACACTCTCCTCCCCACACCAGAGAATGCGGGACACTGAGACTGACAAAGACAGTAACCTGCCAAAGTCCTCACACCTAGAAAGTGCCAGACGCAGTTCAAAGCTTTTATGCCTAAGCCAACATCCCTCCTGTCCTTGTGAAACTTTTGTTCCAGTAGCTCAATTTGAAAACGCCATTCATATTCAATAGGCCACATGTAGGCTCTTGGATACTGTAAGTGCAGCGTGACTTGTCACTCAACAATGCTAAACAGCAATAGTGTATATTATCGTACATAGAAATCGAATATTAGCCGTCATCTTGCACATTCCAAGAGTGTAAAATTTTATTCTTTGGGAATAAAATTAAAAGGCAGTAAATCTGGCACAATAGAGCTAGTTAGCCATTATCTCCATATATAAAGAAAACTACATTATATTTTTAAACTGATGTAATATGAGCAATGAAACATCCATTTGGGTGAATGGGGCCCGTCCTGTGTGCTGTGTGTGATACAATGATATATATATTAGAGACTGAGATCTCTACCAAAGAAACAAATTACGAAAACATTGTTGATTTCACTTCCTTATATGGAATCTGCTTAAAATACACTCAGCAGATTCTTTCAGAATTAATATCCGGATGTTTATATAGCTGTGGACAGAACTACTGTCATAGAGTAGATAGTTTTCTACAATTTGACAGCTACAGAGCAAAGCCAATCAGATAAGTATTAACTTCAGTATTGTGCAACCCGAGTGGACAAAGCAGACATTGACCTTGCCTTGCTAAGTGATTTCACGGGTGCCAGAAAGAAACTGTTATTTCAATCCTTTGGTCTCATTTTGTTGTACATCAGAAATCTTTCTTAAGTACTTGTCTGGATGAGGAGTTGCGTAACAGCCAGAGGATGTCTCTGTGTTAAGAGTGTGCGAAGGAAACCTCACTTCTGTACTGAAGAGGTGCCTTGGGAAGCAAAGTCTGAGACCCTATTAAACACAAGGATCACGCAGCGAGAGTAAGAAACTCCATGGCTCTGTGCCATTACGTGAGAGCCTAACAGGGAATTGGGATCTGTTTGAACAAAACTTCTCATTTTTTTCTAGTTAGAATTGAGTGCATAGGATTAATCTCTGCACAATAGCCAAAAGAAACACACACGCACACACACACACAAATCCCTTGAAAGAACAATGATCTCTCCTGATATAGTTAGTGACCAGAAAAAAAGGGCACCCATGGTATCTTGCTTTTCCAAAATAGTGACAGTGTGTTAAAGGAAAATTTGTGTGAGACTCCTGATGAAAAATTCTAAGTGTGGGGCCAGCATCGTGGTGCAGCAGGTCAAGCCTCCCTTTGTACTGCTGGCATCCCATTTTGGAGTACAGGTTTGAGTCCTGGCTGCTCCACTTCCAATCCAACCCCCTGCTCATAATGTGCCTGGGAATGCAGTAGAGGATGGCCCAAGTGCCTGGACCCCTGCCAATCAAGAGGGAGATCCAGAGGAAGTCCCGGTCTCCAGGTTTCAGCCTGGCCCACTCCAGACCTTTGTGGAATGAGCCAGTGATGGAAGATATCTCTCTCTCTCTCTCATGTCTTTCAAATAGATCAAATAAAGCTTTAAAAAAATTCTAAAGGCCTTGCCCTATTCCTGCTGAACTAGGGTCTTTTTTCTTTTTACTTGTTGAACTCTTTCTTTAGTGGAGCACGAAGCTTTGACTATAATGTAAATTAAAAATATTACCCCAAAAATTCAGAGAAAAGAAGGAAAGAAGGAGGAAGGAAGGAAAGAAAGAAAAGAAGAAAAAGAAAGATGGAGGGAAAGAAGTATCATTGCATTCTTAGAATTTTATCTATGAACTTCATTGAATATGTTCTGTTTATAAGAAAACAAATAAATAAATACAAAGAAAATGAGAAATCATATATTATTTATGGCAAAAATCTAAATGTGTTGTTTGACCTGAACCTAAGAAAATTTAAAGAACATAATATGTGACATAGAATAGTTTTTTTTTATTTTTAACTTTTATTTAATGAATATAAATTTCCAAAATACAGCTTATGGATTACAATGGCTTCCCCCCATTAACGTCCCTCCCACCCGCAACCCTCCCCTTTCCCACTCCCTCTCCCCTTCCATTCACATCAAGATTCATTTTTGATTCTCTTTATATACAGAAGATCAGTTTAGCATACATTAAGTAAAGATTTCAACAGTTTGCTCCCACACAGAAACATAAAGTGAAAAATACTGTTTGAGTACTAGTTATAGCATTAAATCTCAATGTACAGCACACTAAGGACAAAGATCCTACATGAGGAGTAAGTGCACAGTGACTCCTGTTGTTGACTTAACAAATTGACACTCTTGTTTATGGCATCAGTAGTAGACAGTTATATCCTAAATTATACTGATTGTTGGATTTTAAAACTTTGCTCTCAAAAACTTTGCTTTTATACGAAAGCATAGGTACCTTCTGTTTTCAAATGTGAATCATATTTTCTGAACACGTGCTAATATGCTGCCTCATGTCAGTAAGGATGAACTACATGTAGGCATGTGGCATCTTTGTATTCCAGGAAACAGGTCATCGAGTGAGGTCCACTCAGATCTGCCCCAGAATCTTGCTTTAGCACCTCAGACGACGACTCAGTAATTCGGGGGAAGGCGTTTGGCATAGCAGGTAAGAGGCGCTCGGGACACCCCCACCCCCAGATATCACAGTCCCAGGCTCAAACCCCAGATCACCAGATCACTGCTGACTCTACTTTCCTATTAATGCAGACCTTGGGAGGCAGCAGCTGATGGCTCAAGTAATTGCGTCTTTGCTACCTATGTTGGAGACCTGTGTTGAGTTCCCAGCATTTGTAGGCATTTGGGGAGTGAACCACTAGATAGATTTCTCTCTTTCAAATAAATGAGCAAATGAATATAAAAAGAACTTACAAATGACTCAGGTAACTGAAAAACTAAGGGCAAACTCCCAGGTTTCTGGATTCCTAAAGAATTGTCACTCACATAAACTTAAAAAGTTTCATTGTCTATACTATATGAGTTTGCTAAAGTTAAATCCCGTAACTCCTCTTTGAAATTTCTCTATCATTTATTCATCTCAACTGCTACTGCAGTTTTAGAAGATCCTTCTTCTAACCATTTTAGCAATTCATTTTACACACCTTCAAATTCACCTGAGCTATTTTATCGTCAAATCCACTGCGTATGTAAGGTCACACCTCCACTTGTGAGCCCTCTCTCATGAACGTATACCAGCTACCTCCTCACCTCTTCCTTAAACTACTTAATGCAAGATGTATTGAATGGGGGCCTCCTGGGCGCAAGACTGGGGATTTCTAAGCTGGTTCAAGAACAGATGAGATGTGAACATCTGACAGTAGCTGACTTCTCTCCCACCTGGTCAGTTTTTTCCCCTTTCATGCAGAATAGATGCCATATTGTGCTTTATGCCTCTCTGTCTCTCCAAAGGCCCTGCTGACAAAGGGACTCAAGTAGCAGTTTATCAGAGAGGATGCTGTTAGTAAACATCAGAGGATGGGAGGACCTGCTGATGTGCCAAATGAACCCTACTGATCCTTGATGTTATACATAAGAGTGTCAACTGTTAAATCAACAACGGGAGTCACTGTGCACCTGCTCCCCATGTAGGACCTCTGTCCTTGATGTGTTGTACTATGAGAATTAACGGTAAAACTGGTATTCAAATAGTACTTTATACTTTGTGTGTCTGTGTGGGTGCAAACTGTTGAAATCTTTACTTAGTATATACTAAGTTGACATTCTGTATATAAAGATTAAAAATTAATCTTAATGAATAATGGGATGGAAGAGGGAGTAGGTGATGAGATGGTTTGTGTGGGAGGGAGGTTATCGGGGGGAAAACCGCTATAATCCAGAAGTTGTACTTCTGAAATTTATATTTATTAAATAAAAATTAAAAAAAAGAAATGAACCCAACAAGCCAGTGATGCAGAAAGGGGAGACAGCTTCAGGATGTGGTTTGGGCTACAAAGTGTTTCACTTTCCAGTTCCCAATCCAGCTCATACTTTCAATGCAGAAATTTAACTCTCACTGTCCTCTAATTCTCCAGGTCCTCTCACCCAGAATCGACTATTTACTGCGACTAAGTTGTCCACACTTTCACTGAGTCTCATGTTCATTGCCATGCTCCTAATACAGGTAGTTACCACCTCATATGTGAACATTAGCAGGGCCTCCCAAGAGTGCTCACTACTGCTGGGCTCCTGTAGGTTCATCATTCCTAGAAATCATACTGAATAGTTGGAGCTTGAGTCAGCAGAAATTTTAAATAAGAGAAAGACATAATTAGATTTGAATTTCAGAAACAACTGTGGTCAAAAATGGCAGAAGGAAGAGACACTAATTACAGGTAGTTGTTGCAATAAAGTCCTGTGAAGTCAGAGGACTACCTTAACCCGGGAGGGAGAAGGGGGAAGATGCAAGTGAGTGACAGACTCAAGAGGCAGAATCCACAAAGCACTGAAACTTGCTTGAATGTGGTCAGCCAGAAAGAAGAAGGGGTAAATTTAGGGAAAATGTAAAGTGGTGAGATTATCTAATTCAGGTATTGCCATTTTGTTTGCTCTCCTATAGAGCGATCAGCTAAAATTGGAAGGTTCCGAAACTCTTCCCAAGAGGAACAGGACGAAGTTTTATTTTTGAGATCTGTAAATTTTTCTCCATAGCTCTAAGGGAGAATTAATGGGATTTTCTTTCAAAAGGTAGACTGAAATGAGATTTATTTGAATAGACCAAGAAGATATGGAATAGGGATTTGTACTCCCAAAGAAAAAGGTAGGTTGAAGGAATCAGAATTTTTTTTTAATGTTATATATTTCAAACCTGGGAAGATTTTGGAAGGCTAATGTATTAGGGGAATCTGTGTCACAATCACACTTTGCACCCAGGAAGTGAGAACATTATGTGGACTCTTGGAAGCAAGATGCTAAGTGTGCTGTGTGTCCTGAAGCCAAGATGATGAAGAGATTTGTGGCAACTTTCTGAGGTAGAAGTGCCTATGAGCCAGGAACTCAGCCAGAGCAGTGCGCTGCAGTACACGGTCAGCCACGCAGAACCATCAGAGCCCATCTGAACCACCTAAGACCTGACACCAAGCAGAGAGCGAGAGATCCTTCCCCATAATCTTTGCCCCAACATCATACTCTAAATGCTTGACATTCCACTTTCCATAATGCTCAAATACATGTATTTTGATGTAGGAAAATAATAGTGTGTAACTTCACATGTATTTTAGTATTACAGATATACACAAATACAAACACACTAAATATTAGCACAGAGATTTATGTATTTTTCATCTGTGTACAATTTTATAAGTACAAGGGATTAAACTGTTATGACAATTCCCAATTTGTGTTGCAAGATATCATGAACCTACAACTTCGTGAAAAGTATTATAAAATGTTCCAAGATTTTACTGCCCTGTTTGTTATGAAACTAATTATTCTTGTGAGTTGGAATAACATCCTGAATGATCAAACTCCTGATAAGATATAATCAGGAAAACAAGATGAAATGAACACTCTAAATCAGTATATTTTATGATCTCAAGGAACCATAGTAACAGCATGTTCCACATTGGATAACCAAGTCAATTTTTCCCTCCATTAGAAAGAAGTCTGGCTCACGTACTCTATAGACAAACTCCAAAGAAAAGATAGATACACTCAAACAACTCTATGACTACCTCAGAAAAGTCCTTAGAAATATGTGCCTCTTGTTCCTCTCAATCTCATTTTTCATCAAATCTGGACAATCACATACTAACTCCATGAAGTTCCTGGGTTGCTTTGCTGCAGGTTTCTGTTAAGTGCACAAAATACACATTGCTGTTTTCCTGAAAAAAATTACCTAGAAATCATAGTGATTACCAGTCTTCTCTACTTTTTGCCTTCTCATATTCTCCTCTTCCAAGGCCTGGCTTCCTCGGGTTCCATGCTACAAAGCCTTCCTCTGATATCTACAATGTTCACTTCAATTATCCAAGATACCATTTGTTCATAAAGAAATCTGGCAGATGATTTATGAGGCTTAGTGGATCCGTCTTACACAGAGAATGCAAGTAGCAAACACTCAATAGGGTCAGGCATTCAGCCTAGTTGTTCCATATTGGAGTGCCTAGGGCCAAGTCCTAGCTCCAACTCCTGCCTTCAGCCTTCTGCCAGTTCAGGCTCTGGGAGGCGGCAGTGATGGCTCAAACAATGGGGTTGCTGGTGCTCACACAGAAGGCCTTGACAGTGTTCCAGCCAGCTCTCTTCCCAGTGCAGTCACAGATATTGTGGTATCTGGGAAGTGAACCAGCTGATGGGAGCTCTCTCTTGCGCTCTCTGCAGTCACAGATATTGTGGTATCTGGGGAGTGAACCAGCCGATGGGAGCTCTCTCTTGCACTCTCTCGCTCTCTCTCTCTCTCCCTCCTTCCCTGTCTCTCTCCATATCACACTCTCTCTTTCAAATAAATAAAAACATTCTTAAAAAGTGAATGCTTATTAATGATAATAAGTGATTTTGTAAGTAACTGAAGTTTGCAGAACTGATGGAGGTGTATTTTCATTTAATTCTAAAAGGATGATAACGATAGTTTATTCAAGAACTAAAGATTCATGACACATATTATAAGACTCACACACATTTGGATACCTGGAACTCTAGCTCAGGTGTCAACAACTTTGGTTTAGCTTTGCCTTAAGGGTTGGGACTCAGCCATCCCCATTTTCACTAGCACTTAATAGCTGTGATTTTTATGAAAAAATACTCTTGGTAGTTGTCCTATTGTCCCCTCCTGATATTTCTACCTTGTCACAAGAATAACATATCTTTTTTTTTTTTTTTTTGACAGGCAGAGTGAACAGTGAGAGAGACAGAGAGAAAGGTCTTCCTTTTTCCATTGGTTCACCCCCCAATGGCTGCTGTGGCTAGCGCACGGTTCTGATCCGAAGCCAGGAACCAGGTGCTTCTCCTGGTTTCCCATGCGGGTGCAGGGCCCAAGCACTTGGGCCATCTTGCACTGCACTCCTGGGCTACAGCAGAGAGCTGGACTGGAAGAGGGGCAACTGGGACAGAATCTGGCGCCCTGACCAGGACTAAAACCTGGGGTGCCGGCGCCGCAGGTGGAGGATTAGCCTATTGAGCCGTGGCGCCAGCCCAGAATAACAGATCTTAAAACAAATTTTTTTTATCCTACATTGCAAATTCACTTATATCCTAAATACCAATCTATAGACCTTTATGTGGCCTAAGGAGATTAGTCTATTATCCTCGTCCACCCTCTCAATTGTATGAGGTGAAGAACTCAGCTCACATACAACCCATCGATTTACACCCTGGCAAAGATTTCTGGGGTGTTTTCTATCACATCGACTCTGCTGTGCAAGTGGAGGCTGGACAGCGAGGCTAAGGATTGATGGAGGTGGTGCTGCCAGGCTGTGGAGCACGCGGCCAAGGCAAGAGGGAGGCTGACTTGGGGACAAAGCTCAAAGGCCCATGAGCAACGGCGGCTCTTGGTAAGCAGGCGAGGAAGCAGGAAAGACTCTGAAATGCCAAACCTTATCAAGTTGTTAGAGAGCAGAGCCAGGGTTCTCTTGAAAGAGTGGACTAGGGGAATTGGCAAGTTAAATAGTTCGATGATTATATTTTCAACTTCATTCATTATGACTGACTTGTTCCACACAAACGTTCCTAAAAGATGAGGCCGGGGATGAGGCATTTTTTGGGATCACAGTCACTATTTGGTTTCATTCTCTTTTCTGGCTGTGAGTACTGAGACTCAGTAAGAGAGTAAGGAAAATCAGGGTATTTGCAGAGAAATGAAACAACTCCCAAGAGGCTCTCAACATGATGCGTCATATACTTCCCATCCCTTCCTGCAGGCGGACATGGACAGAACACAGTCCTGGAATAGGCTGGGTTCGGAAGGAGGTGCTGTTGGTCTGATGCCATTGGCCTGTGTCCTGCATGTGCTCCTTAAGGTCTCAGCTGACATCCTCTTGCCCCAGTATCTAGCAGTATGTTTACTCCCTCCACAATAATGCCATGTACAATTTTCTCATAATCGATTCACTATAAATGTGAACTTATTATCAATATGAACTTATTTTGTATCTCCAAGGAATTTTATTTCTTTAGCAGGTATATTTTGGGTTTAAACCACAAAGTGTGTCAAACATAGCACAAAACCATCCAGCAATGAGTGAGTGCTTAGCCATTGAGAAAAGAAAGATGAAAATTATACTTCGGTAACTAGCCTTGAGACCCTCCCAATCTGGTACAACAAAGGTGAGTCACAGAAGTGGTTTTATAACTAAAGAAGTTACTTGACATAGTCAAATATTACTAACCTTCATTTGGTCTGCTGGTGACAATTTGAGTGGGTGGTGCTCTGTTTTATCTACCCGAAGTCTACGACTGTGACATGTTCAGTTACTGTAAGGTTTCGGCAACATTTTTCCCCATGGCACATCTCTCCAACCCAGGGAAGCCTACAAATGCAGGTTGAATTACTTTTTCACAAGATGACAAGACTCCCTAAACTTGCGTTCCCTTTAAGTTTTATCCTAAGCTTGTGGAAGATACTAAGACCAAATCATTCTTCATATTTATCAACAGAATTTTATTTTTGCTTATCTTCATTCCACAATTCAAGGATAAATTGTGTATTTTCTTATCCTGGATTTGACAGAGTCCAGCTTTGTTACTGTGTAGAAATAGTGTGTGAATTCCCTATTTATACCAATGTTTATGTCTTGGCAATGGAAGGAGATAGTAGCTGGAGACATTCAGACTTATTTATGTCAGATAGAACGTATTGATTCTTCCATATGTTTAACTATGATAATAATTCCAAACCATCTACAAATTAGAAGTTACTCTTTTAAAAATGTACCAAACATGGTTTTCTAAACATTATTTTAGCTCTTTAGCTAGATACTGGTGCAGATTTTATTCTCCAATTATAGATTATGTCAATAATATACCATTGGCAAGCTAATTCATTCCTAATAAGAAACTTTATGATTCAGTATGTGTGTGTGTGGGGTGTGTGTGTGTGTGTGTGTGTGTGTATGACACATGATTACTTTGAAAGGTTCAGGGAAAATGGAATTAAAAGCTGCTTATTTGACAAACACAATTTTTCAATCCATGCATAAGTTTTCCATAATACACATTTTCTGTGAACTTGCTGAGCACTCCTCATCTATGAATGTGAAAACATATGATATGGCCCTTCAATTATTCTAATTGCTTGGTCTGACTATCTCATCCACTATTTGTTTTACATCCTATAGATCAATTTCACAAATAGAGTCTTGTTTAAGTGACAATGTACTCTTGGTTTTTACTTACATCCATATACTTTTTCAGGGTCAACACGAACTAATAAGTGCGCACAAAGAATACAGCAAAATCTTGAACAAGTCCCCACCTACCTAATGCCTCTGTTTTGGGCATGTTCCATCGCATGATTCTCCTGCCAGTTTCTCCAAGCATGGGCCCCCACACATTATTCTGTATTTATCCTAGCAGCCTGTCCCTCTGTAAACTAATGAAAGTGCTGTCACAAATAGCTAGTGCCACCTATTAGTGGAAGCACAGAACTGCAAATCATGGTAATTCCTTTCAGTTATACCTTAGAATGCTGCAGGGGGTAACAGCCACCCTGACATTCAAGCTTGTTCTAATTAGCATTTATGATTGCTAGCCCCTTAAAAATAAGTTCTAATTTCATGCATTACACTTGGCTCAATAGCACCATGCGTTTTGGAGACTTTATCCCCACCTTGGCAGCAATGGATGACTGTATCATAAATTTATCCTCACAGAGGTTTGGCAAGAGCAGGGTCTTATTCCATTAATGCATAACTCACTGTCATATACTTCTGTGACTTTGTAAATGAAAGTTTTCAGGTATTGATCAATTCAAATTTGGAAGATTTTAGAAAAATTGAAGTGTGAATTTGCTTTGGGATGCTCCTGACTTGAATTTTGAATTTTGGAGCTTTGATACATAGAGGTGTCATGGAAGTTTAAATGAGAAAATTGGAGATGAGAGGTTAAACCACACAATTCCCTGTGGATACCTTAAAGTTCACAATAACCTTAAAATACACATTTCTTACAGCACATGTCTGAAAATATGATGTAAAATGTAATTCACAATGTAGCACAACTTCCTCTACAGCCAAAGTTTAACATACATTTTTGTTAATAGGAACATATAAATCATTAATTCAAGGTAAAGGGAAACTGGATATCACAGGTCTCTACATCTATTTATTTGGCTAAGAATCTAAGTCTTTTCTATCACTGAGGGTAGTAGGGTCTTGGAACTCACATGAAGGAAGAAAAACAACATAAAAAGTTGGAATTGGAAAAAATGATCTATTCAGCATTCAGATTTACTTAACTCTAATAATGACTGAATATTATTATTAAAAGTTGGTGAGTTATTGGCTTGCATGGAATGTTTTTACAGTCTTGGAATTTCTCCTACTTGCTAAAGCCTACACTGTACAAATGATTATTTCAAAAGCCAATCTGGTTGGCTGCTTTAAGTACAGAAGCCACAAATTGGAGACCATCATTCACCCTCATTTGATCTGACCAGTGTTGTATCACAAGATGTATGACTGAATGTTTTATTTTATGTTTGTTTTCAGAATCAAAATATGATTATAAAGTTAATGGAATTGGAGAGGAGAAGGCTAGGAATCAGCAAGTTACGAATCTGGTGCCAGATAGGTGGTGACTATTTGAGGCCAGGCTTTGCACATAATACAGAACTTTGCTGCACTATGTAAACATGTGTGTGTGCATGTGTCCTCTTCCCACTGCCTTTCCTGGAAAGCTTCCATTTTGCCTATGAGGAAACTTCTAGTACAAGGCAACTTTCATGCTATACTATGTGAATACTTGAGACATCCTTCCCATGAGACTCACAGAATCATACCACTGCCTGCTTAAGTATAAAATTTAAAATATGAGTGTCATTATAAACCAATAACAAGTTAATTTGCAAAGAATTTTATTGTAGTTCACTGCATAATGATTGCCAATATTACTTTTCTTATCCATAAAATATCAACATGAGTTTGTGTCATTCATATATATATATATATTCAGATGTATTTATATGTATATATACACTTATATATGTGTGTGTGCATATACATATATATGTAAATGCTGCTTTGATAAAAAGTAAGCTACTGAAGTCCACAGGTTTAATTAGTAAATCTCTATCCATGTTAATTAGTTTTTGAAGGGATAATTTACTTAATAAAAGGAAAAGAAACAACTTTTGCAAAGTTTACTTCAGAATCCTTAATTATAGGAAATTATCTGGTGTTAGACATACATGTATAATGAGCCGACTTAACTGATATTCTTACTCTTAGAATAATTAGACAACATGACATTAGTGGGGGGGAACAACCTTCAGGGAATCTGAAAAGAAAGTCTTGATGATGTATACTAGTTCAGTGCTGTTTACTAAGTCCTCCCTAAGCAGGGAAGGTTAAGATCATTGATTTAACCTCTGGATTCATAGGCTCACCATCATATTGAGACTTGTGTGTATGTTTGCTTTCCACTAAAACCAAAAAACACAGTGTCCTGGAAAAGTCCATTATGTTGAATGATGGAACATTTGTCATTTGTTTAAAATCCAAAGCCTGTGTTTTTCTTGTGATTCACATAGGTTTCTCTGAAGACTCCATTGTACCACATATCCCAAATGGAAGATTATATGACTGTCTGGGATATCATGAGAAAAATCAGACCTGACTAGTTCTGTAGGGGAAGTAAACAGTTATGCGCTAATTGTCAAAAGAAACATTTGAGCATGCAGAGGTATTGCTGTGGCTAAGGAAGGCAGATGCGTCTGAGTGAATGTTTAGAATAGTCTCTATGTGACTGCTGAGATTTACAGAGTTCTCACATTTTCTTCCCCCACGAGGACTCTAAATCAGATTGGTTCAGAGGAAAAGCTAGCATACCCCATTTGTCTAATATTATCACTTCTCCAGATGGTGCTGCACACATCTATTCAATTCCCTGTTCCTAGAAAGTCAAGAGGTACCTTATTAGATATGTGTGTGCCTCCACTACAAAGGCTGTCTTCTTGTTTCGACTTCTTTTTCTTTCTCATTTAACCTATCAAATCGCTTTCATCTCCTACCAGGCAAGATGACAAGCAGAGAGTAAGCACAGTGATTTCCTGAAACTTCATCTTGGCAACCTGAGTGAGGAGGGAGTTAAGTGACCATGGGAAATGAAGGTTGGCAGGGACTTAACTCTTCATGAATCGAGCTGGAATATTTTTAAGGGCAATGCAGTGGATGTTTTAACTGTGTTTGACATCTAATTAAGGAGGAAAAATAAGTAGCTAAAAAAAAATCCCTATTAGACTTTAGAAACAAAGTACTGACAATTGGCCACCAGGCACTTGCTTTGGTAAAACAAGTGTGCATGTAGAGACCAAAAGGTAATGACAGATCAATGAAAGGACAGAAGAAAAATTATTTGGACAATTCCTTTTATTCTTCTTGCTGTTGTCCATTTCTCAGTTTATTCGACCCAATTGCCAAGCTCTAGGTTTATGAATAGAACTGTTATGTAGCTGTCGAGTGGTTTTTTTAATTTAAAGCAGAATAACTCTAAGGGATGCCATTGCTTTCAAAAATGTGTATAATGACAGTGTCAACACACAGGCACCTTGTCCATATATACAGCTTGCCTCGTAAGTTTAACATATGTGTATGCAATAGAGGGATATTTTAATTGCATGCTATATTTACATGATTTTTAACATACAGAAATGACAAGTGTAGCCTTTAAAATGAGCAGGAATATATTTCCGTAGCACTAGAAGTCTTGCAAGATAAAGAAGCGTCACTTTCAATTTCTATTTCATTTTACAACTTATTTAGCACTCAAATATATCCAAATGTAGATGTCCGAGATGGACTTCACTTTGTCTAACTTGTTCATCCACAACTATGCCATGTAGGCATTCACGTCTTTGAGAACTGAAGTTGTGCGAAGCTTACCCACCAGGACCCAAACTTGGATAAAGTGGTGGACCATCAGCCTCAGAACTATCTGCTGGCACTTTCTTAAGGAGTGAGAATAGAAAACAAAAACTGACAGAAACCCAGAGGCTACAACATTACACACAATGGTGTAAGTTAGTTATTAAATAGAACTATGATAAAGTTCTAATTAAATACTTAACAGAGGAGTGTGATTTTTCAAAACTTATAAGGATAATTGCAATAGCTTACTGTTTAAAATCTTATACTTTGATACCTAAGAAGACATGATATCAAAAATACATATTTTTCCAAGTGAATGTATTTTATCTGCATATTAAATCCAAAGAAACCCACTTAAAAGGTGTTTAATTTTCTAACTCAAAGTGTGAAAATTACATCCCTCTTTCCTCTGTGAGATCCTCATTCACACCAGGACACTCAGAAAGAGCTGCTCCCCCACGTGTGAGAATTCAGGAGTGTTTTCTGGCGTGAGACAGACATCTCGACAGAAGCAGTGAGTAGTTTTCTCTTACTCCACAGCCTCAAAATGGAGCATAATTGAAGCTTTTACTGCCCCCTTCCATTCTAGAAATCTGAGAAACTTAAGAAATCAGCACCTCAGGGAGTAAAACTACTTGAGCTAAAACAGTTTAATCTTCGGCTCCATTTTACATAATGCCTCAGTTCTACAAATGTTTTCTGCCACCAAAAGTTATGCACATCATTTTAGAATCAGCATAACTTTACACGTCTATCTATAAAATCTACCTACACAAGCATCAAACTCGAATTTGCTCAAAATTCCTCACTTAAAGAGCAAGCAGATACAGGAAACTGTAGCCAGATAAAATACCACGTGCTCCAGCAGGTTTGTTTCTTTCTCTTTTAAATGTATACTTTTTTCAGAGTTCACCCAAGTGGCTGTGCAGCCGGTGTAAGACCTCTGCAGTTCTCACTGAAGTACATATGGAATTAAATAACATTATGTTTCAAAGGCTAGCTGACACCAATCACCAGCATACACAGTCTTTCGTACAATCATAACACACTGTGGAAAAACTAGTCTGTTCTCTCCAGTTTATATTCTCTTGGCAAACCAGGATCCACGCTTATGTTAAGCATCTGATTGTCAGATTTGAACAAACTGAATATTCATGATGCTGATTAACCATTTAGTGTCTAAAATGGAGAAAATACAATTCATCATAGCAATTATTCTAGGTGAGGCGTGCACGTCTACAAAGAGACCAGCTTTGCTTTACTATTTTCTAAAAAAAAAAAAAAATAACTACAGCAAAGTCAGAAAAATCAACAGAACAGAAGACAGGCTCATGAGATACACGGATCAGTATGTCCCGGGCGTGTAGCTCTTCTCCGCTCTGCAAATGTGATTAAATGTTCTTTGTTTGCCTTTAAATTGTCATATATCTAAGAGGAGACTTGCTTGTTACAAAAGTGCTGAAACCATCTCAGAAAGATATGCATAATCACACAGGTCTCCCAGGTTAAACTGAAGGTTTAATGGCTGGGCTGCGGGGAGTTCAAGGAATGAGGTGTGTGTGTGTGTGTGTGTGCGCGCGCGTTGGGGAGGGGGGCAGCATCACAAAGCCAGGCAATTCAATGGAAAAGCGAGGATTTACCTTTGTAGGACAATTTCAGCCTCGGCACGTTGTTCTTGCCATTTTGATAGTTTGCTCTCGCCGTGAGTAACGCTCCCCAGAGCAGACAGACCAGCCCGGTGCACCAGCCCATGCTGCAGCCGCCGCGGGTCCTGTGCTGCCTTCCGTCCTCCTTCCTGTATTGTGCGGCCAGAGAAGTTCCAACAATCTGGAAACTGGAGGTAACAGGTGATTGAGGTGAGTTTCATTCATAAAGGCGGACCATCAGGACCTCATGGCAACACTCACGCCTCCTCTTCTGCAGCCGTCAGTGGAGCTCAGAAACTTCAAACCCTCAAAAAAAAAAAAAGCCAGGCACCGGATAATGAGGCACAACTGTTGTGTGCAGAGAGAGAGAGAGAGAGAGAGAGAGAGAGAGGGAGAGATTCCCGGGGCTGCGGCAGGCAGTGGTGCTCAGGGAGCCGTCCTTTTATCTCCGCTCCTCTGATAGCCAGTGGCGCACTCTAATCCTGCTCCCTGCTTCAGCCGGCTCCGGGGAAGCGGAATGAAAGGGAAGCAGAGAGAGAGAGAGAGAGAGAGAGAGGGAGAGAGCGAGCGAGGAAGGGGGAGAGGGAGGACTGCGAGCAGCAGCGCGGACTTCGCCGTGCACACGCAGAGGGCGATGACACAGAGCCCACAGGCAGGTTTTCCCCGCACTGCCGGAGCGGCTGACAATGGGGGAACGGCGAGTCAGCCCACTCCCCTTCCTCCTGTCACACAACACATGCAAAAAACATCTCCTCGAGATGAGAGCCGGGAGCTGAGCCCTCCGGCGTGCCTGCGAAAGGCATGGAGCTATAAATTCACTTCCCAAGGCAAGCGTGGTTTTATAGCCATTTTGGGGTGCAATTGTGATTTTTTTTTTAAAAAAATCGGAATTTGGCTACCTACATAATTTACAATGCATGCTCGTTATTACAATCCTGGGGAACTTGCACGGTGTGTGTGTGTGTCTGTGTGTGTGTGTGTCAATATAACTTCACCACGGAGGGCTTTAAAGCCTTGTAAGAGTTCTTACCCTCTTCTCAACAAACTAAGTGGGCTCCCCCCACCCCCACCCCCACTCTCCTGCCCCACTGCAATTTCAGCAGGAGAAATTCCTAGTAAAGCCCATTTCAACAATCAGTTCAAGACACATATAGGTCCGCTGAGAATTATAAATTACAACAGGGGATTCTCAAAAGGATACTCAAAATTGAACAACATCTATGGTTTTCGGGCTTCTGGAATGCTCTGGCTAACATTTTTAATGCATCACATCTCATTAATTAAAACCACTTCCCTAGCTTTGGCTCCAGGGGCAGGGAAAGATGACAAAGTTCACAAAAGTCCCTGCTGAGTGTCAGGGACCGAGATAAAAAGGTCTCTGCGTCTCCGTGAGCTGGTAGAGGTTTTCCCCTGACTCTGCTAAGGGACACAGGCACTGTCTCACACAGACACCCACAGGTCTTTGGGAATTAGGCGTGTTGTGGGTGCCAGCTGCATTTTCTGTCCTTTTCCTTCTGCCCTAAGCCGTACAAAAGTTAACAGAACATTCCTTTCCTTCCTTACTCTCCAACCCTCCTGCCCTACCCTTCCCACCACGCCCCACCACGCCCCCAGCCCCCACCCCAACCTCCGCAACCCCCAAGGAGAGTCTGACAATTAAAAAAATTATTTGAAAAACCATCCAAGCGCTGTCATCACAGTGTTTCTTACTTAAAATCCCCAGGCCAATAAAGAGCGGTGTCTCCAGCCCCCGCCCCCTTGTGTGTCAGTGGGAAGGGGGGGTATGGGAGGGTGGAGGAGGTTCCAGAGGATTTAAAGGGGACCCTGGGGAACGGGGAGGGAGATTGATTCGTCAACAAGGGGGTCTTATTGTATTTGTCAGTTTCCGCAAGCCTATTGATTAGTCAGCATTGTTAAGAAAATAAAATCCAAAAATCATGTTGATTTTTGTGATTCGCACACTTGTTATCCTGAGCACTTTTCATGCCCTGGGCAGTGGATTAGGGCTCCTGATGACAAGAGGCCTGTCTGTCTGCCAGGGCTTGCTCTCTATAGAAACGCACTCCACAGAGCAATTCCTGTCACTCTGGGATTATTCAGGGGACCGGGCCAGTGAATTATCCTATTGAAGTATCACATCTGATTAGTCTGACTGCTCTGAATTGTGTCACCGTGTTCACTTGAAGCATATTTTAAATATCTTACGCTGTATTTCGTAGGCTAGTTACCTAAAAATAGGTGAGTTTATTTTTGTCAAAACTAAGTGGGATAAATTTATTTAGGAGTATATCCATTTCACCTGTATAATCCTGAACCATTTGAGACGTCCCAGGAAAAGTAAAAGGCCGCCAGTGAATTCTAGACAAGAGAGGCTCAGAACTGACTCCCTGGGGTGGGGGAACATTCAATCCAGATTTTGAACCACAAAATCAGGCCAGAATTATTTCATTTCATAAAACAAATAATTTAAATTACTGTTGATGCCTGGAATTTGGTGGTGCAGATTCCCCCACATTTACATACACACATTATTTTTAAAACTCTGATCCATGTATTTACATTTGACATTTTTCCTACCCTCCAAAATTTTAGTGATTTTTGTGTGTGTGTGTTTCTATCAAAGGTTTGAAAATTCTGTAGATTCACATTGATATTTGCTTTTCTGCAGACTTTCTTAAGATAAAAAATTAAAAGTAGGAAACTCGTAAGATCAACATAACTTGTAGGCTGATTAAATTCTTAAATAATAACAAAGTTCAGTCATGCATAGATATTTGAACTGTGACTTAGAGAGAGAGATAAGTGAAGCTGCAGGCCAGAAAACCACGAGTATTTGGACTCTTCTGGTCTCTGGTTGGACTTCAGTTAAGGTTCAGATTGGTTTCTCTTTTTCAACTCTCATGAACACTGGGGCGGTGATCCAATGTAAGTCTTTTTTGTCATCTGAAGCAGAAGCCAGGTAAGGGTGGACCGTATGGATGTTTATCAGAACCTCATCCACTCTGCCTGCAGGTGTGAAAGGTGGATTTTATCTACTCCAAGAATTACGGCTTACTCAGAACCAGCGGCCCGAGGCCTGGAACGATCCCGGCTCCAGCCTTTGCCACCATAGCAGCGACTGCAGTGTGTCATCTACTACTTCTTGGAAGGCAGAGCCATGCCTTGCCTTGTCACGCCGTGTCTTAGTTGAGGAACAAGTGAAATCCCCTGTTTCTGCTCTAAAACAGCCTCCTTCCCATGCTTTTCTCCTCCACACTCCGCATCAGGCCCTATAATTAACTCTCCCTGCCACTGAGCTCCCACTGTCTTCTAACATTTCAGGTTTCCAACTGTGATTGACTCCTGCCACAGAGTCAAGCTGGAGCAGGTGCTGGAACGGATCATGCCGCTGTACACATTTCTGCCAGATACATCTGCGACTTAGCTCACCCGCTGCCCGTGGAGACGATGGGTATGGTTGTCAGGGGTGCTAACTTTTCAGGTGGTGTACTTGGTTTTCCAGAGAAGCCACACTTCCAGCCTCACACAAGTTAGTTAGCTCTTGCTTTGCAAGGAAGACCTATACAGCCATGTCGAAGAGACATGTTAATCTTTCTCCATGGAAGATATTTTGATCGTATCGCCATGTGTTGGATGAAACCACTGTGTTTATTTTTTTAAATGAAATCGATGTGCACATGTTTAAACGCTTACTCTCTCTGTTGTGTTATTATGAAACAAACTGGGATAGCAGAAGTGTTTAAGAACAGAAATTGTTTTTCCAGTTTGTAAGATGGTGCTACATACTCTCCCAAATTATATATATATATATAATATATATAAAAATATATATATATAAAATATGTCAAATATATATATTATATATATATAAAAATATATATATATAATTTGTCTGTATTAGGTAAAAACACTTAACTCTCCTCCTATTTGTATATGAAAGAATATAAAGCAAAATTAGTGGATAAAATATTCCTGATATTCGGGGGTGCTTTGTCGAGGTGAACTTCCCGCCCTCACCCTCCACCCCAGTTCATCATAAGCAGAGGAACTGCCCCCAAGTTGTGCACATCTGCCAAAGTCGAGGAGCGCCTTAAAGGAAATGACTGAGTCATGAATTTCAAAATGAGCTGGTTAATCAGCTCTCCTAAGTAATGACACCAAGAAGGAAACCAATGCTAAAAAATAAACAAATTTCAGTACTCTTCCCAAGGTGTTTTTCGATTGAGTCACATAAAACAACATGTATTAATTTCTGCCCACCATCTGTTGCATCCTGTTATGCTCTTCCTTCAAGGGCTGGAGAAAGGGCACGATCCACAGAATTATGGCCAACACTCGCTCCTGCTCTGAGTCTCATGCTGGGGGTTCATCTTTAATGAGAGCTTTTCTGTACCAGGGAATTTGAACCTTCTTCTTTTTTTCCCCCAAATTGTGTGGAAAATTGTGTGGCTGAAAAAATTCTTTACAAGTTCAGAAGACATCGTATTAATTGGAAACACTAAATAGCTGATGTAGTGTTTGTTCTATTCCCAAACGACAGCTATTTAAAACTACTACCATCATCCATGGAAACTGCGGGTGGCAGGTTGAAAGCCAAGTTTCAGAAATTAAGTTAAACTTGTCACAGTCCGATTCCTATGACTGCGTTTACTGTGAGCAACCTGGGAAAGCCTGAGTTGAGAAAGAACTGGTCACATGCAAGGGGAATCCGGGGTCCAGAACCGGTAGCTGCTGGCTCCCCATCCATGAACAGAGATTTCAGCCAAAATCTGGTCCCTCCTCTGGGCTGAATTTGTAACTGTTTGTTTGTTTGTTTTCTTTGTTTTTTAATACTTTTTTTCCAAGTTGTTGAAAGCAGTAATTTTTTTAAGATTTATTCATTTTATTTGAAAGGCAGAGTTACAGAGAGGTAGTGGAAGAGAGAGAGAGAGAGAGAGGTCTTCCATCCATTGGTTCATTCCCCAGATGGCCACAACAGCTGGAGCTGAGCCAATCCGAAGCCAGGAGCTTCTTCTGGGACTCCAGCTGGGTGCAAGGGACCAAGGACTTGGGCCATCTTCTACTGTTTTCCCATGGTACAACAGAGAGCCAGATCAGAAGTGGAGCAGCCCGGACTCGAACTGGCGCCTGTATGGGATGCCGGCACTGCAGGCGGTGGCTTTACCCAGTATATCACAGCAACGGCCCAACAGTTTGAAAAAAGTATTTTCTCCTGCGACATCAATGCTCATGATACTTGTGGGACTCAAAATGAAAGACTCCGTGTTTTTCAGATGAATTGAAGAGATAAATATTAAATCAATGAAGACAATCAAATAGGCACATTATTTGTGGCTGCAGAGTTTAAGAAAACCCTAGACAAACAAGGTTTCCAGAAACTTAGAGAAAGTCTTTCATTGGCGAGCTTTCCTTGACAGTTTGATGAATGGAGTAAGAAGGTGGATTTTGTTAGGTAAGTTTGAGAGGGGAATGGAAGAGAGAGACGAGAGAAGGGATGCACGGAACATTCTGAGTCAGGGTTAGTTTCCAAGTTGCCAAAGTGGCTAACATCCAGTTACGGGAACATGATTTATCACTTCTATGATCTAGTTTTTTCTTTTGTCTTCTTAAATCTATCATATTTTTCACCATTTGACAAATGTTTTCAAGGTAGCATTTTCTCTGTTTCATTTCTGTTAAAGGAGTTTATCATCACTACAGCTCCTCTATTAGATTACCTGATGAGTGAATGCCATGTTCTTGAATCTTAATGTATTAAAAAAAAAAAAAAACACCAAAAAGTACCTGTTCCATGTGTATGGGTGTGTGCTTTCATTTAAGTCAGTATCTCCACCTCAACTCAAATTGAACAAGAAAGTTTTCAAGTGAGACAAAAATCCCATTGTTAGTTCTCATCAGCACAGGCCAGGCAGTGAGGAGGAAAAAGCGAGGCACTGGTGGAATACAAATGGAGTGAGCAGGTTGGTTTATGAGTGTTGCACGTTATGAGGTTATTAGTTATTTGCTTTCAGTAAAGGTGTGGCACACACCTTCTGGCTGGACGAATAAATAAGACGTGCTAAGTAAACAAAGTGAAGAGAGCAGGCGACGTTGTTGAAAGGGTCCCTTCAGGTCTGACTCAGCCAGAGCCGACGCACGGCTCCCTTTGTGACCCGCGACAAAGACTGGGGCACCTCACTTGCAGCTAGCACAGCCCCACGTTGCAGGAAGAGACCTGCGGTCTTTATTTTAAACGCTTTTGAACAGTTTGGAGCTGATTCCGACAGGCAATAGGGATGCTGAAACCCACAATTAAAGCTCCTCCAAAGGGTTTATGACAATGGCAAAACCAACCGTTGGCGGACGGGGACTGAAAAACTACAGTGCATTCTGTTTCGCTAGGGCACAGATTTCTCCAAATTGCCAGAGTTAGGCAGAAAAAAGTGTAAAACAGCCTTTGCCCCACTTCATGCAACCCCCTTTTTTTGTTTTCTGATCTGAGCATAGAATGATATTCCAGGTTTCATTTCACTGTCTTGGCTACCAAAGCAGCTGCCACCTTATGGGGGAGCTTAGGAAATGTTTTGCTTATTAGTTAACATTTGTTATTATGAACAATGATTTGTGTGGAAAATTCTATTTCCCGTTTCTCCTTAGAGTATAGCCATAGGATTCATCTCTTTGAAAAATCAATCAACATAAATTCATTTTCTTTTTTGCTATATCAAGGGAAAGCGAAATCGATCCAATATGTTTAGCTTTGCATCTCCTTAGATTACAGATCCAAGTTGAAAGGGTTTGACCTGAGGACTTAAATGACAATGTGATTATCCTTGTTTTTTTTTTAAGTTGACACATGACTCTAGTGAATTAAAACACTATAAAGACCTCTAAATATCTGAGTTTTGTAAACTGTTTCTGGAGCCAAAGACCCAGTTTTTAACTCTGTTGACTCAACTAAAGCTTTATCAAAGAATACACACAAGGAAAAAACTAGGGTTTTTTGTATGTATGATTTTAAATGAGTATATCTGTCACAATATAATTTGGTAGAAATGAAAGCTGATTTTATGAAAGTACTATTTATTTATTTATTGATTGATTGATTTAAGACAGAGCAGCAGAGAGACAGGGAAAGAGAGAGAGAGACCTTGTGTTCACTGGTTTACTCCTGGAATGACCACAGAACCCAGGGCTGGATGAGGCTGAAGCCAGGAACCTAACTCCACCTGGGTCTCCCAGTGGGTGGCAGGAGCCCAGGGATTTTGGCCATCACCTGTGCCTTTCCAGGGGCATTAGCAGGAAGCTGGATCAGAATCAGAGCAGTCAGGACTCGAACCAGGGCACTGATACGGGATGCTCATGTCATGTGGTGCCTTAAACTGCTGTGTCACAATGTTAGCCTCAACGTTTGATGTTTTTGATAAAATTGTGCAACATGGTGACTGTAGTTATTAATCTATTCCTGAGAAATGCTGAGATAGCAGATGTAACGAGCTGTTACTACAAAACAAACACTGTGAGGTAAGGCAGCTGTTAACTCTAACCTGGATATAAGCATCAGTATGGTATATTATACAACAGTAAATACATCATTTATGTCAATTAAAGTATCAGATATTTTGGTGGTCTAATTTTGAAGGTTTATTTCTTGATTTGTTTATTTTGAAAGTCAGAGCTACAGGGGGAGGGTAGATCTTCCATCTGTTGGCTCACTCCCCAAATGGCCACAATGGTCATGGCTGGGTCAGGCCAAAACCAGGAGCCAGGAGCTTCTTCCAGTTCTACCACAGGCATAGCACTTGGATCATCTTCTGCTGCTTTTACCAGGCCATTAGCAGTGAGCTGGATGGGAAGTGCAGTAGCCGGGACTCAAAATTGCATCCATAAGGGATGACAGAATCCCAGACGGCATCTTAACCTGCCACACCACAACACTGGCTCCTGGTTGTCATTTTGAAAATAATCACTGTAGATTTAATAATGCTAAGGAACCTGCTTTAGTTCTACTAAGTCAAAAGGCCAAACACACAGGACCGAGGCTGAAGGATCAAGGTACATTGGTAGTCCACTTCTTAGGTTGTCAATGTAAGTTTGTAATCTGTGCCACAGTGTACATCCATGTGCTTCTAACTCAGTTTCCAGAGGCACAATTTAATTTTATTTCTATGGAGAATATTTTATCTAAAAATGTTTTATTTAGGGGCCAGCACTGTTGTGCAGCAAGTTACGCTGCTGTCTGTGACCCGGGCATCCTGTATACAAGCACCCCTTCAAGTCCTGGCCACTCCACTTCTGACCCAGCTCCCTCCAGGTGCCCTGGGAAGGTCCAAGTACTTGGGCGCCTGTCACCCCTGTGGGAGACTGGGATGGAGACTCTAGATCCTGGCTTTGGCCTGATCCAGGCCTGGTTTTTGTGGTCACCTGGGGAGTAAACCAGTGGTTAGGTGTCTCTCCATCTCTCCCTCATTTCTGCGTCATTCTGCATTTCAAATGAATAAATAAATCTTTAAAAATTATTTAATTAGTTATTTGAGAATCAGGGAGACAGAAGGGGAGTCTGGCAGACAGAGAAATCCCATCCACTGATTCCCTGCCCAAACGCCCCCGATGGAAAGGCCAAGGGCTGAGAACTCAATCCAGGCCTGTACGTGGGTAGCAGGAACCAGGCTACCTGAGCTGTCACCTGCGGCCTTCCAGAGTGCCCACTAGCAGGACGCTAGAACATGGCTCAGAGCCAGAACTCAAACCCAAGCACTGTGACATGGGATGCCGGTGTCCCAAGCAGTACCTTCCCTGCCAGGCCAAACACCCGCCCCCAAAGACACAATTATAGGTACACTCTTTGCACTAAAATTCAAACGCTTTGAGAACATTTCACCATCACATTTCCTACATTCTTTTATATCTGCCTATTCATTCTTCTAAATCTTGAGATTTTCCCCAATGCCAGTCATTTTCACTTGCAAAACAAATTATAATTTTTGTGGATGGTGATATATATTCCTATAAAAAGTGACCTAATACCAGTTTATCTGTTCTGTTTTTTAAACTGAAAGTAATAGTAAGCATCTATAAATCTTTCTGTATTTATTTTGGCCTGGTGTGTGCTTTATTTTTTATGCATCTCTACAGCTATATCCTTTGCATCAGTTCCTCTGTTTGTTTTCATTCCTTCTAGTGCTATCTTCTGGATTAGTGTGGAAAATTCTAGCTGATGACAGATTGTCTACATATTTTGTTGGATTACTCATGATTATAGGTTATTGTATCCCCTTAAAGCTAATCGGCCTATATCAGGACTTTGCATTAGGGACACAGGATATAGGATTGCTTTATACAAAAGAGAAAAGCCTTGTTTAATTTTTCACAGTGGTTTGCAAGTATTCTGGGAGCTTCCTCTCCTATGTTTCTATGGTGCTGAGAGCATGTATCTGTTATAGATTTATATCATAATTAATTTCCTCAGAAGACTCTAATCTCAGAGAGAACAGAAATTATTTTTGTCATTATTGTCAGTGCTCAGGATAGCATTTGGCACGGAGTGAAACTTCACTTATTAACTAACGGATTAATTAATTAATTAAAGAGCCAGGGGAAATGTGTGCTAGATAGTTAAGAAATGCTCCAGAAAAATCCCAGTTTTACTAAATAGCTTGGTAGTGATGATTTCTTCACAGACATAATTATATGAGTTTTTTACATTCTTGTGTAGACCATAGCATTAGACAGAGTCCCACTTTGTCCTGTGGAATGCTTCTCAGGGAACCATATTGTACTTATAACAAATGTTTGGTCTCTCCTTTAACAATGACAGAAAAGTCATTGTTTTGCCATTATCATTACTTTTATAAAGTTTTATGTCTATATTTGAACTTAAAGATTCCCTTTTCAGACCTACTACAATCTGAAAACAATCACAGTATATTGCTAACATAGAGGTTAATCACATTTCTAAATGGCACTACATTCCACCCTCTTTATATTTAAACAATTAAGAGTGGTGGTTATGGAATCCCCCGAAAGGAAGGCATCACAAATTGTGAAAATGCAGGTATCCTGTGAGACTGGATGCTGAGGTTTAAATCACAAGGTCAGTGTATCATTTAAGTTTTCTTTGTCTAGAAACACAGCTGATCACTCCATCTGTCCTCAGAGGTCACCGTTGTCCGGCCAGACACAAGGACACCCTGTGGACGCTGTACACCTTGGATTCTACAGCCGCAGAGTCCCCAGTCTCTGGGCATCAAGTTAATAGGCGGGATGCGGGTAGCAGGCAGATGAACCAGGGATTCTGAAACGCCCTTCAAGAGAAGTATGAGAAAGCCCCTTGAGCACCACTGTAGCAGGCTACAAATGTTCAACACAAACAAGGCAGGCTCAGCCCTGCCACTGATGGCCTGGTAGGACAAGTTGTCCTTAGGCATCACTTAGCAGATGTTCTTGTATGTACACCAAATGTCCATGCCCAGTGCAGCAGGTCGAGCCAGGAAGAGCCAGATGACACAAAGCAACATGGGAAGAGGAGGGAGGGCAGTGGTCGGCAGAGAAACCGGGACTTAGACTAACAAGCATGAGGTGGCCTCGCTAATCAGCCCCACAACTGCCGGCAGCTGCGGTTGGAAGCAGAGCCGCATTTCACCACTTAACAAGGTGCTGGTGACTCACTTGGCCAGATGTGAGCCCGAGATCTTCCATCTTTCACGGCTTGCACCGTCTGTATAGAAAGAATGGTATCTTTTATGGTAAATCAAGCCTTAAATTATTAGAAGACCCATTACTAGTCCTAAATCCTCAACATGCGAGTAGGTTTTAATAACCTAACTTGCAAGCTTCACGAGTTAATATTTATGTCTTAGAGAAAATTATTTTCCCAGATAAGTATCATGCTTAACTTTGGGAAACAGAGAAGTTAAGGTCAACAGGTGAAACACCTGTACAATTATTATGGGAATATCTCCTGCTACTATTTATATTCCAAGTCATTACGTCTCTTAGGTTAACAGCACTCTTTAGTATTTTAACTGTTCAACACGTTTTGTGTCATGCTGTTTTCAGAACGCTAGGGATTCCTGATGGCTGGTAAATAAGTTAATTCTCCATCCTGGTGGAGTTTTTACTATAACAGTTTCAGCAGAAACACCCGTCTTTACCTTTACCTTAAAGATATGAAAACATATCCGCTAAAACACAATGATTAATATCAGACAACTCTCTTGGGACAGTTTCTTATACCTACAAGTGGATACTAAGTATCATTTAGGGTCATACGATGAATAGTTGGACATAGCCTACAAAATAATTTGTGTTCGTATTGTTTTCTCATACTTGACAGAAATCTCAGAACAGTACTCAGTGTGAAAATACAACTAGTACAATCTTAATAGAATTATAATTTCTAGGCTTAAGCATCAGCACATGGCAGAACTTTCTAGATGTATTGCCCATACGTAGTGGGATTAACTGGACTTAAAAAAGAATCATCTTCTATGACCCCATATAGAATTTTAGAAGTTCATCCCGTTATACCCTTCAGAAACGCCATACTTCATGTGCGTTCAGGGTGTTTTTCAAATGTCAGTTCAGTCAACATAGGAAGCCACTTCATGTCCTAGCAAATCAAGCCTATCAGAAAGTTGTTCAAATGTCACTAATGATTTTATAGGAATAATCATATTAAACTTTAAACAAACCGAAGGCTTCATCTACTTTGAGACTGGAGTGCAGGGATGGAAAAAAGGACCTGCTGCCGACAACAGAGCCGATTGGGTTCGTTTAACCGATGCGGGATGTGGCACTTGGGTATCTCACAGTGCGGGCTGCCTGCCACCCCCAAAAGCTGCAGCACGTTTCCTTCGCCTCGTACCATCTCAGTTACATTGCATAAAAATTACATGATTGACGCTGTGGCTTTCTTCCCATTCCGATTCAGTTCAATGTTAAGGTCTCCACGGTAAATGTGTATCTTAAAAGTATTAGAAAAAAAAAAAAAGGAAAAGGGGGCAACGTTTCACTTCAGTGAGTTTGTAAAAGCTTGGTTTATTGTAGAAACTAAGACAACTTTAATTTACTCTCAAGGACTTTCCCTGTTTGCTGTTGCTGCTCTGTTTTCTGTGTCTTCGTGATATGGGTTTGCACTACTTTCTACAGTTCTTCCTCATTCAACTGTAAAAAGGAGTCGCTGCCTACAGTAAATAATGGATATGATGCATTTTTCTGTCTGTGCCATGACAGTAAATGCCCCTGCCTTAACTCTCTCTGTTCCTAAGTGTGCCCCTACAATGCTCACCACGTCCTCGGAGTTAGGGCTCTGTGCATTCCCATTGTGTTTGGGGCACGCTGATCTCTATCCGGCTGTCGGGGAAGCGCACATTTTATGAACATGTTTGTCTTGTCGCAGGGCTCTGGGGAAGGGGCCTCTTCAATGGTGGGGCTCACGTGCAGTTTCCTGTGAGGGTCCTAGCACAATTCCCCTCACACAATGGGTCCCCAATAAATGTGAGTGAATGACTTCCTGACCATTGTCGAGGCTCCTGGGAGATGCAGGATGCGGCTGGCAGCCAAGACAAAGCTGGCTGTCAAAACTGCTATATTCAGATCCACAGCAAAAGTGGGAGCGGAAAGGCATTCTGAAGGTTTTCCGAAGGACTCTGCCATTCTGGCAGAACCCGATTCATCGCATTCTGCGTATCCCCGGGCCCACCAGGACAGGTCGGAAAAACAACTCCCAGAATTCTAAACACTGGGCGATGCTCATTTGCTCATTGTTTTAAAAAGGAATGCTGACAAGGGCCATGATGAATATGATGTTTTGCTGCAGAACTTACTATGTCTGTAGAAAAGTGTTCTGTAGTAAGGTGGTGAAATAGTCTTACATAATAATTTCATTAGGTATAGCTTTGACATAAATGGCTTTCATTTTGCCCAGGTCTCTGACCCATAAGCTAAAAATCAGGTGTTATAAAATTTAAGAGGTAAGCCGTTTTTCCTGTGTAAGTAGGTGTGGGGAAAATGTGTCTCCCTTCCCCCAGGAGGTTAACGGGGCTGCTGGTGTGGGAGGCGGGTTTCCCTTCAATTACTCTACAATAAATGAACATGGCTACCAGAGAATAAGGCCGAATGGGTAATGAGGACCGTAAAACAGCGAGACAGTGAGGAGACGGCAGTTACGTCACTGTTTCTCCTCCCAAGATTATAAAGCACTTTTGTCTCGTGTATTTTACATATGTACTTATGCACATATACACACACATTTGTACAGGGCATATATGTGCACACACATTTATACATGCATACTTGTGCCTGTATATGTCCTTGCTTACACATACAGCCAGCTACTATACTAAAATTGTAAGAATCCCAGAAGAACAAACACATTCCCTGCCATCAAGGATTTGACACGGAGCTGGAGAATCAACGTGAAGACTACCGCTCTAGAAGTACAGAGCGACAAGCTCCTGGATGCCATTTAATTGTCAACTCGAAAACAGAGGCAAGGATAATTACCCTTGTCTTTTTAAAAGTATTTATTTAGTCAAGTTGAGGTAGTTTCCAATAATGTGTCATAAAATATTTCTCTCCTCCCTTGAATGATACAAATTTGTGTGTGATTTTTGGCATCATAAGTAGGAGTGAAACTGTTGGCTTTGATCCATTTCCTTATTCAGAAGAATTACTCTCAGATTTCAGTCTTGGAAATGAGGGATAAAAGCTATTTTCAGAAATCAGACTCTTAGGATACAGAGAAGTGCAGGTTTCTGATTACTTCACTGAGAATTCATTTAAAGATAAATACTATCATCTGAATCTCTTTAAAAGAAGTAGATATTATGTGCTTCTAGTTCTCTGAAAGAAATCAACAACCACATAGTACATTATTTTACAACAAATAGACTAATAGTCTATTTGTGCTTGATTCAATTTTAAGTATCAGGAAATTTCATTTCTTTGTAATGGATATTTGCATGTTTAAATATTCTTTTGCTTGTAGCATTTTAATTCATGTACAGTGGAGATGAAACCGATTTCAGAACTCTGTTTTGTTGCATACACCTGCATAGATGCTGGAATGAAATTGCAAACCTGAGAAAGGCATTCTATAACATATCCTTAGTGATTCCATTCATGTTATGTGGCTTTTAAAATTTATTAATTTATTTTTACTAATTTGAAAAAGAGAGGGAGGGAGAATGAGAGAGGAGAGGAGAGGAGAGGAGAGGAGAGGAGAGGAGAGGAGAGGAGAGGAGAGAGAGGAGAGGAGGATAGGAAGGAGGGAGGGAAGGAGGGAGGGAAGGATCAGTTTTCTATCCTCTGGTCCACTCCCCAGATGCTTGCAACGGCTGTGCCAGGTGGAGCCTAGGAGCCAGGAACTCCTTGCAAGTCTCCCCTGTGATTGGTAGGGACTCAAGTACTTGAGCCATCATCTGCTGCCTCCAAAAGTGCTCACTGGCAGGAAGCTGGATCAGAAATGGAGCCGGAACTCAATCCCAGATACTTTGATATGGGATACAGGTGTCCAAGATGGAAGCTCAAGCAGTTGTACCACAATGACTACCTCAGATTCATTAATTTTAGAGATGAGCTGCCTGCATTTCTCAGTGGTCACAGTAAGAGTGATAAGCACAAAAAGATTCTGCTACTGAACCCCACCAAGAAGGAGAGCAGTTGTGCGGGAGCAGGCTCATGTTAACTCAGATGCATGGATTACATTATCTAAAGAATAAAGGGCAGAGTGATGAAAGAAACCCAGCCTGAGTATCCTTTCTATCTAGCTTGAACAGTAACCAAGTATGTGCTATTACATAATTAATTTCTTAAACCATCAATCACTCTCTATAGATAGTTGGACTAGATCAATTCCACACCCAGTTATTTCTCGTGCTGAAATACTAAATAATAAAGTGCATTTCCAAACTATAGTGTGAATTTTAACATTTAAAATATTAACAATATTTAATTATTTTATTAGGAGTAAGAATTTAATGATTCATACTGCTCTATATAAGACCATAATTTTGGGTGGCAAATAAAATATAAAAACTATTATAGGGTACTCTGTCATTCAAAATACTCAATAATATCTATGATAACTCCAACACAGAGAATTTGTTTATTAAGTAAAATATAACAAACCCTCTACATTGGACTTTGAGGAAGAACCTGGTGTAGAATTCACTGGTTTGGATGTGGCAGGTAGTTTGTGTGATGCAGCAGAATCTGGCTGAACTGAAGATTTCTAGAGAGTGGTGATGATTGCCTCTGTTTTGGGAAGAACAAACCCTTTGAGACGGTTTGTGGAGACGGTAATGTACATGTCTAACTTACTCTCCTTTCATTTGATCATGCTAAGATACGCTTTTGGTATGAAGGAAGACAATATTATTAATG